>NC_044244.1:76318849-76682182 GCF_003957555.1 Calypte anna | reverse complement strand
TTTTTCTGTTCATCATCTAAAATCTGTCCTAGAACATGATGTGGGAAACTCATTGAACAATAAAATGCTTTCTGTAGTACAAAAATATGGCATCTATTCAACAACCTCCCAATAGGCCTAAACACAAGGTTTTAATCCATTTTTTTTAGTGTTTGGACCTGCGTTGTTTATGCATGGTTGGCTTTTTTTCATTAATTAAACTTGGCACATCTTCTTCTGCAGAACTCATGATCAGCATTTTAATAAAATTCGTAGGGATTTGGACAGTAGATGTCCTAGGAAAGGTTAGAGGGCTTAAAAAAAAAGTTGTTGGCTATTCAATGAAATAAATCAATACTCTGCCAAATCTGTGATGAATCAACACCTCAGCATGAGGCTAGGAGTTTCCATATTCTACAAACCCTCAGTGTGTTGTCTTTTGGAGTAGGCATAAAATCCACGAACAAGTGGGCTATTAGTCATTAGAGAACCCCAGGGAACTTAAGGCATAGAGGTCTTGTAACAGATGGTCCAGGCAAAATTCTAACTCATGCCTTGATATTCATCAGCCAGTGTAAATCAGCACTTCTGCCTTGGAGCAGTAAAGATTTTCATCAAAAGGCTCCCTGGCTCTGCTTGCCTGAACAGTCTCTTGTTCTTTTAATTGGGTGCACTATTCCTCTTCCCTTCTTCTACTGGAAACAAAAGCAGTTTCCAGTGTCTGCATGTATAGCTAATGGCAATGAGGAGCATATCTTCTGAAGTTCTCCTTATTAACTGTGGTCAAGTTAACTTCCTCATATTCTATTGCATTTCTATTCTAAATGCTGTGGGAACTTCCATAAAAGTAATAAGGCATAATCACTTTTCCTTAAAGCAAGCTGGTTTTCTTTGTATACCAGGGGGGAAATAGAGGGCTGAAGTGAATGTTGTGTTCTACTAAATCACATTGATAGCATTTTAATACTCGCTCATCCTGGTGTACAGAATTCAGCAAATTGCAGAGCAGTGCATAGTCAGGCTTCAAATCTGCTGCCACTGAGAAGCTGTCACTCCTAAGAAAAAACCTAGCGAGTAATTATTCTGTCAGAGTACCTAAAATTTACAATTAATTACAGGTTAATAATTACAGTATCTCAGATACTATTGCTGATAACTGAGCTTGACTTTTCAATAGCTGGCATTTCTCTGATGTGGTGATACCCAAGCAGACCACTGAGAACCCTCTGAAGATAAGGAAAACTACATGCAATTTAGTTCTAAACCATCACTTAACTTTAAAAGTGTAGCCTTCTAAGGCTTAGGCATAGCATGGTGTCATGTGGCATTTTCTGCCATTGCAGAATTCCCTGGAGAGTCTTTTCAACTCTTCCCAAAAGATTAAGTAGTTGAAAGGCATTACATAGAACCTAGCTTATACCTGCTCCACTGCATCAGGGGAGCTGACCCTTTCATGAGGACATACTTGTTATAAGTATTGTGTAGGCTTATTCTACAGCCATTTTTCCTTTTCTCTCAGGTTTATGATGTATTTTGTCCTTTTTCTCTTGTTGCTTTGGTAAAATAATACCAACTTAGTGTCTTTACTTTTCCAAAAAAAATCATAACTAAGAGACAAAAATTACACATGTTCTTCATTCATTATGTTTGAGTACCTTAAATAAGATTTATAATATCAGTAGCCTGGTGGGCTAGATTTAACTAAAGCAGATGATCAGCAACATTTAATTTACCTTTATTTTTAGTCTTTTTTTCTTGTAAAAGGAAGAGGAGAAGGTTGAAGATGATGAAGATTAGAGGATACTATTCTTTAGTGTTAAGGACAGATGTCACAGTGCAATGTTCAGCAGCCAGAAGCCCCACTTGTCTTGTGGGCCTTTGCTTATATTTTGGGTTGGTTTTTTTTCCCCAGTGAGGTGCCAGAACCTCCCTTTGACAGCTAAGGGTCCACTGGTTTTCACTTGTTATCCAGATCACAGTGCACAGTAGCCTCTCACATATGGACCCCATACCCCTCACTTTACCCCTACCAACTGCTTCCCATAGCATTAACCAGCATAGCCTGATGCTGTCCCTTTAGGTGTAGCACCAATGCATTTGCAGTATCTCATTCCTCTAGCCCTTTCTGTGGCTTCTTGTTGAAACCATGTGGAGCCTGTTTTGAGGAAGAAGATTCAGGATTCGGGGACAGTAATTTATCTTCTTTGCTTTTTTCTTTTTCCCAAGCAGAATTTTATGCAGTGAGGTAAAGCTAGCCAGGGTGAATGTTTGCTTCTCCCCCACTGAAAATTCTTTGTACTCTAGCTAACAATTTACAGTTAAGCTAATGATAACTGATGTTATCCTAGCATTTCTCAGAGTAATGGATTGGCTCACTGTAGGTCACCAGTTCTATCATCATGGCAGTACATGCAGCCACAGCTGCAGTGTGTTTCCTTCTGTGGAAACTCTTTTACACTGCAGATATTTCTCTGGTGACTAGGACCAATATCTCACATAAGGACTGCCTTCAGCTGAGCAGAAAGTTTGCCAGCAAGGTATCCAGAAATGGAGAAATGGTGGGTTCCTTCAAATGGAAAACCTACTGATGCAAATTGTCGACTGGTAGGATGTTCTGAGAGTAGCATAGAAAACAGTACTCTTGTGGGGCATTTCACTGTTTTATCCAGGACAAAGTCTGCTAGCAGAAGAGGAGGACACTACCTTCTCCTTCTTTATTACACTAGCTTTATATCTGGTTATCATAAAATATCATGCATCAGAAGACCTGCATCAGTAGCAGTTACTCATACCATTCTTCTGTTCATGCATGGCACTGTTCTGTCAGGGGCAGTGGACCTTCCAGAGGTGAGATGGAGTTCACCCAAGAAGACTTAACATTAAATAACTTTCCCAGTATTATTATTTTGATTACTGTAGTGCATGGAAGTTGTAGTAATAGAACAGACCCCCACTGTGTTAGGGACCTTACAAACAGAGTACAAAAAGACACCGTTTTCCCCAAAGAGTTTAAAACTAATTAGCCTTCTCCATTCTGGACAGGGTCTCTGTACCTACAGCAAAGAAAAATCTTGTTTGCTTATTTATTTTTCCTGATTCAATTTAGAATAGACAGCCCAGTTTATTTTTCCATTAAAAAGATGATGCCAAACCAAGTGCTAACATACATGAACTACAACCCCTCTATTTTTAATAGGGGAGGGAGGAGGAAAATGCTTGTGATTACTTTGGCTCATTCTGGATGAAAAACAATAAAGATTTGTCTTAAGTGCCCATAAGTAGAGTGGATACTTTAAACACAAGCAAGCTACCTCTCACAGCTTGCTGTGGATGATATATTATCTGGAATGTGGTATGAAAAATTAGCCTCCACATTCACCATACCCTCTAGGAAGCCCTGTGATTAAATTTAACATAGCTGACCTTGTTGTCCTAAGTCTAATGATTCAGAATGGATAGAAATGTCCTTGATCCAGCTGGTGTTTTTTAGTGTCAGACTGGTCTTATGTAATTTATCCACCTTAACACCACCAGTGGTGCAATTGCTAAATGCACTGGCCTGTGCACCTTTCAAATGGGATTTTTGGTCTGCTTGGTCTAAAGTGAAATTAGAAGCAGTTGCTTGCAGAGGAAATGATACACATCTTCAGCCTAAGAAAGCAAAGTTTTTGTTTGTCTCTGAGACCTGTATCAATACAAAAATGAGGGTTGCCCACTACCTTGTGCAATGAATTTTGTTTCAGGAGTGAGAGAAGTTTCTTGAGGGCAGCTGCTGCAGGTGCTGCCTCTTAGTGCAGCTGCGATCTCACTTGTAGTTTGGTAATCCTGTTTTGTGACTGTCCTTTTAGATAATGGAACCAGCTTCTACATAGCTGTGCACAAGTTAACCTCACTATTGTGTATCATGTATCCAGCACACGCTGTCCAAAACAAGCAGAAACAAGGGAAAGAATTCTCAAACAAATGAATTACGAACTGCATTTTTGCTGCCTAAATTATATTTCCAGTCCACAGCTGTAGCCTCCACTCTATTAAATCTGCCACTACAACCATGAAAGAAGCATGAAATTTTTTGTAGCAAAATTTTAAGCTCTTTCTGGCATATCAGATCTTTCACCATGACAAGAGATTTATCCCTTCCTTGTGTGGATGCTTTCCTAGAGGTGCAGAAGACAGCTGATTTTGCCCAGCCAAAACTAGCCAGGGGTCCATTGAATAATTTCAGGTATTTTAGAGTAATAGTTTAGTACTCTAATAAAATTTCCAATTTATTCAAAAGAGCTTATGCTTAAATATCTCCATGTCTTCCCACCCACTGCTGGTCATCTGGTAATATGTGTGTGTGTTTATATGTGCATATGTGTGGATGGCTTCATTTTAAATCTTTGCTCCCAACTATTTGGAAACGCTCCCTTAGATTTTTACAGAGGCAGTATAGTTCCCCAGAGCAGTTCCTGCTAGCACTTCTCCATAAAGCACTGGCATACCTCATGACCAAGACATTTTAAAAAAGCATAGTAGAATCCACAGGGAGGTAACCCTGACTGTACCTGATTGTGGAGCTAGTATCTGTCCTAAAGATGTCCCCATTCACTTTGCTGGGTGCAATATAAGATCTCCAGACGAAGAGAAGACCCTATTTATTTATTTATTTATTTTGTCTCAAAAGAGTATATCATTTGAAAGCAAAACCAGACAAGAGTAGGAGAATTTGAAAACTTGAATGACAAGAAAAAATCTCTAAGAAATACCAGGATGGTACTCTCGGCATTAAACGTGGATATACTCATCCATGACCTAAAGTGAAATCTTCATTGGTGGAGGTATGATGGTCAGTTCAGTTTAGCCAGAATTTCTTGTCCTCCAGGAGATGGTCTTCTGGTGTAGACTTTAGCCATTTGCAGAACAATAATTTAAAGCTGTTTGAATGTATGATTTAATTTGTAGATGTAGAGACGTCTCTACATGGCTCAGACAGTGCAATTTTGAAATCACTGGCTTAGTGACCATATGACAAAACCTCTGCAGCAGAAATAAGGAGACTTCTAGTGTTGCTAATGTACTATCTACTCTCCACTGAGTCAAAATAGAAGCTTCTGGAGCTGGTCTGCTTCTCCTTTTTGTATAGGAGGCTTTTGTTTTCAGACAGTTTCAGGATCTGCTAGCTTGATTTTTCTATTATTTATTATTTGATTGGGGTGGTGATGGGAATCCAAGAGTGGATTTTTGTTCTTGTTTTTCTCGTTGTGCTGCTTTAGATTGTTCCTTTTGCTTTTTGGGAGCCAATCACAGTCGTGCACATTTCCCCAGCAGTTTTCTTGAGCTTGGGTTTTAGATAAAGTGTGAAGACCCTAGACCAGTGTAACAATTTCATTGTGGATGTTCCCTTAAGCAATTGGGTTTTCTGTCTGGAGTGACTGCTCTTATACTCCAAGTTAGACTCTAAAATATTTAGTGAGGAGCATAAACTGCTCAAAACACTGCAGTAGAGTTTCCGTTGTCAAGTATAAGTGGTAAAGGACTTGACCAAATCTCCCTAAATCAGTGGAGAGACTCTCTTTAACTTCATCTGGGTCTGGATCAGAGACAAATGAAGGAATATTTTTCATTCTAGACAGTATTCAGCAGTGACCCTCTAACTGTCAGACTGAAGGAGGTAATGAAGGGAGTGGCACTGAAAGGAAATGTCAAAGGGATAAAATATAGCTAGAAGTAATTTAATTTTCCTTTTTTGTTGGGTTGGTTCATTTCATCTTAAAACTGAATGCAAGCTCAGCTCAGAGATCTTTGCAAAATCACCCAGACATAATGTAATTTGGGAAAATAAGTGGTCCACATTTTCTTGATGTGACAACATATGGATATTAGCATTTTTTCATTTCTCCAATCAATATACATAAAACATGCAGAAGGAAAACAAGTCATTCAATAGGACTCAGATTATTTTTTAATACTGTCAAGATTTTATCAGTCAGCAAATGAGATAAAGAAAGGATAAGTCAATTTGAAATAGCATTGGACAGCAGTGAAACAGAGTCTCAGCTCTGATTTATTTGTGTCAGCTTTCAGATTTCTTTTGTGAATAACTTTTAATTTTTTTGCAGGCTAGAGAACGTAACGAGAAAAGGACTCTGCATTGCTTCACTGCAATCCCTTTGCAAGAGCTTCTCTTAATTTCCCAGAGGTTTCCAGCATACTAACATCTTTTTTTATTTTAATTTGTATTATGAAGAGTAGTAGCAAGGGACCTTGTTTGGAGATCTTTTTTTTTCCCTTCTTTTCTCCTTGAAAAGGAAATTCTTCACAATTAAGAATGTCTAATTAAAAAGTCTTTATGTGTTTTTTTGTGTATTTTGGGGTTTTTTTGACTAACCCTCTTCATACATAAGTTTCTCAGACATGGACGCAAAAGGAAAAAATTTACTGTGTAACTGGAATGTGACGTATGAAAAATTCTTAACAGTCTGTATCAAGTTATTATTTTCCAATATTCTCAGACATTTGTCCACCTGAAATGGTTCAAGTGTGGCATACATAGGGAATATAATTTGATTTTGTTGCCCTCCAGCAAACAGTACAACAAACAAACACATGCAAAAAAATACTAAGATACAATTAGGGACATACGATACATGTATCTCTAAATTGTAGTTAGGGCTGACATAAACAGAATTTAATATACCAGACACATTGCATTGCAAGTGAATTCTCATTTTGCCAAAATACTAACAGATGTTTAATCAATAAGATGGACCATAAAGGGCAGCACAATTAGTAGGTCTGAGAAATGTTCCTGTGTGATGTTAGAAAGCTATAATTATGGACCAGATCTCATAAGTGTTTTGCACAGATGACACATAATACCAATATTCTAGCTTATAGGAAAAGCTGCATGGCACTTTTAATATGATTACAGGCACAAAGAGACAACAGCCTTGATCTTAGAGAATACATTTAAACAAATATCAGAACTGACACTGAATTAAAAAGAAAGAAAAAACAAAAATGCAAATAACAGCTCCTTGAACCCAATTCTCTGGGGGTTTTGTCACATTTTTCCTCAGGTGGGCACAGACAAGAACTCCACCTTTGCACCATGCCTCCTCCTTATACCCTAAGGCAGAAGACTCAGAATCATGTGTGGGGAGCACATGGAGCACAGGTACCAGCAGTGGTCCTGCCAGTGTGAGAAGGGACAGGAGGCCTCAGTGAGAAACATAGAAACCAAAACACTTGAGAAAATACCTAGGGTACATTAATTTAGCTGGAGGAAGCAAGACTTCTAGGTGTCACCACTAATATTTTTGTATTATATACTCTGTGATGATTGGGCTCCTAGCTGCTCAGCAGCACATCATAGTCTCTATGTTCTCTGTTACTTAGCTCCCATGGTAGGAGGAAGAGGTTGCCTGCACTTAAAGTAGCATGGAATAGAAATAATTGAAGGAGCAGTCCTTGCTGTTTGATCACACTGTTGAGTGGAGTGGCAACCAGGAAAATCACTAGGTTCATGTCTGTGGTGTGAGGTTTTTTTTTTATCCTGTTTTATGCCCAAAACTGTTCTACTTGTGCATCCTGCTCTCGACTTCCTCCAGCAGAGTAAAGCCATTACTTAGATAAGTGTTCTGCCATCTGCACCACATTTGGAAACATAATCCTACTAAATTACTGGGATTTCAAAATTGTTGCCTTTGTGCGTGAATTTGAACTTCCATATTTAATGGTTTAAAGAGATCAATACAGAAATGTTCAGCAATCTGGAATTGCTATACTTAACCTGTAATTACAGCTCTTTACTGAAACTTATAGCTGGGCTGAAGCCCTTCAAATCTTAGCTTAATCAGACTCAGCATAATATCCCTGCCTATAAATTCCAGAAAAGTAGATTTATTTCAATATAGTGAATCACACATGTTTTGGCAACAATCTGAAGAGTATATTTTGTCGATAGGGAAGTGAAGGAAGAAATGTGGTTGGATGGATTATGTAGAGGGAAGAAAAATCCTCTTCAAAGGCATGTTCTACAACTTAATTAATAAGTAGTCAACTGATTGGCTGGTGCAGTGCTAGGCTTCATTGTAGCTAATGAAGCTCCATCAGTGTATGCCAGCTGAGAAGCCAACCAATAATTCTTCATGTAAGATTTATAAATAGTACAGAGGAAATACACTGTCATAAAATATGAACAGTAGCCCTATTAATGCATACTTTAATTTAGTTATTCCCAAAGAGCATACATATCATTGCCACAGGCCTGAAGTAGTGCCAGTCATTTTACCCTCTGATGGATTTCCCAGGTACATCCCATAATGAGTGTCCTGTTAAGTAAAGTTCCAGGATAACACTGAGGCAGCTGAAGCTCCAGTGGTAGCAGCATCATAACCTATGGGATAAAGGTATGTGACCTCTGTGACCAGCTTCACTCTGGATTGCTCTCTTGTCCCAGACAAGCAGGGACTTCCATGTCTCCCTGCGAAAGGGACCTTCATCCTCACCACCTGCCAGCATGGCACTTAAAAAGACAGAGGACTTCCATTCCTCAGGTGGATGTCTCTGCTCCTTATATTAAGTTAGCAAATGATTTGGTATCTGACACAGAGGAGGACTATGAAGATAAGGTTGGGGGGCTGGAGGGAGGAATTGAATTCATGTCTTAGGAGGGGAGACTGGAAAAAGCTTGGCTTGTTTAGCCTAGCAAAATGAGAGCTGAGATGGGATCTGATTGCTGTCTATAAATACATCAGAAGGATAAACACCGGGGAGGGAGGAGAGCAATTTAAGCCAAAGGACAATGTTGGCGCAGGAACAAATGAGTCTAAACAGGCAATGAATAAATTTTGGCGTTGTATGAGAGGAAGGTTTCTGAGCATCAGAAGAGGGACGCTCTGGAGCAGCCAGAGAGTAGTGGGAGATTAACTCCTTCTGAGACAGAATATTGGCACAGCACAGGGGGGGTGTCAGCTGGGAGCTGCACTTGGTAACCCAAATGGTCACTTGCCATCCTCTGTCCTTTCTGAGTGAACAAAGAGGTGGATGGATCTGCCCCTGCATTTAACCATTCTGTCTACTCAGGGTCCTATCTCATGAGCTTCTTTAAGTAACATATCTCTTCTTTCATCGTGAATATCAGTAGCCTTCAGGTGTTAGGGATGTTTAGCCCTGGTGGGAACTGTGTTCTCACTGTGGTCTCTTTCATCTCTCTTGAACTTTCTGCACAAGTCAGAAATTCAGCTTAGCTTGTGTATGAATATATATATTTTTAAACAGGATGATGATTTAAGTGGCATCAGTTTTATCAAATGGAAGAAAAAGGAAGTTAAAAAGTCAGAAGTTTGAAAAACTGATAAAGAAGAATTTAATGTAATTCTGATACTGACTTGTTTTCATAAAAGGTTTTTTGAAAGCACTCAGACTGACGGTAAGAATATTTTTGGTTTATTTTTAGCTGCTTGTTTCACGACCTTGTATTTTTTTTCTTTTCACTCAGTATATAAAAACATAACCTAATTTAATGTATCTCATTAAAACAGACAAATTCAAATTTTGTGAATGAGAGCTGTTTCTAACAATTGAGAAGGCATATACTACTAAAGCAAAATAGATGGGTTTTCTTTACCTGCCTTTTGCTTTTTTGATAGCCTCTGCCATTGTCATCTACAAGATTCTATTTGTCTGCATGTCTGTATATGTGTACATATATACTTGGGATTTTAAAAAAATGTGTTTAATTTTTCCTAAGCTCTTTCAAGCAGAGACAATTTTGGTCTCATTTGTGCTTTATAAAGTTTTCAGTTATCAGAGATACTTTACAAAAAAACTCCTACCAGTTCTAATTTCAGCATTTAAACTCATCCAGTGCCATTTTATTCATTAGCCCTCTGTGTAGGATATTTACCTGGTAGGATGCAGGCATTGATTCAGTCCCCCTCTGACTGAGAGCATCCTAATGCCCCAGCACTGCTTTTCTTGGTAATGTGTCCTAACACTTAGGTTTATTATCTGCTCAAAAGACTGGGGATGGAGTCTCCTTCCTGTTGGTGTTAGTTCACATTGGAGAAATAATTGGGCTCCTTATATTTTAGCATCCTTAAAATATTATTTTTAAATTGTATCTGTTCCCTCACCAAATATTGAAATATGGTGTTCAAAGTGGAGCAGTTTGAGCAGATGAGCCTGAGGCAGGCCTACTTCAGACTGCACTAATAACTTAGCCATTGAGAGACTCCCTTGAAAGGTAAGAAACCTTGGGTCAGATCATTGCTCTGAATCTGTAAAGTATAAAATAATTTTTAAAATATGTCCTACTTTAATCTGGTTCCTATTTTCACCTGTTGTAAATGGGTTCCTTGTTACTATTTAATCAAATCAATATTTTTCTGCCCAACTCAGTTATATGTCATGTCAGTGAGGGATGGCTTTAAATAAATTCTCTCCTGATGCTTCAGCACACTTGTGCTCAGTCAACTGCCTAAGTGGAGAAGCTCTATACCATTTTGTACATTGTAAGTCTCAGGACATGTAAGCACTCCACTGTGTTGTACAGTAGAAAGTCATTTGAGCTAGCTTTAGTTATCTTGGGTACTGAAGCAGAATAGCCACATTAGCATGATACCTCACAAAAGTAGAGTAAATTAGTCCTGGAAATGTTGCACCCATTACTGTCACTACCAATTACAATAATTAATGTTATTCATCTCTAGGCAGTGGATTAAAACTGAGCTAACCCATTAGTAACTGAATGTCATTGCGATTGGAGGGTTGCTGGTTTGCCTGCATGAAGGTGGTGATTTCATTTCAATTCCTACTGGCAAATGGCCATGTTCTATAAATGAATAATAAATGAATACACAACAAGCAAAATCTTGGCTCCCTGGAGCTCTCCATTAACTGCAGTGGTGCAGGATGCAAACACATCTGCGTCTATTATTGAAAATGCTATCATGATACCAGATATTTCTGGGTTTGAACATAGAAAGGAGTTGAGGTTTGAATGGATCAAAGAGAACAGAGGTGCCCTATTTTCCTTTGGGAAAGCCAGCTGAAATAAGGGTGCTGACATGCCCATTTATAAATTTCTTAGCAGCTGAATGAATGTCTGCTCCACTGTTGCTTGTTTGTACTGTTTCCTGTTTGTTTATTAAATGATCAGTTACAACGAAGCACACAACATTAAGAACTAGTCTTGACAGAAATCACCCCTCAGTCACAACACATATATTACTATAATTAGGTTATTTTATGCATTTCTGTGTAAGCACACACTAATCAGTTCTCCAACACTGTTCCAAAAAATAAATTAAGCTTTAAGTTTTAGAGACCCATTATTTGCTAAGCATGGCTAGCAAAGAAAACTTCATCCATATTCAGTTCTATAAAGAGATACTGCAATTAGACCATAGTTAAGTCTTTTTAGCTGATTTGCTTCATCTGCCTGTAGGGCGTTTTCAGATCTGACCTTTTGCATCTTCATTCTTTTAGTTCCTACTTAACCTAGCTATAGGCAAGCTGACATGCTTTGACCCCCTGAATATGATTGCTTCTTGCTTACCCTTTGGTGAATGAGAGACAAGAAAGGACCACTGAACCCTTTGAGAGAGAAAACAAGATCCATACAATTTATTCAAGACTACTATGAACAAGTGTAGCCAGCCGGTCAAGGGAATTTATTCTCCCTCTCTACTTTGCTATTCTGGGAATCTACCTGGAGTACTGTGTCCAGTTCTGGAGCCCCTAATATAAGGAGGATGTAGAGCTCTTGGAGAGAGTACAGAGGAGAGACATAAAAATGATCAGAGGACTGGAGCACCTCCTCTATGAAACCAAGCTGAGGAAATTGGGATTGTTCAGCCTGGAGAAGAGGAGGCTCTGGCGTGACCTTACAGTGGCTTTCCAATACCTGAAGGGAGCCAACAAGAAAGCTGGGGTAGGGCTTTTGCACTGGTGTGCAGTGAGAGGACAAGGGGAAATGGTTTAAAACTTGAAGAGGGGAGATCTAGATCAGATATTAGGAGGAAATTCTTTACTATGACAGCGGTGAGACACTGGCACAGGTTGTCCAGGGAAGTTCCTGGGCACGCCCTGGCAGTGTTCAAGGCCAGGTTGGATGGGGCTTTGAGAAACCTGATCTAGTGGGAGGTGTCCCTGCACATGCAGGGGGGGTTGGAGCTAAATGGGTCCCTTCCAACCCAAATCATTCTATGGTTCTAAGTCTGTATCACCACATTGGTTCCTAGGCTATTTGGCAGTGTTGGGTTAGAGTTTAATTTCTTAATTTAACATTAAGGAATGTTGGCATTTTTTGTTTTTTCATTATTTTTTTTAATTACTATTCCTACATAATGTGCAGGACTTATAATGGGCCAGAAATTTCATGCCTATGTGGAACTGACATGTAACTCTTAGTCTGAAGAAAGGTAAATAAGTATTTGTTGTGTTTGCTGCTAGACAGAGTAGCCAAGATGAGAAATTAAGCCTGTGGGCCTGGCAGAGGGGTGCTGAAGGTGAAAGAGTGACCTTTCTGAGCTATGTATGAAACAATTACCATCTGGATAAGCACGGAGCAGGAACTATGTCCTTTCTATCACAGTTGTTGGGCACCTGGCATGCCACTCATCTGTGAGAAGATAAACTCCCACAGAAGGAAGTACTCTTTTCATTTGCTTTCCAGTCAGAGCACCCTACTGCTACATTTTTGTTCTCTTCTTTGACCTCCTCAGCATATAGTCATGTCTTGTTAGACTCTTAGGCTGTCATGTAAACTGAGCAAGATACATTCAGGTGTGGAATTTGAGGTAAAATCAATAACACACTGATTAGCGCATGTGCCTCTCAAATGTTCAAACTTCCAGGCAGAAGTTCATGAGCTCTCAGAGACAGGATGAAGGTATAAATGGTTATTTGACTCCTACTGCTTCTCAGAAGCTTATCTCTGCATTTTCCCTACAGTATTAATAGACACAGGCTTCTAATTGCATTATATACATTATGTTACGTTTGATTCTTGGTAAAGCAAATTAATCAGCCGTGTCTAAAAATAATGACCATGGCTCTTTAAGCTAACTGTGCATCTCAGTCTTCTAAATGCAACTCCTTCGTGGTTTGCAGTATCACCCATGCTCATAGACCAGCAAGATGTTCATGCTGCAATATTTAGACCCCGTAACGCTTTCAAAACATGAGGTGCTAATCTGCTAAAATGCTCCTGATAATCATTTTTCTATGCTTTATTTGTTCTTATTAAATTACTGAAACCCCTGGCTGGGACTTCTGAATATTTCCTTCTGCCCTGTACAGTCCCCTTTAGCTCCAGGAGTTTAGCCATAGGATAAAGCTTTAAATCAGAGTTTTAGATCTAGAGAAAGATTTCGCTGTGTCAGTCAAGGTGAGCATGATTGCAGCACCATAGGTCTGTCCAGCCTAGAGAGGCTACACAGAAGAGGCAATGATGCTGCAGGGGGTAGCTGGACAAGTGGCAGGAAACTTGACAGTGACAAAGCTGCATGAGTCTCAATTTCCCACCAGAGGTACTTGGCTTTCAACTCTTTTTGGGATCTCCTTTGTAGAGACTGTCAGAGTATGAATAGCTTGTCTCCTGTGTGCCCTGCATTCATCATCTGCACAGGTCCTGCAAAGCCATCATCAAGGCTCCAGCTGGTAGCCAGTGGTTTTGGCTATGCCAGTAAGAGTATGTTAGATTGCTGTGGGGGAGATTAGAGGAGAAGGGCATTACTTTTTCTCCCTGTGTTGCAGGGAAATTATTTTTCACAGTGTGTGCTAACAGGAGAACTCTCCTGATAGTTTATCCTATAAAGGAGTCTTTTTTACTCTCCAGCAAGTGTTACCCAGCAGTCAGGCTCCTGACTCAGTTGCCATGCTCTTAGCACTGCCTATTCAGTGCTGCAACTTAGTAAGCTGCAGAGAAAACCCACTGGAGAGACATGGGTACAGCACATCTATCTTAAGCTCTGTTGAAAAGAAAGAAGTTTTTGGTTCTTAATGTGGCAGTAAATCCCTTATTGTACAAACTGCAGTAGCAATGACAGAGGAATGACACCCCACACCTCAGCACAGGGTGGTGGCATGACCTAGTGGGCAGGAAAGCTCTCAGTAATCCTTTCTGCTGTTTCCTTCCCTACAGACACCAAAATGCCACTGAATTCACAAAGTCCTTGTTGGGATTTTCTTTTTCGGTTGCCTCTTTTGACAAGACACAGCTGGCACTTTTATTCAGCATCCATCAGTATAGCAGTTGCAATGCTTTCCTGAAATCTTTTTGTCTCCATTGTTGCCCTGTTTTCTGTTGTGCTGGCTGTAAATGAATCAATTTGTGCAATTAGCACTGGAGCTGTAAAGTGCCTAATAAAAGGGAAAACAGGAATCTGTGCACCGAGGAAACTAGATGCACAAAACAACACAACCAGATTGTGGGGTGCCATGTCATGAAGCATCTGACATTTTTTCATGAACAGAAGTAGAATATACTCATTGCAGTTTCAAGGTATTTGGTGTCATAACAGTAAAGCTCTCAGGCAGCAAATTTGTAAGCATCTGAGAGGCACCACTGATAGTAAGTATAACACAGACTTCTGTAGCATGCCATTTGGCATGTAAAATACAGGCTTCAGAATCATTCAGAATTTTTACCCAAATAAATGGAAATCGTTCAGTCTGCCTTCAAATGAGAAATGGCAATCTGGGCACTTTGCTGGCACAACTGAAACAACATGAGAGAACACACAGGACAAGTGTAATTTGATAGCAACTAGGTTTGTGTTTGAAGCCTGCAGTAGCTGGAACTTAAAAGAGGCCAAAAGCCAGACTCAAGTTGTCCATGAGTGCAACAAGCAGCATGTCGCACAGATCCATACCTTCTAAAAATATATTGAGAAAAAGCAGGGCCACAGCTCCAAGTGATTGATCTCAGTTATATTGTGTTGTCCGTCTTGGTGAGGCAATTTTTCTAGCCCAGGTGGTTGGGTTCTTCTCCTCAACACGATGGGAAAGAGTTCTGGCAGGGTGGTCCTGGAGCCCCTAATGAGGAAACCTGTGCTAAAATTCTATTGTGACTCTTAGAAAGGATCTCAGACTGATATCCATACATGATAGTCTGCATTTAGGATCCAGCACCAGTACACACAAAGTAAGATTTCTCATGGCTTACCACTGAATTGAGTGGGACTGCTCATGTGCATAAACATTACTCAGCTGTATTTATAGTTTCAGAACCTCAGACATGATGGACAAGTTAATTATCAATAGGTCAAAGTGTGATGAAGCTCAAGTTGCAGCTGTGAAGTTTGCATTAGTTATTAAATATTCAAGTATGACTACTGCTATACTTGGACTGATTGCTCTAAGGTTATGAAGCAAGTCTCTAATATTTATGACGTCTTGTTCACTTCTTGACACTGTCTTGAATTGAGAGAGACAAGGTGATGGATTTTTTTTTTTTTCAAGAACCTATAACCCTTGTATCTTAATGTTTGCTTAGTGCAAACGTGGAAGACAAAAATTCGAGGATATACACTTTAGGGTTTAAAAGTGTAAAAGCAAACAGCTCTTATTTCGTGATAGGGATGGACACAGTCACTACAGTGCCAATATTTATTCACTGCATCAGTGATATGTCATGCTATACTAGAGGACCTTTCAAGTGTTTCTTTGTTCTATTTTTCCTCTTTGTCCCGCTCCCATCACACAAAATTCTTTTAACCATAGATAATAAGGGGTGAATGGGAAGTAGATTTCTAGACTGAGCTATCATATGTCAAGCATCTCTTCTCTTTCAGCTTTTAAGAAGAGAAACAACCTCACGCCTTTAGCTTTGTACTAACAGCCAGCTGACACTGCCTGCCCCTCGCATCACCACCAGGTTAAAAGATGTTCTGATATTTATGAGTGCACAAAATCACACTTTTCATTTATCTCCAGACCTGAGGCCCCATTATCATGTCAGCTTACTTGCTCAACCTGAAATCCTTATGGAGAGAAATTAAAGAAAAAAGCATAACAGAACAAATATCCCTTAATCAATTGCCCTCTGACATCTCTCACTCAGAGGCTGGAGCTTGCAAAATTAATTAGTGTAATAAGCTCAATATGTATGGCAGATGGCACGGGCATTATAATAAAAGTGGATGAAATAAAACCTCAGATAATTTGTAATGATTTGTAACTATTGATCCCACTAAAACATTTCTCTTCCTTCAGGGAGGGGAGTAAAGAGAGAAACATTAGCGGGGTTCTTTATAATATATTATATGCTTTTTTCCCTGTGTATTGAGCTGAAAAAAGCCTTGCACATAGAAATATCTTTAAGCATTCAGGTAAAAGGCCTTTTATATAAAAGTTTAAATAAATTTGCTATCTATTCCAAGGCGTTAAAATAGGATTTCAAAGTGATATTTTAAACAAAACTGCTTTATGAAGTGATTTTTGGAGAAAGCTACATACCTAAATCTTTCAGCTTTATGGAGCATATCCATCTGCATCAGTCACACTGCATTATGTTTTTTTCCCCAAAATGTCATACCATCTTAAAGGACATGTTTTTCTGCAAACTATTTTTACTGAAATGATAGGCTATGTTGTTGACAAGGAAAGCAAGACCTAGCAAGGTATGACAATACAGAACTGAAGGGAAAAGAGAAAAAACCAAAGACAAGGAACTGTTCTTTAGAAAGAATATATTCTGAAGAAAGGGGAAAATCTAAAGAGCAGAATGTCTGCACATGTATTAGCAGGTGATAAAAAATGTCTAAACCTTGATTTAGGCAGTCTCACATCCCAGCTCAGCAAATATTTTTTTCTAATGGGGCCTGCACATATGTCATTGTGATTGCTACAATAAGGAGTTTCATTTCCAAAGCCTGCTCCAAAGCCCAGAAGATGAAAGAAATAACATCTATAAAAAGTTGAGGCGTGACTGGTTACGTGCTTCCCAGTTTAGGGAACTATTTGCACAGCTTAACTCCATCTGTAGGCTTGAAATTGTTTAATACAACTGACCTCGAAACTACTTCAGCACACAATGAAATTTACGCACCGAATTAAAACTGTCATGCAGACTTAGGACCTTCTTAAATTATTTAACCTATTAGTGTAGCTGAGAATTAATTCAGGTAAAGAGAATTTACTCCTGTTAATTTACAGAGCTTAACAATGTCTCATACATAGCAAACAGGTGAGTTAAACATGGCTTTTTTATTCTCTCAAACACCTGATTTGCACAAACAGCTGTAAATCTTTCCCTTGCTGGGATGAGAAAGCCTTGGACAGGTCCCCATTGTCATGGGGATTGAAGACTGGGGATAAAGGTTAAAAGACTACGTGATTTGCCATACCCTGTAGGACACTGAGTATTGCCAAATTAGTATTACTGGGTTTCTTAACAGCTATGTCAGCTACATTAAGTCCTTTCCACAGACATCTAAACTTCCTAATTTGAGAGTTGCATCTCATTATGTTAGGTACTGTATCAACTCCTCAAATGGTCAATTGTTGAAGCATAACCCTCGTCTGAAATTAATTTTACACTTCCAGGTGCAACTAAAGTCTGTTCTAAGGAGGGGAGCATAATTTCTTAGGAAATTTTGGTGATCTGTCCATTTTTCTTGGTAAAAAAATGGTCCCACGTTTTAAAACAATGAAAGCATCATCTTTACGACTTTGTCACTGTTTTAATCAAAGTTTGATTTGAAGTTGTTGCAGAATCATTCTGCTTGTGAATAAAGATATGGTACTGAGAAACAATGGCAATTTTCTCACCAGAAACTCCGTTGAAAAATCTTTCCTGAAACCTCTCCCTGCCAAAGCCAAACAAGAAAAAGCACGTGACAGGTTGTCATTATAACAACACGGGAGAGGAAAATGAATAAACAAAAGAGCCTACAGCACAGGAAGGCTGAGGATTTGCTGCACTCATGTCCTGGCATGCTGATTTTATGTAGCCACATGCTGCGAGCCTTGTGGTGGGGTAAGGTTTATGCTGGGGGAGCTGAAGGTCCCATAGGCACCTGGGCAGCAAATCCTGCTGCCATCAATCTCCAGAGTGAGGGGATGGCCAGGCTGGGCAGAGGTGGGGAAAGGATTGAGGGGGTCAGTAGGGTGCAGTTGTTGGTGTAAAGATTCCCAGACAGATGTAGCAATCAACACTGACTGACACCTTCATAGGCAATTGCAACTGAGCCCTAACAGAATGTACAAGGAAGACACAGCTGCTCTTGTATCTTTCTTCAAGGTGATTTGGAAGACTAACTCCAGAACTTCGTGGGGAAATTTACAGAACTGTTCACAGTCCTCTGCTGACCAGACCTGTAGAGAATCATAGAATCATAGAATAGGTTGGGTTGGAAGGGACCTCAGAGATCATCAAGTCCAACCCTTGATCCACTACCGCTGCAGTTACCAGACCATGGCACTGAGTGCCACATCCAGTCTCTTTTTAAATATCTCCAGGGACGGAGAATTAACTACTTCCCTGGGCAGCCCATTCCAATGCCTGATCACCAGCTCCACAAAGAAATTTTTTCTAACATCCAACCTAAACCTCCCCTGGCACAACTTGAGAACATGCCCTCTTGTCTTGCTGAGAGTTGCCTGGGAAAAGAGACCAACCCCCCCAAGAAAAAGAGATTTTGTGGGTTGCCTCTATTGGCTTTTAATTTCACAACACATAAGCTTTACTGTCTTCAAGCCCAAGAACTAAACTCTCAACTATCAGAGAAAGTTTGTTAATAAATTCAGAGCCTGCCCACCCTTATGTGTTCAGCAGAGTGACAACCCATGATGGCTGTCATTTTTTGTGCTCTGATAGAAAGGCCTCCCTTGCCCTTGCAGTCCCTAAGTGGCCCCAGTCCCTCACCCACACCAGCTCTTTACTTTTCTGGGGAATGTCACAAGGCATCATTAAGCCCACTGTTTGAGACGTGATGGATGGGAGGCTGAAGCAAAGTTGCAGTGCAAGACCCTGACAGCAGCAGGGACCTGTGCAGCTCATGTTGAGCTGATGCTGTCCAGGGCACAACACCTCTGTGTGATCTCATGAGGGACCCAAAAGACACATGCCTGAGACACAGCTGGACAGTGACCCCAGCACCAGCCAACACCAGAGTGCAGGTTTGACAAGCCAGCAGGTGAGAGGCAGGGTAGTGAGCACCATCCTTGCAGGCAGCCTGGCTCAGTGCCATTCCTAGCTCACCAGGAGAGAAAAGCACTGCCTGTCAGGGTCACCTCTGCCCTCAGCTCCCTAGCCAGAGACAGCATCTGGCATAAATTTGGCTTCATACGTGGTGCCCTCAAAAAAAACAAGAATTGGGTTTTGTCCAACAAAAGCTTCATTTCTGTTAACATTTCAGATTGAAATATTATTAAGAAATTACTACATATCATTACAAAACACTTGATTTAGAAGCAGACAAACAGGAGGAAACTTGCTCAAACTGTATCAACCAGGTCTGTCAGACCAGTGAGCATCACCTCAGAGTAAGGAGGTTATCCATAGACTTGAAGTGACTGTTTGAGTGAGACCTACTCTGTTTCAGGCTACCTGTCTCTTCTAACCCAAGCCCTTCTTCCAGGATTGAATCTGGATTTTCCAAGTGGTTTTTTTGTGTTTTCCTGATGTATCCCCAAACAAGCAACCATATACCTGCTCTCTTGTTTCTCACAGTATTATTGCTAACCTATGTCGTAGCTGGTTATGTCAGGTTTGCAGCATGAATGGGGTGCGCTGTTGAAAAATCTTTGTTTACAAACACAGTTCTTTTCATTTAGAAGCCATGCTGTGAGTATAAGGAGAATTCTATTCTTCTTCTTTTTTTTAAATTTTTTTCAATTAAAAAAAAATATCAAAGCAACACTTACAGAATCCTGTCCCCAACCCAACAAACTCAAAATGGCTACAGATGAACCATTAGGAATGAAGAATTCTGTGCAGATTCCGAGCAAAACAGAAATGCTTTTCTTTTCACTAATATCTAATATTTTTTGTTACTTTTATCACATATTTTTTCTACCTGTCCTTTCATATATATAACCTTATATATATGTAGCCTATATATATAACCTTCATATATATAACCTTTTAAAGGTTTTATTATTGCAGTTTTAAAAAATTAATGCATTAGAGAGAGGTAAGAAAACCAAAAGAAACCTCACCCTAACAGAACCACATTAAGTCTTGCCTCAGCAGTGCAGAAGGATGGTGTTTTTATTAAAATCCTTGAAGAATGTCTCCTGAGACACTGCTCCCAAGTGAAGTGGTCACTTCAAGGCTGATAATCTCTTTGCACTATTCTAAAAGCAAAATAGCACTGGTTGAGTTCTGGGAGTGCTCCAGCTGTATTCTTCTGCCCTGACTGAACTTTCAGCACATCCTCTTTTACCAAAGGTAGGTTTTCACGATAACACAAAAGGCAGTCACTCTGAGATAATTCCTACTTTTCCAGAAGAGGAATTTAAAAAAACAGCTCCTGTAGCTTGAGTAAATGAGAAAATGGTTTCTCTGCTTTGGGATTTTTAAAAGCTAGGAGAGGGGAAAATCACCAGCAGTTAGAAACAACTGAAAATAAGCCACTGAAAGAGACAAAAAGAAATAAAGGGAAGTATGGATATATCTTGGGTGTTGTTTAGCATCCAATGAGCTTTCATGGATGTTTCTACAACCTTATTTATCAGTCCTCCCCCATCCCACTGTGTTAATGAGGCAGGAATTGACCTGCCTACTTATTTTCTGACTTGGTACTTAGCAACAGGGCAACATGCTGAATAGCTGATTGTGTGCATGGTATTGTGGATCAGATCCACAGGCTATAGGAGTGATGATTGTAGCATGTCTGGAAAAGTGTACACCACGTTCTAGATTAGTATTTGCTTTGGGTAGATAATGGCATTTTCTCTCTAGTAAGCTTTTGTTTCCTTTTTCCACAGCATGATCATCAGGCATCATGCTGAAGTGGCACATATATTATTCTCATTAACTCCTTTCAATTTAAGGAGGATTGCCTTTGTAACTGTATGGGGTTCAATAGAAATTCCCCATAGACTCCACACATTTCACTCCCCTCAGTATTTGCAAGTTCTGAGCAGCTCACATATGTATCAGCTGCATTTGCAGAGCAGCTCTGCACTGCTTCTTAGAGTGAGGCTTTTCACCCCCATCCCTCTTGAAGTCTGTGGCCTTTGTCTCCCGGTCTTTTCCACACTTATGGATGTTTCTGGGGAGCCTTGAGAATAGGAGAGGAGGGCTTTGCTGCTGGTGGTACATCTAAGAGAAAGTGTTTGGAATGTGGGATCTGTGAGTTAGCACCACTGATGTGGTTCTCTGCCCCTCTGCAGGAAGAGTTTTTCCTGTCCAGCATGTGTTCATCATCCATGTTTTAAGAGTTGCTTGTATTTGAAGTATCTCTGTGGCCACAGTAAATGTGCAAGCTCCCTGCAGTGAGAAAAATGTAGAACCAGGCAGTGGGAGTTGTGGGCAGCTGATGTCCACACAGGATGAGGTGTGCTCGTGATCTGTGAGAGCTGATAGAAGTGGTAAGAAACAGAGCAGGATGTAACCCTTGATTTGGAGTAATATTGCATCTGCCCCAGTTCTGAATACAACTGCATCTTCCTTTTCCTCTTTAACAAAATCCTGCAGAGATTCCCTTGGAGACCACAGTGGGTTGGGAAGAAGTAAAACTTTGGCTGGAAACCAATTGCTTTCCAGTTTATGATCTTTCCAACTCTTTCCAAAATCAACACTGTAAAACAATACAGCTGCATACCTGCAGACAATAAAATGGCAAAGCAAATAGCTCTCACTGAAGAAACTCTGCACTGCTGTACCCCCAAAGACTCTTCCAAAACTCAGTGGGAGAGCTGTTCTGTGACACAGACAGGAAAAACATTTTTTTGTTAAGAAAATGAAATTATAGCTTTTCAAATATGAAAGCAGCTACAATTTGTATGTCTAAGTTTCATGGGACATAACAGGCTTCCAAATCAAGTAACAAGCCTTAAACTGAGAAGCAAAATCAGATATAGTTGAGAGAAAAGCTGAACCTAATGCAGGATTCCTCTCCCTAGTCCATACCAAGTTACATTTCACATCCATATAGCCTGAAGCTTCAGCATTTCCCAGGAGAAAATGTAGGAACAGGTTAAATCCTGGGAGAACACTAACTATTTCAATAATTTTCTTTGGAAGTATTAACTATTTCCTGACCAAATTTTGTCAAATCATGTGTACTCACTCAGCTATCCACAAGCATTCAGCACACTGTGTACATCCACAGTATATTTCTTTGGCAACATCAGAAAGTGTCCTGAAAAGAATTAGTTTCTGTTCCTGACTCTTTCCTGACATTGAATGTCACCTTGCAGAGAGCACTGGGCATTTTCAT
Organism: Calypte anna; assembly: GCF_003957555.1. Classification (NCBI taxonomy): domain Eukaryota; kingdom Metazoa; phylum Chordata; class Aves; order Apodiformes; family Trochilidae; genus Calypte; species Calypte anna. The sequence continues at coordinate 76,659,818 of NC_044244.1, read as the reverse complement.
TTCCTTAAAGGTTAAATCCTTGGGGATGCCTATACTTTGACTAACTAAGGGGCACCCTGATCTTCCCTGTTGCATCTCAGTGGTGCAGTAATCTGGGTAACATTACTCACACCTCTTAAAAGACTATACTGAGCTGTATGCCTCTATTACACATCTAACTCCTACCATATGTAACTGTGCTTTCTCTGTATGTGCCTGTGTGCTGCTTGAGCTTTTCAGCTTCCAAATCCTGAAGTATAACTAAGTTGACGACTACACTGAATCTCTGTAAAAAGCCAGCAGAAAAGATCCCTGTGGAAAAATAACTTCACATGAAAAAAGATGCACCCACTGTGTTAACTTAACTAGTTTTAATTGCACATTGACAAGGTATCATTTGGCTTTTTTCCCCCCAATTAGAGAGTGCCATGTTCAGTGCATCCCACCAACCAAGAATTAAAGAGAGATACCCCGGGACTTCTCACTGACAGTGGAGGTTGCAAACTGTCTTCATTAGCATTCAACTTACTAGAAGAAGTGTAAGTAAGGCTTTGCATCAAGAAAGGAAAGAGTTTGTGCCCCAGAATACTGATTGCTGTGAAAAGCAATGCTAGAGTGGAAGACATTAGGTGGAAGAATGCTTTTGAGACAGATTATAAAGAGGTTTTGCCTGTTTCAGGTCAAGCACTTGATTTTAAGGGGCTCGTAGTCAATTTCTAGCCTAAACCTGGAGTGAGCATCTTTCTACTTTTCAAAATGAGGGTCTAGGGAATTGTATTTCCTCTTCAGGACTAGTGCTTCAAAAATCAGGTGTGATCTTGAGCTACCCAGTACCTGAAGCTAAAATTGCTTTGCAAAATTTCTTCAGGATTTTTGTGTGGGTTTTATAAGAATTTGATAGAAAGGGGGCAGAACTCAGCCTAACAACCACCTGACAAATTAGCACCAGGTTCAGAGCTCAGCCTCATCTCCAGAAGCTCATAGTTTAAAAGGCTTAGGCTCAGTTCCCTCTCTGATCTCCAAGGGTGTATGATTGTGTTACATTCAGTCAGTCCACAGCTTTCTCATGAAAAGAAGTCCAGTGAAAAAACAGTCACCACCTCCTAGTGCTGTAGTCAGTAAATACAACTGCATACAAATTGCTTGCCCCCTTGCAATATGTCCTTGCATCTGTCAGATCTGATGCTTCTGCTCAGGTAATGCCAGAGCTTCCCTGTGCCACTAGATCCCAAGGGAAATGAAACAAAGGGGAGAGCAGTGAAGGGAAGCATGCTGCATATCTTCCTACCCTGCTGCGTTCTCACACTCTCCAAAGTCTCTGGGAACATCTTCTGCTTGTTTCAAGACATTTTGGGTAGCACAGTTCCTGTTTGAATCTCAAAATATATTTGTGAACAAGGTAATGTATCTGGGGGAGTTGTGATAATAAATCACCTCCTGCATTGTATTGAGTCTTAAGGTTACTCAGGCAACCTATATATCTATATGCATATAACTAGCTGGGTATTGAATCACTTACTGTTTTCCACAAAGTATTTGCATTCTGTACCTTGTTATGGAAATGCTGGCACTGTCAATCATTATTTGACTTTCATACATAAGTCTATAACTAGAAATAAAATCTTGTAATTATTACCCAAAAGCACAGGTATTTGTACTGCTTTCCCATTGTTATGGTGGTTTTCAATTGGTACGTTTGGTTCATATTGATATACTCTTGTGGTGGAGGATTTTCAGAGTTGCCTTTGTATGCATTCTGTAGAGAAAGCTTTAGTAAGAAATTTTTGTATTAATAAAGGAGAGTCTGCAGGCTTGGCTTAGAATTTGTTCTCCATCATCTTTGTTAGCAGTGATGCTGGAACTGAAAGGTTTGGTCCTTTAAGAAGCTCTATCCTACTCATTAACAAGGAAAGAGCTGTACATATTGTATGTTGTTCTTCATAGGCTTCCTACAGTTGCCTTCTACTGCTTTTCTACATACTGTTTTCCCTTGGACGCCACAAAAAAAGGTCACAGGCATTGATTTTTGAAGATACCTGGTTGAATTTGTCTTGTAAGTGTCCTGGTCTGGGACCTAGGTAAAATAGGCTGCATTTTTTATTTACATGTACATTTAGCTTTCTCTGCAGTGAGAAAGTGTAATAAAAGTGTAAAATAAAAGCTAGTGCCTGTGTAATTTTAGGTGTAACATGGAACTGCAAATGTGGCAGATCAGAAAGCAATGCCCTTGGTCACAGCTGGGGACAGGCTCTGTGTTTCATTCAGCCCTGCAAAGGTAGCAAAGTCAAACACCCCACTGCCAGAAGCAGTAAGGATTGCCTGCCTGTGCTGCAAGTCCTGCATTTCTCTATTCATGCTCCAGGCAAACACAAGGCATAGTAATGGTAACTTACAATGTCACACAAATGTTCATCTGGAGTTGGGTACATTACTTGTCACAGAATTCAATGAGAAAAGGCAGGTTTACAAAGATTATCACTGAACCTAACTTGTACATGTCAGAAAAATCTCTCTGACTATCTGTTTAGAGCAAAATAAGGTAAGGTACAGAAGCCTGCTCCCTGCTTATTTTCATGAAGGACATGCTTAGTTTTATGCATGTGATTATTCCCACTGAGTTCAGCAAAACCACAGAACTCTTTAAAATGTAGCACCAAAATCAATCCTGCTACAAACTAAGACATAGAAACCTGTGAAATCTGAACTGTGAAATTTTGCCCTCTGAATATCAAGATGTTCTTTCCCTGTTAAGAAAAGTATTCAAGTTATTCTGCAATTGAGATGTATTTTTAGAGAGGAGTGATAACATTTTGTGGTCACAGATGGCTAAATGCATAGGTAGCTTCTCCATCCTCTACACCTCAATAGATCAAAGAGCTAAGCTAAGCTAAAATTTAGTATAAATTGGCTTCTTTATTAGTTCAGTCTTTGCAACACAATGACTTTTAATGAGCACAGCCTGAAGTCTGTTTGTAGGCCACAATTGGTGCAGATATCCAGTAAGTGATTTTGGAGGTCACAGAAAAGCTATGTATATAGTCAGGCAGCCTGACTAACACTGTCATTGAGGAGACTGATTTCTAGATGTCTTGTAGCTTCTTAACACTTTCCAAAACAGGGGCTCCATCAGTAAGGGATTTAAAAAAGGCTGACTGGATACCCTGAAGCATCAGGGTATCTAGGCCTTGATCCTTGTTGCTAGAGCAGTAAGTTGAAACAGATCACAGACAACTATGGACAGGACATTCTGCATCTATATTTAGCTTCAGAAACTTCCTAAGTACTGCATTCTTAAAATTCTCCTGGTGCTAGCACCTTTTAAACGTTTTTTATCTTGATTAAATGACTTGAATAAATGAATCATCATTTATAAATGTACATGGAAGGATAAAAAGAATCTCTCTGCTTTCATGGACCTCATTATTTTAACTTTTAATTTTAGGAGGGACTGGATACTCAGGTTTTAGTCACAGCTGTTAAATGCACTGTCTGGAGGAAAGAAATGAAAAACAAAGAGCAAATAAGAACAGTAAGGGGCCAGTGAAGCTGGCTAGCAGGTAAACAGAGAAATCTTCTTGACTGAGAGGAGAAATTAGTCAGCAGAATTGCTAGGTTCATAGTCTCACCATATACATATGGTTTTTAACAGAAAAATCTTGGATACCAGTTTTGCAGGTCATTCTTTGTGTTGAGCAGTTGTTACTCGAATATTCTACTGGTCTTGGTTGTTGGCCAAGGACACTCACCAACACCCAATAAATCAGATGTTTGAGACCTGTACAAGTGATTGTTACAATTGTGTTTGCTGTAATACCTTTTTCAATGTCTTGCTAGCAATAACAGAGGGGACTACTGCCTATTTAGTTTTGTACTCTACCTCTGGCAGGCTCTCATACTTGAGAAAGGGAAACAAAACCATAAAGTATCTGAGTGTTCAGTATTGTGCTTTTAAGACTTGGGAAGTACCTGCTTGAAGTGGAGTCTCCTTTAAATGCTCAGACAATGTAGTCCTACGCTTGATCAGTATTTTCAATTTTGCAACTGCTAAATGAAAAGGAAACCTAAAATCTCATCTTGGAATTATTAATTATGAAACAAAACAATTGGGTGTCCTTCACTTGTGTTCTTACCTCGGCCATCCTGAAAGATTAAAGAACAGCCTGGAGAGCCCTCAGCATAAAGTAAGGCAGCTAGGTGACCTGGAAATCTAAGATATGACTTAATTTTTCTATGTTTGCAAAAGCCAGAAAGCAGAGCTCCTGAAAGCTTTGGTTGGATCAGCATGACTGTGCACAGCCCTAGGATAACCGGCTTTCAAACCACTCATTCTCTCAATGAAACTGACCTGTGTCTGCAAATATTTTGTTTTCAAGGAACATTTTTTGCCTTTAAAGAAGTCTTGTTGTATTGAAAAATACCTGATGAGCTCTAATGATGAGTATTATCCACAAAGAACTATTTTCAATTCATGTTGACTCACATAAATATTGACTGTGTAATGACAAGTTATAATTTTTAATATGCATTTGTAATGAAATTTGATCGATTTCTACATGTTTACCAGAATTTCTGCTGCATATTCCAAACTGTGTTCTGCTTTTTGTATACAGAAGCATTGTATTTTCTCAAGTAAAAGAGGCAGCCCTTCGCAAAAGCTCAATTTTTACTTCTTGAGATAAGGTGAATGAGCGTGCTCTTAAATTATTTAAAAAGTGAAAGCTAATGGACTTCCTATAATGTGGGTTCTAATAATATCCTAGAGCATCTTTCTCTGTATACCTGTATGTAGTTCCTCTCTGTCTTCATAAATCAAGTCGACCAAATTCAGGAACATCTGAGGAACAGAATGTAACGTTGTAAAGAAATTTCTTTTTACCAGAACATCATTCACTTCATTTTAAAAACATAAATAAATGGAAGAGAAGCACAGCCTTTTAATCTGGTTTTTTTTTCCTATTGCAGTAAGCTTCACTGAAAACCTCACTGCTTTGAATATTGCCCTCTATCCTGTCATCTCTATTTCTTGGGATTGTTTTGCTTAAAAGCAAAAGAGCATGTTTAACTTTGTAATACAAAATGCAGCTGAAATCATTGACGTTTCAATCAGTCTTTATTATGTTGAAGTCGCAGTAGGATATCCCTTACTTAGACTATAGTGACACTAAAGCAGAATTGAGTTTAGTGTAAGAAAGAATGGTAATCATATGCAAATATATAAATCTCAGTGCAAACAAAGGGAAACATACAAACAAATTTGCTTGTGGCAGACTTTTTTTAATTTTAAGTGCGATAAAATAGAGGAAGTGAAAGAAAACAAAGAAAAAAGTAAAATTAACTCATTAAGTCACCTTCTGGCAGAAATCTTCAAAGTCCTGCTGTTCAGAAGCATCAAGAATTGAGATCAGGTACCTCCAAAGTGTGACTGCTGCACCAGAGCTTCTGTTGAGAAAAGCTTTCTCAAAACATTTAGAAAACATATTTAATCCTAAATGTTCCTGATCCAAATGTTACACAATTGAGTGCAGATCTATGATGTGAAAGCAGTATGCTGGCTTCCATCCACAAATGAACTTAATGTTCAAACAAATCACAATGTTGTCTAAAATGCATGTTAGAAAAGAAAGTAGCAGATGATGTTAAAACATTTCTCAAATGTATATGATCAGATCATTTCAGAGGAAGCCTGAAAGCATTTGTATCTCAAAAAAGAAATATATACACAAAATTAGCAGCATAGTAGAAAAATAAACAATGAAAGTAGAAAGGAAAATGTGAATTTAGTAGCAGTTCAAAAATGGCAACATTCAAATTGTAGAAACAGGTGGAGATGGATCAACATGGAGCTCAGTGGATTACTCTCGGATTACTCTTAAATCAATGTTCAAATCCCAGTTTTAACTGCAGCTGAATTAATCCTGGTGACCTGAAATTTGTCTGCAGTGGAAAGTAATATGCATTCTAAAGACCTCAAGAGTCAGAAGAGGTTCTCCATATTCCTAGGTGACTTCTTACAAGAGGCAGGATCTGCATCCATGTGCAGGCGCAGATCCTCCATCTGTCCTTTGACGCACAATCTTATCTCAGCAGACAAACTTGACCATTTAGGCTGACTCATTGCACATCTGTGGGGAAATAATGTAGAAACTGAAAAAAAACATGTTCATATAGCTTGTTCAATAGAACAGAGCCTGTGAGGATGATAAAATTCAGATTTAAAGAGGTGATCAAAGGTGTGATATTTATCAGGAATTCATCATGTCAAAATAGCTGCTGTGTCATTGAAGTGCTGTGCTAATACATATCCACACATATCCAAATACACATGATCTCCATATTATAATCAACTATGGATTAAAAGCTCTCCCTGTTAAATGCAAGTAGCAGCGTTGCTGCAAGTCCTGTACTGCATGAGCCATGAAAGACACAAGGCAGCTGGTGGGGTGAGTTTTTCTTAGTGGGTCCCCCACCATACATACTCTGCTCACCACTTCTGGTCTGAGCAGAGCCTCCTTAAGACAGAGCCAGGCCATCCCTTCCTCCCTCTCCTGCTTCCCTGGGGAGCCTCTCAGCAGTGCATGGGTGCTCAAGGCATAGAATCATAGAATCATAGAATCATAGAATCATAGAATCATAGAATCGGCTGGGTTGGAAGGGACCTCAGAGATCATCAAGTCCAACCCTTGATCCACTACTGCTGCAGTTACCAGACCATGGCACTGAGTGCCACATCCAGTCTCTTTTTAAATATCTCCAGGGATGGAGAATCCACTACTTCCCGGGGCAGCCCATTCCAGTGCTTATAGAGTACAGCTTCCTTATGCTGTGTGTTGTGCAAGTACTGAACTAAAAAAGCAATCTCTAATGAAGGGAGGATCAAAGAGACTGAGAGAGTGGGCATAATAATGCTAATAGGATTTTTTTGTCTCTCCAACAGTCCCTTGCCTGCTTCCAAGTTGTACTTCAGAAGTCACACAACCTGTATTAAGCATTCTTAGTCCAAGTTAGGCCAGAACGGGGAGTCAAGGGAAAACAAATCACAGGAGATCATCACTCAAAGCTAAAGCATTGGCTGTCATAACCCAGAGCAACATCCTAGACCTATGTGCCACAGGAACTGCATGTACCTACAAAGACATGAGTGAGAACTGGACAAGTAAAGGTGATGTTCCCTCAGCATTGTGTGAGCCTATGACTGTATTCAGCTTGGGGGATTACCTGACCCTGCCATGGGGTGCCTAGGAACTCAAAGTAGATTTACTATCTGGCAGCTTGTCTCATGCATATCCTTGGAACAACATCAAATTTTGCATCCACAGACTTGTTTGCATCCTTAGCAATGTGGTTGTTGATATGTTTTGACTGTTCACTATGACTGCTTCCTTTTATTTGTCTTCTCCTGACATCTTTTTTATGATCTAGCATAGGTTAGAAGCTATAATAGATAAAGCACATTTAAACAGAAAGCTTACATGTTCTGACAAGGAGTGGTAGAAGTACTGAACTCTTCTTAACAGCTGTAAGAGGTCAAGTGGTACAAGATCAAGTAACCTCAGCTTTATTTGGCTTAACGTTTGATGAAGTCTGTCCAGAGCATGTAATAAACTAAAACCATCTACCTTTCATGTTATTATTAATGTGGGGTTTATATGTGACTGACCCATTAAAAAAAAGGTTGTGTTCTAAGGTGCTGCTTGTTCAGCATTGAGCTCATGCTCATAGCAGCTTTCCTACCTCCAGGCACAATGAAAGCCTGATACATTTACAACTTCATATCTGAAACTTGAGAAATATTTATCTCTATCTCTAATATTTATCTCTCCAACTGTCAGTCACAAATTATGCAAGACACATGGATCTTTTTAATCTTTGTGCTACCTTATTTTTTCTTAATATACTTTGTTTAATTGATTCGATCATTACAATGTTATTATTCCCTGTAAAGTTGCTTTCAAGCAATACTTTGCTTCTCTAAATGGCTTGATCTTGAACTATTTAGATTCCTAAATCATTCCAGGGTTCAGTTTTTTTGGCTCTTTCTCACCAGCAAAGTTGAGCTGCAGCATTCAGTCTGAGTTCCTAAAGGCCCAGCCTCCCATATCATTTCTCACTTCAAATCACCCTGTTGATAAAACCAAGGGACTCTATTTTTATTAAAAAGGAGCTGGTTCTTCATATGACAATTTGTAGCTGTCTTTTCCATCCCTCCCTTTTCGCAGAGGCAAACTTGTTGTTGCCTTTACTGAACATTTCACACCTTCTTCCCTTGTTCTGTCCTTCCCCAGTCAGTACATCCACCATACCTCCCTGATGGGCTTGGCACATTATCAACTCTTGTGCAAGCAAAAATAAGCAAGCTCTGTGTCAAAAGAGACTTGTGGTTGTATGTCAATTTTATTCGGTTGTTTGGTCTATTCTTTGGGAAGAAAAGGGAGTCAGAATTACTCTAGCTAAGAATGTGGGGTTCAAAAGGTCTTTGCTTTTCAGAGGGACATAGCTATTCCTATATAAGATCATGCCTTTCCCATTGACCTAGAAGCACTCTTGGTACCACAGCTTCTTTCTGATCATGCTCTTCGTTCCATATCTGCATACTTTAAGCCTCTCAGTACTCATCAAGTGAGAATTAGTAATCTAGCAGCATAAGTTCACAGAAGGGACAGAGGTATGTTAGCCAAACTTGGCTCTTTATTCCCTTTTGCAAGAAACACAGTTGGCTAAATCCTATCCTATACCCCTTTCAACCCAGCATGCATACAATGTAAAGAAAGCCAGGCAATATCTTGGGTGAAATTTTAGATCTTGCTGAAGAGGATTTAATAGAAGACAGAGCTAGATGATTCTCATAAATCAGTTAGAAACCCAAGATCAAAAAATTGAATTCACCTTTAGGTTATCTTTTGGGGGAAAAATAATCAGTCAACATTGACAATGTATTCATCTTAATGAGGACAAATAGTTATACAAAATAAAATTAACATACCAGAAAATGCAAGACACATAATTAACAAAAGGCAAGGGAACATTGATAAATTCTTCATTAATAAAATAACTTTTAAAATGTCAATATGAGTATATTTTATTCATAAATTGTGTAGAATTTATCACATTAATTAAAGACATAGGTTCCATAGCTATTTACATGGTAATTAGATGCACAACACCAGTGACCCAGACAAATTAATGTTGGCCCCAACTTAAAAGTAGACTGTCTAAATAAATAATTCACAACATCACTAGAGTCTTTGCTTAAGCAAACACTTCAGTATAGAAAATTCTGGGAATTATGACTGACTTTGATGTGCATTAAAAAAGCACAAAAAAATAAAATCCAAAATAAAACACCCAAATGTTTTATAAGAAACAGATTTGGATTCCAAGATAAGTTATATCAACAGTGATGGCAAGAACACACAGGTGAGGACAGCAGGTGATAACTGTCCTGCCATCATTTTAAAGCAACTAGATCTGCTTTATAGATTCTTAGGTAGCAGGTCTGCTCTTACCATCCCATATGTGAGTCCTCCAACTCCCCAAGATAGTATCTTTGGTTTTGATTAGACCACTTGTCCACATACGACTCAGCTGGTTTGTGGCTTACTCTAATTCTTATTCCTAGGAAGAAAGGGGAAAATCACAAGTAGTATGTAAAAAACAAGAATGAACAAGAGAGAGTGGAATAGGCACAGTTACAAAATACCAGTTTCTAGTGTGTGTTCACGTGGCTGTGTGAGGATTTTCCCTCTTTGTAGGTGGTCAAGATTTGACTGTCATTAAGGAATAGAAAAAGCCATATAAGTGTAGCTTGATCATAGCTTTCTTGGAAATAAAACCCTGCAAGGAGATAACCATGCTGGCCATGTCCCTGAAGTATGAACCCTTTGCTTCTGGATTTGGGTGAAAACCAGGACACTGCTTCATCCTTGGTCAAGCTGAGTAAGATGTGAATAGTGTTAGCTGTACTCTTGGCTTGGCTCACACATCCAAGGGAGAGCTGCTGTATGCTGATGCCTTTATCTACCCATGATTAATACAAAAACCCAGGCAGAACCACCAGCAGATGAACAAGGCAGCAACATAAATCCTGGGGGAGACTGACTAACCTAGAGAAGTGTATAAATAGAAGTTCTCTGCCAGCCAAGCACAAATCCCAGATCTGGATCAGCTCTGTGAGTTCAAGGTGAAGGGAGAGGACTGAAGCTATTCTTGTGTTATACTCTTTCCATTACCACAACTCAGCTTCCTCTTTCCTGGTGCCTGATGCACTGGGATGCACTGGGTCTCTCAGGAAACCTGCTGCAGGAGAAGGATGAAAAGGAGCAGCATAAACATGAATTAAAAATTCAGTTTTGATTTCTATTGTGGTTCACTTATACAGAAGTGACTAATTTTTGTAACTACTAGAGGTGAACATTCAGGCAGTGTAAAAGCTGCAAACCATGCTAAGAACATCTCAAAATAATGTCTCCAATGAAAACTTAATCATCATGCAGATTATCTGCCCAGAAATGAGTTTTGCTACCATATCTATTCACTACCTGATTTATACATTATAAAGACTAGACTAGAAAACTTCAGTCAAGCATCTGTAATCTTCAAAAGTTAAAGAAGTTGCAGAGGACTTTGAAGTTAAGTCCAGTTTGCTTTGAGCACGAGGGTATTTTTTTCAAGCCATGTCCCACATGAGGCACACAATGTTGTTCCACACAGAGCAGACCACCAACATCTTACTGATCAGGGCTACTTGGAAACAGCTTTTTAAATTTTTTTGCAGTTACTTAAAGGAATAAATAATGCAAAGTACTTCTGAAGTAATGGTTCACCTAAAACACTGGACAAAATCCTAGTTCCTTCAATTCCAGAAAGATATTGATAGGTTGGAAGACATTCAGAGAAAAACAACAGATGTGTTTAAGGCAGTAGAGGGACTGATTTATGGAAGGAAATTACCAGAAATAAATATGAACATTTTGTTGTAGCTTTGACCAACTCAGAATAAAATGAGAGCCTTATGTGACAACAATGTATGGGGTTTTTGAAAGGTGGAAGTTCCATTTATGGAAAGGAATTTGTATGCAGGTCATCCAAGGGCTAGTGTAGTGGGATGTAAAAATGCAAGTAAAATAAGCAGGAAAAAAGAAATCCAAATTATTAGTTAGCATAGTTGCATCCCAGAAGATGGGGCTGAATTATTTTCAACAACCTTTGGAAATACACGGGGGGCTGTACCATAAGGGGAAAGTCCTGCATAATCAGGAAAAGAGAGTTAATAGTTTCCGCTCAGTAATTTTAGAGACTCAGCACACCAGCTTCTTCCTCTCTGCTGTCACAACTATACTTCTTTTATTTCTTTTACTTCTTATACTTCTTTTACTTCTTCAACTTTTACTTCTTTTACTTTTTCAAATCCTTGATGTTAAGAAATCCATCTTTTAGAGTCATTTGCAACAACCAAAAAAGTCTTTATTATCACATACTATTTAGCTAAGTTATTATGATTTTATTATTCAGCAAATGGCTTCACAGCCTCTACACATAAGTGGTCTATATGTGTGCCAGTTATCTGCTATATTATTAGTTATACCACATGGAGGTTCCCCATGGAGTCAGATCCCTCTGCACTTTTGGCTAGTTAGCTCAGCCCCAAGGCCTGCAGCAATGAAATGCTGACTGTGCCTGGTTTAGGTGCACTGCATCCTGCAGGACTGACACTTCTGCTATACTTCAGCATAGAGAGAGGTATATCTCTAAATCAAACCTGGTACTGAATTTATTCAATACTAAACTCTTCTGATACACCTCTGCTGAATTTGCCTCAGTCTTTCTTGGGTTTCAATATTTTATATGCATGAATGAAAGACCTCATTTTCTGGACAGAATTTCCAGACTAAGAAAGTGATCTTGATCTTGGCTTCTTCTTTGCTCTCAAGTCGTTGCTGCATGCAATTTTCCTTGGAATATACTTTTCCAGTAACTGATTTAAGCAAACATCATTTCAGCCAAGGTCATAATTTTAGACTGAGCAAGATAACAGATCTGTTTATGTGCAATTCCAACAAAAGCTCACACAAAGATAGCAGTTTCTGGCAAGCATTAGCAAAGCCAGTTGCAACCTGATCTTGCAAGCTCACCTAGATCTGATGCCTTTGTCTGAAGTTCTTGGTACATGAGGGAATTTTCACTTCATAACCCCAGTTAAAATGAGGATCCAATTACTGAATGGACATTCCGAGCACTCTACCAGGAGCAGTAACAATTCCAAACTCAATTCTTTACAAAAGCAGTTTAGCGAAGAAATTAATATAATTACCTCTATATCCCCTCAAGAAATACATTCTGTGTCCTGAAGGAAAGATCATAGAATCAAGGAATTATTTATGTTGGAAGTAACCTTAAAGATCATCTAGTTCCAACTCCCCTGCATAGGCAGGGACATACACCAGTAGATCAGATTGCTCAAATCCAACCTAGCCAGGAAAATTGCCAAGGAGGGTGCATCCACAACTTCTCTGGGCAACTTTATCTTTTTCATCACACATGCTGTCTAACATGTCCTTAAAGATCTCCAACAAAAGTCTACACCAATCTGTCACTTCAGTATGCTCAGTTTTAACAAGCTTTCTAATTACAGCTAGCCTGAATTTTCCTGGTCATAATGTAAACCTTGCTTTCTGCTAGTCAGAATTTATTCAATCTTCTGCCAGAGATTGTTTTTTTCTGTATTTCTTCATTAACTCCTCTGGATTCTTTTCTACTGTTCCTTACATTTCTTGAGGTATTCTGCCCAAAACTGGACAGATGTTCAAATATTTAGCTGAAGCTTTACAGAGTTCTGAATAGAGGTCTAATTTCACTTATTTATATTTGTACTTTCTGATGCAACATTTACCTTTTCCATATACTGGCTTTTATTGAACTTCTTTCTGATCACGAGTTTATTCATGGTGATGATTCCTGTCCGTGTACCTTCTACTTGCCCCTGCTGAACTACAGTCTCTTTTTATTAACACCATTCTACCACCCATCCAGACTATTCTAGATTTATCCTGTCTTTTGATACACTTGCAGGTCCATGTAGTTTGGTCATCATCTCCAAATTTTAATAAGCATCTTCCTTTTTTCCAAAATTGAAGTAATTAATAAAAATATTAAGTATCACTGGATCATGAAAAAACACTTAAAAAACTCCAGAATGATCATGTAACTTGTTCACAAACAGCTCATGTCTGGCAATGTTCATGGCCAAGTTGGAATGGGCTCTGAGCACCCTGCTCTTGTGGGAGATGTCCTTGCGCACGCACAGAGGCTGGAACTGGATGATCTTTAAGATCCCTTCCAATCCAAATCATCAGCTTTCCAGCCAGCTTTGTAGCTCCCCTGTAACTGTTTCATCCATTCTGTACTTCTCTAGTTTGCTTATGTGGTCTGTCAGTGTTACCCTGCCAAAAATCTTTGCTAAAATTAAGGGATATGAAGTGTGTATCTTTCCCTAACCACAAAGGTAAACTATGCTATTATCTTCCCAAAGTGACTGAGTTTTTTGATATGATTTCTCTCTAAAAAACACTGACTGGCCATTGGCTAATCTTCTGTTTTTCTTCCATGTATTTACAGCTAGGTTCTTGGCTTCTTTCTTCCTGTAATTTGCCTTCCTCCCCTTTTTACGATAGGTGCTTTGTTTGCCCTTATTATGTCATTTATATACGTTGTTTTCTGTGAATCATTCCTTCCTATAACCTCTTCTGAGAGTTGCTTTTATGTGCTTTTTTGTCAGATGTTGTAATTTATTGCATCTGGACAAACAGAGACATTGTATGACTTGGAGCATGTTCTGCACTGAATCAATTTCTGCATTATTTTGAATAAGTAACCTTAATGGAGAAAGCATCACAAAGCTGATTTGCTAGGATCATTCTGATTTTCCTGTTATTTTTATACACTGGATGAAACAGAAGCATTTAAAAAGAATGATCTTTTAATCCAGATCTGATCCTGATACTTCCAGATTATGTTCAAGTATAGCTAAGACTCTTCTAGTATTCTGGTAGACCTTGGGTCTCTCAGTATCTCAAACAAGGGCAGAAAGGGCTTTCCGGGAAAAGCCACAAAATCACAGAATTGTCAGAGTTGGAATGGACCTCTAGAGATCATCTAGTTCAACTCTCCCAGGAGCTCTAGGATCACCTAGAGCACATGACACAGGACTGCATCCAGGCAGGTTTTCTATATCTCCAGACAAGGGGACCCCAAAGCCTCCCTTGGGCAGCCTGTTCCAGTGTTTGTTGATCTCATAGTAAAAAAGTATTTTTTTATGTTTAAATGGAACTTCCTGTGTTCCAGCTTAGGCCTTTGCCCTTTGTTCTATCACTGGGAACTATTGAGATGAGTCTGGACCCATCTTCCTTGCACCCACCCTTTAGATACTTGTAGACATTGATAAGGTCTCCCCTCAGCCTTCTCTTCTCCAGGCTAAAGAGTCCCAGCTCTCTCAGCCTTTCCTCATAAAAGAGATGCTCCAGTCCCCAGTCATCTTTGTTGCCCTCCTCTAGACTCTCTCCAGTAGTTCCCTGTCTCTCTTGAACTGGGCAGCCCAGAACTGGATGCAGTATTCTAGCTGTGGTCTCACCAGGGCAGAGTAGATGGGTGGAATGACCTCCCTCGGCCTCCTGGCCACACTCCTCTTTATGCAACCCAGGATTCCATTGGCCTTCCTGCAAGCAAGGGCACACTGTTAGATCATGGCAAATTTACTGACTATCATGACCCTGAGATCCTCCTCCTCCAAAATGCTTTCCAGCAGGCCCACCTCTAGCCTATTTTGGTGCTTGAGGTTCTTCCTCTCCATGTACAGAACCCTACACTTGCTTTTATTGATCTTCATCAGGTTCTTTTCTGCCCAGCTCTCCAGCCTGTCCAGGTCTGTGATGGTAGCACAGCCCTCTGGAGTGTGTCAGCCAACCCTCTCACCTTTGTATCATCAGTGAACTTGCTGAGGATACTCTGTCCCCTCATCCAGGTCCTTGATGAACATGTTGAACAAGACTGGACTGAGTATTGACCTCTGGGGGACACCACTGGCTACAGGCCTCCAACCTGACCCTGTTCCATTGATCACCACCCTCTGAGTTCTGTCACACAGCACCCCTGAATCCACCTCACTGTCCACTCATCTAGCCCACACTTCTTTAGTTGCCAAGTGAGGACGTTATGTGAGACAGTATCAAGACCTAGTTGAAGTCAAGGTAGATAACATCCACTGCTCTCCACTCATCAAGTTAGCCAGTAATGACATCATAGAAGGAAATCAGGTTGGTCAAGCATGATTTCCCTTTGTTTAATCCATGCTGACTTCTCACAGTAACATTCTTTGCTTTCACATGTTTCTTGATGATGCCCAGGATGATTTTTTCCAACACCCTATGGGGGAGAGAGGTGAGAGCTAATGGGCCTGTAGTTTCCTGGGTCCTACTTGGCCTTTTTGAAGACTGCAGTGGTATTAGCCCTCCTCCAGTCCTCAACCACCTCTCCTGGTCTCCTTGACCTCTCAAGGATGATGGAGAGTGGTCTAGCAATAACATCTGCCAGCTCCCTCAGAACTCATGGAGGCACCCCTTAAGAGCCCACGGCCAAGTGGACTCTAACTTGGTCCTCCTCTACTGAAGGAAAGTCTTCCTCTTTCCAGACTTTTTCTCTTTCCTCCAGAGTCTGGGATTCAAGAGGGTTAGCTTTTGCAGTGAAAACTGAAGAAAAGAAGTCATTCAATAACTCTGTCTTCCCTGTGTCTACAGCCACAAGGCCACCCATCTCATTTATCAGCAGGCCTTCATTTCCCCTGTTCTTCCCTTTTCTACTAATGAACTGGAAGAAACCCTTCTTGTTGTCCTTGGTACTCCTCACCAGATTTATTTCCAGGTGGGCCTTAGCTTTCCTCTTTGCATTCCTGTATTCTCTATGCTCCTGTATTCCTCCCAAGTGGCCGGTCCTGTTTTCCAGATTATGTAAATTACCATCTTCCCTTTAATTTTTTCCAGATGATCCTTACTCATCCCTACAGGTGTACTACTTCCTCTGCTTGATTTCTTCCTCATAGGGATTCACTGGTCTTGAGCTTGGATCATCCCTACCATTCAGAGACCTGACCCATGGAATTCCACTGAGTAGACCTTTGAAGAGGCTAAAGCTTGCGTTTCTGAAGCCCAGGGTTTTAATCTTCCTTATTTCTCTACTTCTTCCACACAAAATAGTAGACTCCACCATTTTATGGTCACTACAGCCAAGGTTGCCCCCAACCCCCTCATCATCCCCAACAAGACCCTCTTTATTTGTTAATACCAGACCCAGCAGTGGGCTGTAGGCTACTCAATCACTTGCATCAGAAAGTTGTCATCAGTGCTCTGCAGGAACTTCCTGGACCATGCATGCCTGGCTGTGTTACCTTTCCAGCAAATATCTGGGTGATTGAGTGCAGAAGCTAAGCTAAAGAAATCTTCCTGAAATGTTTTTCTTGAAATATTTCCTTAATTTCTAAGGAGAAAAAAAATATCTAGTAAATTGTAATAAAGCACTGCTCTGTTGACAATGGAAGTTGTCATTTCACCCCCAACGTTACTTTTATAGCTTAAAAACTTGTTCTTGGACACTTTCCAAATATTTATAGCCTCATATAATGTCTCTTTATAAGTGCTCTCAAGCAAATAGCCAGTCTTACAAACTCTTGCACATGAGCTGAACTCTGCTACGTGAGGTAGTTAAGCAAGTGAGTGTTAGCAACGGTGGAGCCCCACAAGAAGAGGACTGTGACTTAAATCACACAGACAGACCAAAGCACCTGCTGGGACTTTCACAGACATATGTGGATATCTGTGCAGGACTGGGATCTTTATGAGCCAAGAAGAGAGAGAATGCAAGGCAGAGAGGAAGAAATCTAGTGTAAAGCTGGGAGGTGGACAAAGTGACTTGGCAAGTTAGTTTATGCAGTCCCTAGTCAAACTGCTGTTACTTTTCTTTTTTTTTCATGGTCTAAAGTAAGCTTGTCCTCCTTTGGTTTCATGAGAGACTCAGAAAGCAGATAACTCCATTTCTCATATGACATTGAGGATCTTTAAAGTGATGTTTAGGACAGTCAGCTCTGTGAAACTGAGACAAAGTAAAAGAAATACATTTTTCTTTATTACATAATTGTGATATTTTAAAATGGAAATGTTTTCAGCAGTCTTTGTAGCCCAAAAATTGGAGAACAAATGGTGATGGTTTGCTTTCTGTTGGTCTGTTTCAAGAAAGGATGGTGTTGTGGTTTTAAACCAACAGGATACTAAATACCACGCAGCCAGTTGCTTACTCTCCTCTCACCCCCCATGGAATGGGGGAAAGAATCAGAAAGGAAAAGTAGAGAGACTTGTAGGTTGAGATTTAAAAAAATTAATAATTGAAATAAAACAACAATAACAGTAAAACCAGCAATAATAATAATAGCATATATAAACTAGCGATGCACATTGCAACTGCTCACCACCTGCTGAGTAGTGAATGCCCAGCTCATCCCTGGGTAGGGATCCTGGATGAATCCCAAAACCACAATCCCAGAGAAAAAGAGACAACCCTCATCATCCAAGACAACCCTCATCTACACACCACAGTGCTGCATGATATGGAATATTCAATTGGCCAATGTGATCCTGTTGTTCTGGCTGTTCTTGTTCCCAGCTTCTTGTGCACCTGCTCACTAGCAAAGCATGGGAAGTTAGAAAGTTCTTGATTTCTTCACAAGAGGCAGAAGTATTAGTATAATACCAGAATTTTTTCTCATACCAAACTCATGCTAAGCTGAAAACATAGCACTATTCTAGCTACTAAGAAGAAAATAAACTCTATATCAGCCAAAACCTGGACAGGTAGCTAGCCACCTGATACCAAAGCTCCACAGGCTTGAGCAAAGTGGACTCAGATTCTCGGGCTCTTCCTCTTTTGGTGCTATATTCAGCACTGAAGCACCAGGTCCTCATGGCTGAATGTGACCCCGCAGTTTGAGGGAATCTGACCTTTCCTGGCTCACACAGTGTGCAGTTCAACACCCCGTTGACCCTACCATGGCTGCTGGCTGTGCTCATGTCCATTGTTTCTGTGCCATTGACTCCTTTTTCCATACAGCAGACGGAAGGCTCCTAGAAGACTCTGCAGCTCAGCCTGAGCATTGCATGAAGAGTGAGCACATTGTCCCATTTGTGTGTCTAAGAAACCAGGCATAATTCACTGGTTTACTTAAGCCTTTCCAGCTCAGTTGTGAGTGAACCTCCAGCACACCTGCTTTGGACCTCACTTTCCTCCTCCTTTATGCACCCACACCTTGTCCTATATTTCTACTGTAGACCTACATATTTCTACCGTAGGTCTACATGTGACCTACCCGCCTCCTTCTCTGCTACAACCATCCTCAACCCCATGCCCCTTTCCCTGCACCTTCCTGCTCCATCCCTTTCTCCCTTCCCCTTGCAGGCTCCCACCCAGCTCCCCCTGCTTCCTCTTCACAGGCTGCCTTCCCTGGGTCTCTGTGCATGCAACCCACTCCAACTGAGAAGGAGAGCTGGCACCCCTGCTAACCAGCCTGGGAGGAACAGCCTCCCAGTCAGCCTGAGATGCATCTTCTCTTGACTACCTGTCAGCCTGCAAGACATGCTGCCACTCAGCTGCTAGCCCACCATCTCCAGACCAGATGTTGTGCAAACCTTCTTCAATTTGGTCTCAGCTGCGGTGCAAGCTTTATTTTTGTGTACATCTTTCAAGGCTTCCTCATCTTGCTCTGTGATTTTTATACTTCAGTTTCTCTTTTAACCCCTAATCAACTGGTGACTATTGTGAGGGCCCCCTGAGGGCTGGTGCAAATGCTCTTACCACACCATTTCCCATCTGTCAGGAAATATGAATAATGCTTCACTCTTTACTTCTAGTTTATTACCAGTGTATTAAGAATGGTACTACCATTATTTTCAAACAAATGTGTCAGCAAAATCAGTGCCTGCAAATTTTCCAAGGCACCTTGTTACAGAGAAGATTAGGCCTCCCTTATATACCCAGGAACTTCAGGGAATTCAGGGGTGAAAAGAGATGTAGCTGCTTAAAGCCAAAAACCTTCAAGATGACTAAATAACTTAAGGCCAGACTGACTAAAGCCTTTTAGATATTCAAAGCCCATATCTCGCATCATCTACAGTTCTATTAGAATTTTTTAATCTCACTAGGCATTCATTTTTGGGTATGAACCTTTTTTGTTTTTTTAAAAACACTTCAGGTGTAAATGATCTCAGGATACTTTTGAAAACGTTTTCCTCATACATTTTTTACCCAGTGTTTGAGGCATGACAATTTGTTTTCCACAGATGTTTAATATTTCTTTTACTGGTAGAAGACTGACAAGCAAAATAATAACAGGTTCTAACCTAATTGATAAATGTTAACCAGTCGAGGTTAAATAACCTCTTCTGGTTTCACTTAACATACCCCAGGAGTACTGGTGTACCCTCCTCACATTTGCAACACAAGATTAAGAAGAATAATAGTGTGGCTCTTCCAATTCCATCTACCTGTGAAGAGCAATCAGTCAGATAAAAAGTCTCAGTGCCATTAACTCATTTTTTCTTCCTGTCCTGACAGTACTCCCCATCAGACAAACTCCCTGAACAATCCACAGTTCACAGGTAACTGTGAGTGTGGGAGGGCATGCTGTGAAATACTATAAAGGGACCCACATTTACCAACACTGCAGAAAAGGAGGGCCATTTTCAATCCTTCTGCCAACAATCCCATACCAGTTTGCCCTTCATTCCTGAACAGCTGGTTCACCCCTCTGAGATTTTGGAAATGCTTCTCCCTTCAATGCCAAGAGGCATTACAAGTGGTTGCTCTTTATGATTTTTGAGACATTTATTTATGTGCCTATGTTCAACTTTGTATGTCTCACTCAGATAAGAAGATCTTAGAATATGACTTTCCCCAGCCATTCCCTCTCCCCACCAAATGTTACATCTATAGACTGCCATTTAATGGTGCATTCATCCAGAAGAACAGATGAGATGTATGAAGCAGTTAAAGGAAGAGATACTTTCATTTCTAATAGTAGTCAGGATATTGGGAACGGATGACATATCCATCAGCTAAATCAAGCTGCTGGATTTTCCTGATGCAGTACAGACTTCTATCATAGCCTCATTGACAGTGTTCCGTAATCTCTCAATGAAGTACACTGTATACAGTAATTGATGTGTGACCTTTCTTGAGGGAGAAAATTAAGTCCCTGAACAAAAGCTGGCTGTGCTGGGCTGCACACCAAGGTTTGTGGCGTAGTTCCACCACCTCTACTTTCCCTGGTGCATGCAAAAGAGAATGTCTGTGACTGCGCAGCAGGAAGGTCTTGCAGCTAAGGTGTCCTTTTCATGAAGGTGAGAAGTATCTGAGCTTAAAAAGTTAGCTTTCTCCTTTATATAAGCAGCCCTTAGTGGACTTGTATCCTGCTGCAGCACTCAGTTTGCTCTGGGTAATTTTCCCTCCACACGGAATCACTGCCCTCCTTCCGTCATGTCAGCAGGACCAAGGTGATGGAGGCAGCCACATTTTCCAATATCACTGTGTGTGGTGGGAGTGCACAAGGGTGTCAGACAGATCTTTGTGAGCATTTTGTGTCTGGTCAGTTTATTCTTATTCCCCTTGCATCTGTGCTAAGTGTGTGAAGCATGCATCGCCTACTTCTGAATTGGCAGGGCCCACATTACCCTTGACATGCTGCAAAAATTGGCTTGAATTCCTTCACTGGGATCTTCTCCTTGTTATTTTTATTGAGGATGGCTCTTGCCTGGTTTTCACTCCAAAAGAGCATTGTAAACTTCAGACATCATAGCTGAGATGAGGACTGTAACAGAAACATGCTTTTCAACCAAATGTTCGTAAGATTGGAAGTCAGCGCAAAAAGCACTGCAGAAGTGTTGTTTGGCTGTCTTACAGGAAAACTGATCATTTCTTACTGTTGCAGCAAAATTACCATATAAGGTTGCTTTAAAGTTGTCTACTACATCTAATTTCTATTTAAATAAAAAGGCCATAGGGAGAGGAATGCCAGAGGGTGGGAAGACAAGAAGACCACACCAAGGCTGTCTGTAATAATGTGTTTTACGATGTTTATTTTTTGCTTTTAAAAGAGGAATAAAATACCCTTCTTTCTTTTACTTTTTCTTTTCCTTTTAACTTTTTTTTTCTTTTTTTTTTTTTTTTTCAGACAGAGGCAAGAAAATACTTCCTTCTAATGTACCTAAGGCCAGGATCAACTTCTGTTCACAGACACAGACACACCATTTTTCTTGTCTTCAATGGAAGCTTCTCATGCATCTAAAGGTAGCCCCTAGGGTTTATGAGTTTGATAACTTCCCAGACAAGGAGTGTTACCTCCTCTCAGTTTTTATTGTTCACTGACTATCCTCCAGGTGCATTCTTTGTCAATCTTAAAGCCTTGAGAGAAAGCACCCCTCTCCTCAAGACGCTGTTCATGTGTGTAAAAGAGAGATAGGATTCTTCTGTGTAGAGGATTTTAATAAAGATTTAAGTAGCTTTCCATGTGCAGATGCATTTATACACTTTGCCTAAGACACTTACCTGAGACATCCAGAATTGGACAGTGCACAGCTGTGATTTCATTCCTGAATGGGTCTGGGCACGGGGCAAAAATATGCTGCACAGCAGAGTCCATCCTCATCTCTCTCACTCCTCTAACTGACATCTTTGTCCCCTGGCCTTGTAGGTCTGTGTTACCTAATCTCTGAATAATCACTAGGGACAGCCAGACCCTTGAATTTTCATCTAGGCAGTACCAATAGGGTATTTATCTCAGTAGGCAGATCTAAGGCTGGTTTGATATCAGGTGTGTCTCTCTGCCAGGACCGGTTGTGACAAATTAAAAGTAGGATCATCTTAGAGTTTGGAGGCCTTCTCTGTCATTCTGACACTTTTGGTCAAACCATAAAACTTCAAAATTATCCAACATTAGCCCAACACTGGAGTTTTGTCTCTGGCCACAGAGAAGAGTACACCTTTTTTGACACTGATACATCTACCCTGCAGCTGACCCCTGGTAGATTTACATGTGGGATCTTCCTTTGTCTAATTGTCCTGCCAGGTTGTAATGTGGGAATTGCTCTTTAAACTCAGCTTGATAAGTTTCTATCTATATACTATAGCCTCCTTGAATACGGGGGAGGAAAATAGTGATTTTCACAAGTAAGAGATAAAGGGCTGTGAATCATGGATGAAATCACTCTTAAATCATAAGAAGCAGTAAGATTTAAGATGCACTTTAGCTTTCCTTTATTGTCTTTCTTAAAAAGTTTCCTCCTCAATCCACTGCACATCTCAGACCCTATTCTAAGGAATAGTCTGGAATTCTTCCTGTGCACATACAAGGTTAGTAGTTTGGATGTGCTGGAGGTGGCTAACAATATGGATGCTGCTTTGCTGAGTCTCTCAACACAAGATGTTAATTGTCCCATTAATATTGTGTACCCTCATGGTTAGTATGAGTTTGAAAATCTGTACTGCTGTGGAACTGAAGTAGTAGATTATTTTTTGACTCTCACTGTAATAATGTGTGTTTCAGTATGCTTTAGCACCTTCAAAAGTTTACCATCATTTCCTATCTGGGGGATTTTTTCTGCTCTACTTGCTATCTGTGTGACAGTAAAATAAATAGTTGGAAGTAAGCATAAGAAATCTTAGACTCAAAAGATGGAATGTGTTTCTTTTTTCTTTGAGGGAACATTTGAACTTTGTCTTAAGAGATGTGAATTTTTGCAAGTTTCATGTTCATATGCATAAGGTATAAAGTCTGAGTAATTCATAAAAAATGTAAGTCTTCATGTAGCTAGAAACTGCAAGCAGAGAAGCATATATGAGAACATGAGCCCATATCATTCTACATAAGGAGCCCAGAAGAGTGTTTCCATGTTGTCTAAAATCTGGCATTAAGTTGCTTCTAGTGAAAGATTCTGCAAACTGAAGTTCTCTGTTTCCAAAGGAATGGACACAACACACTCAGAAACAAAATAAACCTCCTCCCACATATTTTTCTTTCAGGCTGCCTTCACTAGCTCTAAAAAACTAAATACACATGGACCTGAGAGCCATTCAAGGCCTTCTCCTACTATTTCTGACACTGGCTTCAATTATGACTGTATTCAAAGAGCTGGAGAAAACATTTCTTGTATATTGACTACCATTAACTTGTATATTATTGTATATTGTATCTTGTATATTATCAGCTACCATTAACTCCTACCAAGGGCCCATCTACTACAAAATCCAGAATGAGAACCTGGTCATGCCTAAATGTGTTCAACAAATATGCAGCAAATCAGACATTTTTTTCCTTTTTTTTCTTTTTTCATTTTTTTCTTTTTTTCAGTTAAAATGTTATCTAGGTTGATTACAGATCTGCCTCAGACATAAAGGTCTATAGAGAAAGCACTGGAAAGACTCTACAGCAAATATTTTCATATTTGTTTCAAAGCAATTGGCATTCAAAACAATGTTGAATAGCAGCCAGAACCAGAGTCTTCACTGAGAGCTACAATACTTACAAAAATAGATAGTAACACAAGTTAATGTCTCTGAGGGAAGTCTCCTTCTGAAACAGGCAAGCAGGAATCTGCATGGGGTCTAAAACATGAACCAGGATTTTCTTTAGGAAATCATCCCATGATTAATGTGACAGTGAATATTTTTATTATTCTTAGATATGACTAATTCTTTTTGGTATCCTGCTTGGACTGAGGTCAGTAAGTACACAAATTTTTTCTTTTATCAGTCTGACAGTTATTAACTTTTTATTTGCCTGGGTATCTCCGTGTTCTTGTATTATAAGACAGAGGGAAAAAAAAAACAAAAAAACTCATGACTTTTGCAGAGGCATTCAATGTTTTGTAGTCTGCTACCTGCATGGCTGAAAGGACTAACATTTGCCAGTTTAAAAATATCTATTTTTAATTGCTATAAAAGCAAACATCAGCCACATATTACCTGGAGCAGTGATCCCAGTGAATGATAGGGATGAACTGGAAGTAGCTCAATTAGTTTCTTGCTTAACATTAGTTTATGTGTATGCTGCCTAGAAGAGCATTATCAGTTTGGTTTACCTTAAAAAGGTAAGTTTTGCTTGCCCTTCATTTCTAGAGATGCAGGAAAGAGTTGTCCCTTTAATTGATCAATGTCCAGCCATGCATGATGTCCTGTTCTGCAGGTGCTTTTGTGAAAGACACCCTCAGCTGTTCCAATCGCCCAATCTTCTGAAATATGACACTCTTAGGAAAAAATATAAAATTACTTCAAAAATACTAGGAGGTATTAGATGAAATAGATGATTTAAAAGATTGTTCAAAGATGACAAATCCCTTCATACTGGCACAGATTGATCCTTGTAGAAGCTATTTTCCTTCCAAGTTTGAGTTTTAAATTTCTGTCAGCTTTCTTGAGAACCATTTGCTCATTTGTCTCTCACTAAAAGAAAACCATATACTTGATGCCCACCACTGCCAATGACTTTTCTTGGTCTCCTGAGAGAGGCTAAGTGAACACTAATTTCTACAAGAAAAATAAGGGGGGAAAATGAAGTACCAGACTACATGCTGCTGTACCCATCCTCATGGATGCCATGAAATATTCAGAAGACAGCTCGAGCTATTTTTCAAATATAAATATCTGTCTGTGGATCATTACTAGAGGCAGATGTGGCACAAATCAAAACTCATACAGATCTCATACAACTCATGCAAAAAAAAAGTTTCTATGCAGATAATTAACAGAACTCCTCACTTGGGTCATTTACATAATACATCAGAAGAATTATCACTGCACAGGAAGTACCCTTCTAAGTATTTTCAAATTATTTAAAGAAAACCATTTTCTGCCACTAAGGAAAAAGTTATGTGCTTAGGCACTAATGACATTGATTTATGCATGGTTAGATATAAAAGAAAAAATAACATTGATCTTTCAAAAAGGAAAAGGTATCTTAAAAACAAGCTTCAGGTTTATTGGGCATTTTTGTAGATTAAAGTAGATAGGACCCTTACATTTAATCTAGAGCAACATCTTCAAATCATATAAATGGATGATATCTACTTCCTCAAGCTTCAGAAATCCAGGAGCATGGCACATAGCTTGTTCTTGTCATTGCAAAGATGTGGGTACCTCCAGAGGATAATTATTGCATGTATCTGATACTCCTGTTATGGGGTGGAAGGAGGCAGCTGCCTTTTCTTGAACTCAGGGATGCTAAAAAGGTTACATTGGATGCCTAAGTGGCTGCACTTCTGGTTCATAATGGAGAAACTGGGTGAGACTGTGCATCAGCCAAAACATAGGTAGAAGCTGAGGGTTGGGACACCTCAGCTTTATTGGACAGGTGGGAGGTGAGAAGATTGGAGAAGAACAAAGAGGGGGTCGGACTAGGGCCCAGTGCAATGGGAAATAGGCATGACTAAGAGGCTTTTGTTTGGGAAGCTAAGAGAGTTGTTAATGATGAAGAAGCTGTTATTGATGTTCTGGTGAAAAAAGTTTCCTCTGAGGAAATCTCAGCTGCGTTTATGGTTGTATAATTTGCCTTTACGGGGAAAACAGGTGTGTCCCATAGCTATCAAGAGCTGCACTCAGTGTTGAGCTGAGAGCATCCAATGTAGGCAGCCTCTCCATCAGATCCCCTAGATCCCTTCTTCTCCATTCTTCAACAAAAGGAGAATAGGATGGGCAATGTGGTTCTGCAGAAGCAAGGTACTGTGCAGCTAAGACTGCAGAGATTGTGGCCTTCAGTTGAATGAAGACAGCCTCAAGAATGATGCTGTATATAGTTAGGGACAAACTGGTGTCCTGCTCACAGTTAGATAAGAACCATTCTACCATGCTTTCATAAATACAACCCCTTGAGAATATATAGATACCAGGTGATAGTGTCCTGGGTACTAGGATAAGGTGATAGTGACTGATACCTAGTGCATAAAGCAAAAAATCTATCAAAATCATTTTCTTTTTGCTCAGATTTTGAGACATAATTCTAAGAATTCAATGCATCCTTCGCTAATTATCGTCTTCACCTTCTTCTCAAAGTTTGCATTATCTAACCTGAGCCTTTTTCAGTTGCTTTTTAGTCCATATATGTGCAGTGCACATTTAAAAAAAATTAATCTGGACAGTGCTATAAAAACAGTTCTTGCCAGTGCAATGCAAGAAAGCATCCCTTCTTCTGAGCTGTTTTATCATAGTCAATAGATTTTTGCTGCAGTGCTGAGATAACCATTTTCTTCCCTTTGCCATAGAAATTGCTTGTAGCTGTGTCACCAAACTCGATCCAACTGTGCAGCATAAGTGGACAGCTATACAATAAGCTGGCAAAAAAGGGTGCTGGCTCATATTGAAAGACTGACTGGACTTTACAAATATGTAGAAAGCATAAGAGTTGAACTACCCTACCTTTTGCAGCTTGGTTATCCCACCCTGACTTCATGGGCATTTCAAAGATGAGACACATGAAAATCTCCTCATCTTCCACTAAAAGTTTGCATCTCAGCCATGTCCTGTCTCAAGGTGTGTGGGTGTCAGGTTGGTGTGTGCCATACATCTCATAACTTCTGCTTGCCTGTGGAGGAAGGCTTTGATATGTGGACAGTCGGAGCCAGGATGCACTCGTCTGCTTGCCTGGATGCCCAGTGAATCCTTGCTGTCTCAGTGCTGCCAAACTCACCAACCCTGACTGTCAGAGTCATGTGTCCCATGGGTGCAGAGGCTGCACTTCCAAATGCCAGCTCCCATTCACTGTTGCTCTGCAGATCCACCATCAAGTAGGGAATTATCATTAACTCATCTCTAGCTCAATGATGAGGCCTCAGTCAGGATCAGTGGCTGATGCACGAGGCATTCTCCAGATACATACAGAACACTTTCCTACACCTACTCTGAGTACATGGCAGGAGTTTTCATGTGCCACAACGAAGCAGATAACCAGTTAAGACTTCTGACTCCAGAGACAGGATATGTTTTAAGCTAAACTTAGCCTCACTTGGGTTCATGTGCTTGACAGGGCCTGATCATTTTAGCTGGTGAGTCAAAAGTGAATGGTTTTGATTAGAAATTTGTTATTTCCCTACTATCTAGAATCAACTAGAGAAGTTGATTCAACCTAACCCAAAGGTTAGATGCTGTTCAACTCAACATGAAAGAATTAGGAACCCAACTTCCACTGAAAAAAACCTGTAGAATAGTAAGATCTGCTTACTTTCATCCCAGCCTCTTCAGGGCTTTTGATTAAAGCCCTGAGTGAATTTTATGCTAACAGTAAGTGCATACTGAATAAACACTTGTACAAAAGAAGGTTAAGGACCTCATAACTTGAAAATCTGAAGTTCTTGTTTTGGTCTGAATCAAGAGGAATACCAGCTTCCCCAGACAGTATTGTTGGATTTGAATTCTGGCTCTGGGAAGTCTGGCTACTGGCCACAAAAACCCTCTAGGCCAAACTGTACATCACCTACCCACCAACAATAAGATGATGGGGGTTTTTTTGCTGTTTTTCTTAAGCAGGCTGTGCCTTTGCCTGCCTACAGGACCTCACCGTGGTGGCACATGATAAGAAACTTAAATTGGCTATTTTTTTGTACCAATAGTAGTAGCCTTGCTTATGGTTCCCTCAGCTGGCATGAACATCTTCAGCATCCTCGCTTGGCTTTTGCAGACTATGTTAAGCTTATGGTTCAAATCCCTCAGTGTTATTTGCCAGCTCAGTTTAAAGCTACACAAAAGTCAGTACTGGTGCCAGTTAGAGCATAGCTATATCCCAAGGTTTCCAAACATATGCCACCATGTATTCTTAGTGCTTGTTCCTTGGCAGTATTTCACTGTAAAAGTGCAATGATCTCCTTCTCCCTTCTTATATAATCTTTTCTTCAGTTGTGCGGATCTCCAAAGACTCTCAATCTAAGGAGCAGCCTCATTGATTTACCAGCTAAATCACAACAGAGGAAATAAATTTAGGTTAGACAGAGAAGATATATATATAGATAGTTAACAGTAAAATGTGAAGACCATGGTAATGGCAAGGCAGTATCCTAGGGGTACAGCTAGAAAGGATAAAACTAAATAAATGCTCCCTGAGTACAGCCTGCTTCATTTGGTTCTTGTGTGAGCTATGAAGCTTGCCTTTTACAGAGATCCAAAAACCTCAGATAAGCTCATGACCATCCCAAAGCACAGCAGAATTATTCAAGCTGCAGGAGGGACTTGGTTTCCCCAAAAGCTTTTCCTGCTCTTCTGATTATTTAGTAAGTGCCAACCACTCGCTTAAGCATTGATGACTTTAGGTTGGTAACCAGAGATAGGCTGTTTATCTGGGAGAAAGCAGGAGGGATTTGCCTGTATACACCATTCCTAACTTGTTTTCCACCACCTCAGTGTTCGGGTAATGCACTCTTTATAAACACTGATTAAAGAAAGAAAATGGTAAAAATAAAAGAAAATAAAATAACTCATGAATGAGAGCTAACCTACAACCAGCCTGCACGAACATGCATCAAAAGCTGTTGCTGGAGGAGCATAGATCAGCTCCTCAAGTGGAGAGGCTTCTACACACACCATTCATGGTTAGAAAGCAATGGACAGATCACTGTTCCCGTAATGGCAAAGAAAAATTTCTTCTTATGTCTCAATATAAGGACTGTTCAGTCCCACACTCACCTAGCCATTAGTCTTTTTCAGCACAAAAAGCCCCCCACACATATATTTTCTTGGCTTTGAAAGAGACAATTGCACTAGATTTCATCACATCCCTTCTTTGGTTTTCTTTGAAGCTGAGCAGATAAACAGTTATCGAGGTCTACAGGGACTCTGTCTAAACTCTTTACACACATTTGTTCAAAATGAAAATGTGAGCTGGCAGCAAACCAGGTTTTTCCCATCTTCTCCTGCTTGTTTTCTGATACCCAAGAGATGCTGTGGATGTTTATATACTGCACATGGGCTTTTTCTCCCAGAATTTTGATCACCTCAGGAGCTGGGCTACTTCTAGACAGAGAGCCTGGACCTCCAGCTAATCTCAGCGTTGTTTTACTTTTTATGGCTACTATATTTATTCAAAATTTGCCTTTCCTTTCCTAATTGCATGGCAACATAAGCCTGTATGTTCTAGGGGGGGGGCGTGCACTTTGTATTTAGAGGCAATTCGCACAGCTTCTGTTTCTCATCATTTGCTTTACCTGTAGAGCTAGGTATAAATTCTTGCTGCAGGCCTGCACAATTAATGTGGAAGTGTCACTAAGCATGCAGAGGGAGGAAATGTTGACCAACAATAAAAACAAAAATGCAGAAAAACTTCCGTGCCCTCTGCAAATCAGTGACATTGTTCTTTTGGATGCCAAACAAGAATGTGTTACCATTTACAAGACAAGCTTAGAGAACAGCTATAAACCAAATAGAAATTTCTTCACTACCTCCTTGTCAGATAAAACCATCACTGTGACCATTGTTACCAGTGTATCTAGTAAGCCTGATGCATGCAAATAGCACTTGATATATTTCACAAGCTTCCAGATAAACCTGGTGATCATTTGAATTGCTGTTAGGCTGAAACATTCTACAGAGGAGGACTCAGGAGTACTCAGGAAACAAAAACTCAGGGAAATATGTGTGAAATGCAATCCTGTTACCATTTGCTACATACTGAATGCATGTGTCATCAGCTCAGGAAATGAATAAGCTATACATCAGGAATACCCCTTGGACCTAGGAGACAAGTTGTAGATGATTTTTCATTGAGCTAACCTTGTAATCTAGTCAAGGTTTCAAAATGCATAGACATTGCTCTCCTTATCCTGGCAATATCACCCTTGCTTCATGTTTACTATTGTGTTTAATTGGCAAAAATGATTGACATGTTTCTGCTTCAATATCAATTCTCCCGGGTCGAGGGTTGGGGCTTAGCAAGGGGATTTGAAATGGGCCTTACTTGATGTTAATGAATTCCTATCCAGTGCAAAGCAAGCAATGATAAAAACTAAATAATACTATGTTTTTTCAATGCAGTCATTCATGTTTCTTCTCCTCAGACTCCCAAATTAAATATGTTCTTTCCATTTCCATTTTCTGTGTGGCATTCAATCGTGAGCATTCAGTGTTTGCTGTGATGCAGTTTATAATAAGTTGATTACTTAATCAAGGACTTACTTGTTTTTCCTCCACTCATATCTAGGAAAATATTTTCACATTGAATTGTTACTTTCCAAAGATGTAACTGACACAAGTATGCAGAATAGAAAGCATAAAGCAGATGGGGTTGTCACCTGTGAAGAGTTTGAGAATAAGCTTTATTTCCCTCAAGGAATACTCTTGTCTGTATGCCACTATCATGAAAATGTCCATTTTCTGGCTCCAAGCTTAAGCCAAAGGAGTCTGCTGCCAAGTGATTACCTGCTGCTTTGGCATTCACTGCTTGCTTTCTGTCTCAGAGCCAAACATTCCTGGAGATGGGACAGAAAGTTCACAGGCTGGGATTATCTAGGTGTGTCTGACAAAACCAACACTGTGGTGATTCTTCGTATTGCTATTATTTCTCCTTACCAACTAGAGGTATACTGTGATCTGGATTCTTAAAGGAGAAACTCCAGTGGCACTATGTGGGATAGTTGCAGTACAAAATGCTCAAATGGTAAAAGTCATCCTTGAACTGATGGTGAGTGAGATACCTGACTTCATGGGGCTTGAAGTGGGCAATTTAAACCAGCCAAAGATATCTGAACCTGCTACAATCACCAATAAACCACTGTCCTGGTACTGCTTACACTGCCCACCCACTACAGGGGTACATAGGTGTATAAGTATGTAGGTGAAGGACTGCTGCTTAGAAACCTGCCATAAATCTTCTGAAATCTCACAGTAGCTGAAAGCTGTCTGCTTTTCCACCACTTTGTGAATCGTCCTCTCATATTTGAAATTCTACTGAAATTGTTCTTGGCCATTTTGAGTCTGCACACATCCTATGCCAAGCAGCAAGGTACTTAGGAAAGTTTGCATTTACTTTGTGTAATGACATACAGCACTTTGCTAGCACAGAGACTTCTTCACAATTAGGAAGGACTTTGAAGCCTCTAGCCCTTTTTCATCTGAGGTCTACAATGGTAAAATCACTTATGTGGCAGGGCTCTGCTCCCTCCCCTTGGTCCCTCTTTCTCTGGCTATCACAGAGCTCTCAGACAATAATCACAGCTTCCCTACCCTGCAGTCCAGACTCCCAGCTATGCATAAAAGCTTTCACCTTTGTATTTAGAGCCTGAGCTGTTATAGAGTAATAACAGCTCCTTAGCAAAGGTAAACTTCAGGCAGGATGATCCCTGTCCCCACTCCACAGGCGAGCTGTAGCCTGAGAGCTCAATGATATGAGCATCATCTTTCCTAAAGGTGGAAGATTAGTCTGAAGAAATCCAGAGAGTCCCCTTCCCTTGTTGTAGTTTTCTTCTCTGCTGATTTTTTCCTGTGTTGTCATGAAAATTGGTCACGGAGCCTTCATTACTGAGCCAGAGCACTAGGGTGGCTGGGCATTTAATCTGTCTCTGGATGCCATGTATTTGCACTTAGTTCTTGCTTAAATTGTGCTGCATTGTTTGTGATGAATAGTACTAATGGCCCATTTTCAAATCTTCAAATCTGTTCTTCCAGAAAGGTAGAGTAAATATTATTGAGGCTTAGGCAGTTAAAGTCGAGATTAAGTGTAACCCACATTGAAGGTACAGTAAAGCAGAAACAAAAAGAAAAAAACAAAACCAACCAAAAAAAACCCCTCAAAAAAAAAAAAGTTTTGTGTTTGGTTGTTGTGTTTGGTTCAGCTTTGGTTTGGGTCTCTTTTTTTTTTTTTTTTTTTTTTGTGATTTGGGAGGGCTTAAAAAGTGTACACCTTAAGATTATAGATTTTATTTCTCATTGGCATCAAGAATAGAAATAGAATAGAAAAATCCTGTGGACTGAACAGTGCAAAATACAGCAATAAATGTTGCTAGAAGGCCTCACAGCACTCGATAAATTTAAAATTTGTTACTTATGACTGAGCATTTGTGTCACTTGATATGTCACACCTGGCATGCATTTCCTTTTGCTGTGTCTGTATATTAACATTCAAGCTGCAAGCAGAGGGAATAGAGGTAGAGATGAATGCAAACAGCCAGGAGTCCTTATCTTTGAAATGACCCTCCCAAGAGCTTTAAGTGAAAACATATGTAGATTTTTAAAAAATGTAAATAAATCCTTTGCAGTTGCTCTAGAATTCTTACCCTTTTTGTTCAGCTCAGCTTCTAGCCAAAAAACCGTCGACATTCTTAGTCTAAACATATCCCCCTTGCCTTTAATTTTTCATAATTAAACACACTTTCCATAGTGTGCAATCCAAATGGGGCAAGTCTAGATGACTGCCTTTCCATGTTGCTATAAATCAAAGCCCTCACTGCAGAAAGAGGGAAGAAATCTCTGGGCCTGCCCAAGTAAAACATGAAACAAAACAAGACCCAAAACAGATTAAGACGTCTCCACAGTTTGTCTGTGCCTTCCATGACTCCACTGGGGTGAAACAACAAAGCAGCACAGGCATGTCTGGGGCGTTCGCCGCAGCCCCGCGTGTGCCTGGAGAAGGTGAAGGGCTTGAGGGTCACGAGTGGCCCCCACTGCCCTCCCTGGGCATCTCCCTGCAGTGCTTCCAGAACTTCCCAAAGGAAAAATGAGGGTTTTGAATTTACCTGCAGTTCTTCCCGTGTGAAGTCAAGCCAGCGTCGTTGCTTTCCTCTACGGTTTTACTGGCAGCCTGCAGTAATACATCAGAATTTCATAATAGTCTGTGACAGAAATATCTAAATTACCAAGGCATTTCCTGTAACTCAGGATAGATGAGCAATGATCCTCCCAAGTTGAGGTTAGGGGAGAACAGGATGAGAAATGTTCATTTGTCTGCTGTGAAGAACTGACTGCCCATTAACCATGATTTGAATCTGAATGGAGTTCTGGGTAAGGTTTAGAAAAGTTGTGCAGCAGAGACTCTTAAAAAACCTTGCCATTTGCCATTTAGCTGCTATTTGCTGTTAGATGAATTCAGTGTTTGTAATATTAAAGAAATTTCCTGTAGTAAGCACAAGAAAGTACAACTGATACTGAAAACTATGAGACAGTAATATCTGGTTGAGTTAGGTAAAACTGAGAAGCTTTCAAAGCTGACTAGTTTTTTGTGCCTCTTTCCTTCTGGTCACCTAAACACAAAAATACTAAAATAAAGATTGACACTGAGAACAAAAAGGAGGTTTGTGGCATTTCAGGTTTGGCTGAAAGCAGGGCTAGTTCTGTCATGAAATTTTTCACAGACACTTCAGAGCTGAGTATCTCTACTAATTTTAAAAGTCTTTCTAGTTCAAAGAGAACCCTTATCTTTTAATCTATTTATCTTCAATTGCACAGATCCTCCGCATTGCTTTTAGCCCCCTCACTAGTTAGCTCCCTCTCTTTTTAAACTTTTTTTTCTTTGCTGACATAGATGATGGACTTGTGAGACAATGCAAGTGAAGATGTCTGGGACCCTTTCCCAGCAGCTGCTCATTTCAGATGCTCCTTTGTCACAATCACTAGATGTACAATTTGTAGGTTCATAATCCCCTGGGGAAAACAATGCCAGTCAGCCCTCAGTGACAAGGGACTAAAAAATGAACAGCCTGCCTCGAGGGACATCACACTAGAGAGATGTACAAGGGCCAGATTCAACTGAGACAAAGCCCTGCTTCTTCAATTCTTTCACTTATACAGGACAACCAGAATAACAGGTTTTCACCTATATTTGCTGTGTGCTGTGCTCTGAAAGTGCCTGCTAACCCCTGTTACTTGGCTGTGACCAGCAGCACAGTCACTGAGGCACAAGTGCAGATTATGTAAATTTAGACCATTGTTCTTTTGAGATAATTCTATGCTTCTTTCTTCACATCTCTTTTACAGCTTGCTCTGTCTCATGAAATTTTCTTATTTTGACTCTTGTTTTCATACCTGAAGTTTCCTGCTGCATCTTCTCATCTTTTCTGTCTTGTCTTTACTATGGTTTAGCCTTTCTGTTGGTCTGCTTCTGTGAAAGTTATGTGCTATATAATTACATAATATATTTCTAATATTTACCAGACATGTCTTCAGAGTGAAGGAATTTGCCTTCTGAATGTTGGATTGTTCATATTCTTGCTTGCTTTTCATGTCTTTTATGGATTCCTCAGGAAAAAGCATCCACAACGTACAGTTTGGTACAGTGGATAAGCATTCAATATAATCAGGGATTAAATGATGCAATGTTTTAAGATGGAGGGAAAAGAAGAAACATTTTAAACAAAAAAATTACCATCCATCACAATGTCTACATACAACTGCAGACATTTAGTCCTGTTAGCAACACTAACATCCAGAAGGTAGAGGTCATATCTCTCTCACACTTTTCAGACTTCAGACGATATTTGAGATACAGCTTATATTTGATGTCCTTGTTTGCACTGTGCTTTCAAAATTTTCAGTGCAAACACAAGTTACAATAAACGCTTTTCTCTACATGTAGCTCCCCTTTTTACCCAAACACGCTGCTAAGAAACCAAATAGCCACTCCTTACACCATGAAAGGGGAAAAGGCTGTTGAAGAAGCTTGTGGCTGTGTGAGAGCAAACAGGAATGACTCACCAGCTGGTGTGGGTGAGGTGTTTTTAAAAATGTAAGTAAATTCTTTGCAGTTGCTCTAGAATTCTCACCCTTTTTGTTCAGCTTAGCTTCTAGCGAAAACACTGGTGATGGATTTGGGAGACCAGACCTTTGCAGATCCCCATGGGATTGTACAAAGAAGCAGGGAGGTTTCCACCCCCACCCATGCAAGCTAAAGTTGCATGGAAGTGTGCTGAAACCCAAGGGGCTTTTTCTTAGATCCCAGCATTTGCCTGGTTTCCTTTCACTAGTGGCTATTAAACCAAGCACAGCCTCCACTTCCAGAAGTCCCTAAGCTGCTGAATGACACACAGCAAAGGGAAGTGAATGCCAGAGGAAGAGACACTCTGTTGCACTCTCCATCTCATGGGTTTTTATTAAGCTGGTCTAACATCAATTGGATGATGCAGGGAAGGACCATAGATGCCATTCCTACAATCCAGTCATCAAAACTACATGAATCAGGTGGTTTGCTCAGCTAGAATAGAACTCTTTGCCAATGCAACTCTAGTTTTACCTGTGTAAGACGAGAGTAAAAACATCAGGTCCCTTGACCAATATTTAGTTTGGCTTGCTGATAAAAAAAAGACAATGGGGAAAAACACAGGTAATGAAAGAGCAGAGAACAAACAGAAACTTAGAACAAATGGACATGAATAGTTTATTGTCCAGTCCATCTTTCTCTCAGCAGATATTGGGTGTTCCTGATTTTTGTGCAAACAGAAAGTAACCACATCCAGCCCCACAGTTACCCTGTGCTTTTTGCAGTGTCCTGGTCCCCAAATAATGACCTCTTTCAGGATGAAAGTTCATGGCTTTTTCAGTGCACCACTGGAGAGGACTGCAGATGGCTCCTCAGAGGAAAGCAATATAATGGGACAAGATATTCAGTCCAGTACTAAAGAGTCCTTAAAGCCAGAGTCTGAGGTCAACATTCAAGAAACTTGCTGATGACATTAATGTGCTTTCCAGCCCAGGAGGAAATGAGGAAAGATATTTTTAATTTTTTTTTTTTTTTTAAGAGTGGAAAATCATAGAAATACAGCAGAAGGATATAAAGAGGGGAAAGCACCAAACAAAAAGACAAACCAAAAGGACTCTGAACTCTATGGAGAACCAAAAAAAAGGAGAAAAAGCACCAAAATGTGGCCTTTTTAGAAATGTAAACTATAATTCTATTTTTTCTACAAGGTAACTTAAGGGAAATCTTAAAGATTTTCAAAAATTTCTTTCATTTCAGAAAAATGACCCATAAATTCCAAAACAATACAGCATGAGTTTGCTTTCCTTTTTGTTCCATTTGCCAGCAGTAGCTTGCTTTGTCCTTTCATTTACCTAAATCTTGTCTTTTCAAGACCAATTTACTGGATTAACCTTGTCACTCATATAGCAAAGTTAAACTCCAAGATAAACCCCACAAGGGGATTTGTGTGAAAAATAACTTTTCTACCTCAAGAGCCTCCCCCAGCTCTGATTTAGCTGTGGAGCATCCATACCAGCTGACCTGAAGGCCATACTGGCGTGATGCCTGGCTATAACTCATGTGTTTCTGAGTAGTGGCCAAAGGAGCCTGTCAGAAAGCAAAACATATGGAAGCCTTTTTTCTCTTAACTGTGGAGCCTGAATACTAAAGCAAGAGGCCCAGGAAACACCACTACAGTGCATCTTCAGAGCAATAAAGAAAGGAAAAGAGTCTCTTATTACTCTTGAGAACTTCTGTCTTAACAATGTTGTAGAGAATGAGCATTAGAAACTTTGCACCCATGCAAAAATTTGGTGGTATCAGGCTGGTTTGTACACCCAAAAGCCCAGCTTATGAAATGAAGGTGCCTATGAGTGACTGAGAGTCACCAGTATCATGGTATATGAATTGCTTTTTTCAGCATGTGAAATATTCCTGAACACCCGTGAGTACCAGTATTCTCTTATGTCCTGATGCAGCAGCCTACAGATGCTGATGCCACAAAATGAATTTTTACTGGCCCTTACTCTGGCTGTAGATGGTCCGATTAAGATGGTGCCTCTTAAAATCACTCAATTTTGAAGGGGGAAGGACCTGCAGTTCTGCCCACTCTAGCATTCAGAAACCCTGAATAACACCTTCACCTCCTTACACTCTCTCCTTTCCCCAATCAATCACAGGATTGACTTAACACCATGAAAGCCGAAAATTTCATTTTACAGGTTTTTTATGTGTGTTCTGGTGCTGGAGCATTTAGGACTTTCATTTCCAGGCACTGTGGGCGAGAAACACACTCCTTTAAAAATAAAGTGAGATTTTTTTTTTCCCCAGGCAGTAATCTTTACGAGGCCGCTATGGTTTTCAGAAAAAAATGTTCAGACTAAAACTGCAAAGTCTGTGACTACTCATAGACTCCCTGTCTTCACTGGGCCTGATGCAATAGAGCCCCAGTCTGGCTGGGACCTCAAGACATTCCTGACTTTTAAGTGATAATATGGTAAAGCTATGTTACAATGTTTTCTTCTCCTGTTGAATATCATCCTACAAGAGCACAGCTACCTAGCTAAAGAAATCTGTCTTTAAAAACAAGACTATGCACTGACTCTTCTGTATACTAGCTGCTAAATGGCATCTTTCCAGGCTCTCTAACTTCACTGGCTAACAACAGAGCAATAAATGGGAGGCATTTAAGATTTTAATTTCTGCTAAGCCTAGGCCATGTGGGAGATAGTCCTATTTTTTCTCTGAAATATTCCTTTTATGTGAGAAAATAAGATCCAGCTAGTGCTGGAATCTTCACAAGATGAGGGTTCACTGGTGAGCAATTCATATTTGCAATATCTGCATGATATAAAAATGCCATTAAAAATACACCTTCTTATAAAGAGCAATTGCCAAATGCTGCCTTCCACATTTCCTTTGGGCCTAGCCACTTTATTTAGTTTTTGTAAATGTTATTTAGCATTTGCTTTGCACTGCTGCCACAATTCCTTTTGGCTGATGAGATCACATTTGGTGATGCTCACCCAAATTGCACTATTACAGCTATTCTGTTGAGGAACACTGTGGCAAGGACGACAGACCAAATACCTTGTTGCAAATTAAGAATTATTCCCAGTACAGAAACCCAGGGAAAACTCTTAAAACAAACATTTCCTGATTCCATCTGCAAAGCAATGGCAGCAAAAAGCTTCTTTGACCTTTATGGGGGATAGGAAAACAAACCTTTATGTAAAGAGAAAGATCTAGAATCCTCCTCTAATCTAAACAGTGCTTACTTTTTTTTAAGAGTAAAGGTAAAGGCATTTTAAGTTCAATGTGCATACAAGGATTTGGTTCTTGTCAGAGTGTTACTAGCAGCAGCTTCTACCTATGTGAAAGGCAGTGCACAGGAAAATATTGACTGACCAATCATTCTTCTTGCAGGATATAATTTATAAAATATTCAGATTTGGTCAATGTTTTTTGTCTCCATGGGTCTCGCTACCTTTCATGTACTTGTACTTCACCGTGCTTCCCTGGAAAAATCAGGGAAAAGGTGATGGGGATTTAAAAGAATGGTATGAATCTGTGACAAAGTTAGAACTGAGGCGTACTACACATCAATGGAAGCAGCAGAGAGTCAGCATCTGCTTGCATGGGACAGAGGACAACAGTGTTATTTGGTCATGGATGTTGGGGTTGAGCAAAAGATCCTGAGTATAAGTGGATTAGTGGATTATGTTCAGCAACTTTTTTTTTTTAATCAGGTCTGCTTTGTGGGAATAAAAGACGATGGGGAGTAGTAAGAAACAGTTTCAAATGGGGAAATCCCTTTGACATCTTCCTTCATGCTTAGTTTTACATTCCATTTGTTTTATCCTAAGCGGGAGTGAAAGCTGTGTGGCTGGAGAAAAAAAGGATACTATAGCCAAAACAAAGCTTTTCACAGAATCATAAAACCACAAATGGTTGAGTTGGAAAGGACAT
Organism: Calypte anna; assembly: GCF_003957555.1. NCBI lineage: Eukaryota > Metazoa > Chordata > Aves > Apodiformes > Trochilidae > Calypte > Calypte anna. The sequence goes on along the minus strand of NC_044244.1, from coordinate 76,621,147 downwards.
AAGTCCAACCACCCTGTTAAAGCCTACCTAGACCTGGTTGCTCAGGGCAACATTCAGACAGGTTCTGAGTATCTCCAGAGAAGGGCATTCTACCACCTCTTTGTGCAACCTGTGCCAGTGCTTAGTCACCCTCAGAGAAAAAAAGTGTGTCCTGATGTTCAGAGGGAACCTCCTGTGTTTTGACTCATGCCCTTTGCCCCTGGTCTTATCATTGAACATCATGAGAAGAGCCTGGCTCTGTCCTCTTTGCACTCTCCTTTCAGATATTTGTTCACAGATGAGATCCCCCCAAAGCCTTCTCTTCTCTGAGCTGAACAGTCTCAGCTCTCTCAGCCTTTCCTTATAGAAGAGATGCTCCAGTCCCTTAATCATCTCTGGGACCCTTTGCCTTCTCCACTATGTCCATCTTTCTCTTGTATTAGGGAGCCCAGAACTGGACACAGCACTTCAGGGGTGGCCTCACCAGTGTTAAGTAGAGGAGAAGAATCATGTCTATCAAGCTCTGGCAATTCTTTGCCTAACAAGCTCAGGATGTCATTAGCCACCTTCTCTGCAAGGGCACATCACTGGCTCCTCTTCAACCTGATGAAGGGCCCCACATTTGTAAAGCTGGAAAGTTTGTCATTACTGAAATGTCAGCTGCCTCTCAAAAGAGGGACTGCGTGGGCATGAATCTTTGAAGAATAAAGGCTGAACTGCCATTCTTTGCAAAGAGGTCTTTAACCATTTTTCTTTCCTATCCAATCCTACTTTACTGTCATCCCATACAAGCCTCCCGGTTTTCTCCTTTGTGTTGTTGCTGGGTAGGGAATCATAAATGGTCCTGACTTCTGCTGGCCAGGAACAATACAGTATAGCCCACAGCAGGATGAAGTGGGCAAGGGTCTCAGGGGAGGCTGAGACCTGTCCTCTTGGTCTCAGCTTCATCTAGAAAAACTCCAGCCTCAGAAAACTGCTCCAGACAGCACACTGAGCTGCAAAAGCCTCCAGCAGTCCTCATGTTGCATCTGGGGTTCATGTGAGTTTCAGCCCAGCAGACTGGCATGTGCACATTTCCCCCTTTCACCTCACTTACCTCCTGGAAGTTAGGAGAAGGACCATGTTCTGAATTTCTCAGCAGGAAGGATCTGTGTGGAGAGCCACATCCAAGTTGTGCTCAGTGCTGTGACCCAGCCAGGCAGACATGGCACAGAACTGCTCAAAATCCTCTCGGCAAAGCCAAACTTACCTTAAGAGGAGAGTAGAGAACTCATAGTTGATTTGATTAAAAACTTCACTGCTGAGAATCAGGAGTGGAATTCATCTAACATCATGACTGGATGAACATCCATGAAGTGTCTCCAGGAAAGGCCAGGATCTGGGCATCTGCTCGATGTGCAGATATTGGGAAATGTTGGTGGGAGGGCATTGACGTGAGCAGCCTAGCTCTGGGAGTAGTTTTAGTTAGTGCTTGTGCTGCAGTCATCAGCTTCATGGCTATTCAAGTTATGGAGGAAGACAGGAATACAAAGGTCTTGGAGATACACAGAGTCACACATGCATTTACACATTCATATATGGCTATTGAAGTTCTGGCTTGGTTTTGTTTTCCCAATATATTCACAAAATACACAGTTGCTATACAAGCTCTTGCCATTTGGCTTTCAACTATTAATGTTTAAGAGTCTTGCCTGGTTTTCTTCAGAACAACTGAACTGATAAAGACAGACTGAAAGGTCTTGCTGCCTCTTCCAAGAGTGCATGTGTGTGTATTTTATGATCAGCAATTCTCTGCAGTGTCTCTTCTTTACTTTTGTGATGGGCTCTGGGCCAGGAAGACTGTCTGCCTCTAATATAAATAAGCTTATAAAATTATGAAACATTTTTCACTGATGTTTTGGGGATGAGGCAAGTGGCCAGGCTGTCTGTGCAACTCCTGAGACCTCCAGAGAAGTGAGGACTTGGGCAGCTCTGAGTGCCTGCATATGCTATCTTGTGTGCCATATATCCAGGATTGATGACTGTTTTTGTTAACTGCATTGAAAAAATGTGACTAACTTATTAGGACACTGTTAAGAACATTTTTTGTGTCTATTCAAAAGGAGGAAAGATAGAGTATGAATTAGTTTCTTGGAGTTTTTTTGCTCTTCCATTGGTCAGGTTTTTTGGGGGGTTTGTTTGTTCATTTCGGGTTTTGGTTGGGTTTTTTCGGTTTGGGTTTTGGTTTGTTTTGTTTTTTTCTTTTTGGTGTTTGTTCAATTCTTTTTTTTTTCTGTTGCCTGAAGAGCCTGATGCTACCCAGTGGCCAATTGCACCAATTCCCAAAATGTAGTTTTTAATTTATGATGATGTCCACACGTCCTGACAGCAGGGCTAGTAGACTGCATCACTAAATTAAACAATAGCCTGTTCCCCACCAGAGAAATTGATGAACAGAGAAAAGGTCACAGAAGAGTAAAAGTACATATGAATCTGTCTACCCTTTTCTATTTCTTCCATCGCAGGTAGGTCCCCTACACAGAAATTTCATTTTTTTACAAGGTATCCACTTCAGCTTGATTCTTTACTTGCCTCATTCACAATTATTGAAGCATCTGCAGAATGAATTTCTTTATCTTCTCATACAATAAATATTAAAAAAGGACACTTGAAAGGATGTTATAGGCTTGATTGAGGTAAAAAAGTAGGGAAATTTGAAGATAATGAAGCCAGCCTGTCCTTATATCACCCAGAGCTCCAGAAGATTGTCTAGATCATTTATGGCATCAACTATTGCTGGGTAATGTGCTGCAATAAAAGCAAACATAAGATGCATTGAGTAGTGGCAATGGATTGATTTAATCAAAAAGTCTGAGCATTTACTCTGAATTTCAGTCCCTTTGGCAATTTATAGAGAGAACACAGGGCCTCCAGCCAGCTTCCTTCTCTATGCAGTGTGTATATAGTTGTGGCTGTCTCTTGTGTATTATGTCTTTTAAATGTCAGATGTCTGCCCACCTATCTGCTCAGGACTGCCAAACCCAAGCACTCTAAAATAATATGTGGACTCTTTTAGGCTCACTGATTTCCCAGAAAGACAACCAAGGCTTTAGGTTAAACATTGCAATGGGCTTTAAATTAAATTTTAAATCGGTCTCCAGCCAAGACTGGTGCACACTTATGTAAGTTTTAGGCTGTTCTTTGAGACCTGAAGTACTTGTAACTTGCTTTGAGCAAAGAGAAAAGTGAGCTGAATTTCACACTCATGTTGTCAAATTCCCACAGCTGATGCCGAAGGAGAACTACAAACATCATGGGAAACCTGGTAAATCATACTGGTCTGCAGTGCTGAAGGGAGCCCCGAGATGAAGGGTTTCACAGAAGCTAGAGGCATATATCTATACAGACAACCCCCTCTCTCCTTTCCCCTGTGGAGCTTTCAATTTTGTTATTCCATCTAAAATAATAACAAAAAAAAAGAAAAAAAGAAACCCGGCATAGGAAGACTCCTACTTGATTTTGTATGTTGAAAGCTTAACAGTAGGCAGAATTATTAGTGCCTACAAAAATCAATTTGACCACACAAAAAGATTTCACGTGCTTGACATGCAAAAGGCCTCTGTGGATTTGAGTGGGGTATGGGGAGGGAAGTGAGAGGAAAAGGAACTTCAGGCTTCAGGTGCAAATGACTCTCACACTGTTACATTTCCAGCCTACTAAAACCAAGGTATTTTTCTTTCACTTTAGAAATTCAGAAGAGAGGAAGCACTAATATAATGTCACTTTTTACCTGTGTGAGTGGAAAATAGGATCATGTTTAATGAAAAGTCACAATTTTAAATCCTTAGCATATTTCTACTGAATTGGAAGCAAGAAGGGAAACTAGCATCTGATTTGGGTTGACAGGTTTACAGGCAATAATATTTCCCTTTCTGCTACTATTTTCTAAAATATTTTTGTCCCTGAGAGTCTTTTTATAGCAGTATGCTGGCAATGGCAGAACCTAGAAGAAGGAACTTGGATCTTTGCAGAAAAGGATCGTTCTCATTAGAAGATGTCAGCTGCCAACAAGCTGCTGAGATTTACAAGAGCTGATTCCAAAACTCAGATGTTAAGTGACTCCTTCTCTCTCATCCATGTTACTTCAAACTGTAGCAAGCAACATTAAGAATTAAAATGAAGGAATAAAACTCTAGTATTGATTTGTTGACTACAGTTGAAAGCAGGAGTATAAACAGGCAAAGTACATGTTACCCTGTCTGGTAGCATCACAGAAAACATTCACTAGAAAGTTTTTTCTTTCATAATGGAAGTCACTAGAGCCAATATAGATGAGTGCTGTTTCTGGGGCCACATTCCACCAAAAAATGTATTTATGCTTATGGTCTTGCAGAGTGTGCAAGTCCAGTGTTTTGCTCAGCACTACTCGTTCTGTAAACTTACATGGTTCTTCAGGTAATTGAATGGTAATAACAAAGAACTCCCACTGGGGTGTATAACAGGAGCCTCAATGATACTTAGGTCTTATCTTCAAAATATCTGCCATTTTTCCTCTCCTGAAACCAAATTATCTCTGAGAATAAAAATCTGAATAGATAAGTTCCACTAATGCTACTTTTAAGATATATGAATTACAGTGTGTGAGTCAGGTTTTCATTGAAACCAAAGCTCTTTGCCTGGGATAAGCCAGCTACCATAATCCAGACTTACGTCCTTTGGGGTTTTCCTGTCTCAGAGACAGTGCATTCTGGGGTTGTATCTAAAATTATTACTTATCATTTTCTTTCCCTTTGGGTCCTGCAATTGGTGTGATGATAGCAAAGTGCCTGGCTTTTCAGGGAGGTACTTCAGAATAAATAGCCCATAACATTTTTAGAATGTGTTTTAATTATTTTCTGCTTTATTACCTCACCACTATGACCCCAGTGAAGAAGGGCTTGACTGTATGGCAGAAGGATTTTGTCCTGACTTGAAAATGAGTTTACTACTTGTTAGGTAAATGCAAAGACTGAATTTTTCTGCAGATCTTTCCAAATGCCATATTCCCCAACATACACACAGGGGTACATGCACAAGGTCATTTTATCTTCTGTACATACCATAAGCATATGAGTCTGTATATTAAGTCAAACATATTTTCTAGCTGATCTGCCTCTACAAAGCCTGACGCCTCAAATCTAGCTCAGTGGGCAGCCACAAAAACATACTGATTCCCTTTCAATCCCCCTTTCTAGATCTCACAGACAAGCTAACTAATAAGCCACGAGGTAGATGGTAGCTCTCACAACTCCTACACATGGAATTCCTATGCATACAATTCCTACAGCTAAGAAGCACAAGACAGCACACCTTGGAGAGATGGGATGAGGAGTACTGGTGTTGCTGTCTCCTTGGGACCCACTCGTCCAACATAGGATAGTAATGGTTCAAGACCATAACCCTGAGTAGCCGGGCAAGCTAGTAATGGGGCCCCTGGGAGCCCATGCTAAGTGTTTTCCTCTTGCTCCCATGTGTGTAGATTAAGCACCCACTACTGAGATTCCTACAAATTCCTAATGTAAAGAGGTCAGGCCTAGGATTGCATTTGAACTGTTAAAATGCTCAAAATTGGAAACCTTTTCTTCCCTCCATCTCTCCCTGTCTACCTCTGACCCAGCACAAAATGTACTAAATACCTCTGCAAATTTTGGATTGAGTTGCCCAACCTGTAGCAGTGGACAATAGGCCTTTTATCTCACAGGGTTGCTCTGAGAACCCAAAAGATTGTGGGGCATTCAGATAAGGGCTTAATGGCAAGATAAATAACTTGGAATAAACACAAGCACTGCCAAACCCTCTTGATAGTGGGGTCCCGAGGTCCCCATTTCTTTGTGTGCTGGCTTGAGAAGTATCAAACACTAATTCTGCCACTAAGCCAGTACCTAATTATATCTTGACTGAACACCACCCCTGAAATTTTTGGTGGGAGGAGGTGTCCTGGTTTGGGCCGGGATAGAGCTAATTTTCTGTCTGTTTTGGAAAAGAAAAGAAACTCTTCTCTGCTGGATTGCTTAAAAAATGACAGCAGTGTGACACTACCAAGATGTTTGAGTCAAGCAGGGAAGATGGATTAGCGGTCAGGGTTTGATGACCCAGCCAAGAGTTTGTGACAGGTTTCTGAACTATACGATGAAAAATATCTACTTTGCACATTTTTGCAATGTATATCACTGCTCTTTATACAAATATAAATCTAAGTGTCTGTGTATGTGTGGGGCGGTGGTAACTACTGTAGAAATTCATCTATGATGATTAACTATCAGTCCAGTCAAGGGTACTGTGATGTAAAAGTTCTACAACACTGCTTGTAATTGTGTTGAACTTAATTAGAGCTGCACAGCAAAATAGTTCATGCTTTTTTCCACCATTGGGGAAATTAAGATCTCTGTAACACAGATGTTAATAATAACAACGTTATAAATAAGTTTACAGTTGAGTCTTTCCAAATTTGCAACAGTGTTTGTCCTTTAAAGGCTGTCACAAAGGATACGTCTCCAAAACCTGATCTATTATAGCACAGGGAATCTGTAGTCTTTAGTTTAGCTCTTTTTATAACTGCAGTTTTTAAAGTTATCACCATATGCGTGTAATTACATAGAGTTGCTATAAAATCAGTCTCTGGGAAAGGAAGCTATTATCACGACTGTAATTTCTTATAAAATATGGAAGGGAAATTATGCATATAAGGTTATGCTCTTTGATTAATTTCAATGATGACCTGTTAAACAAATTTAATTTTTTTGTTTACATTAATAGTTCAATTCTGTTTGCTTGAGGCAGGCACTCAAACACTAGATTTGGCCAGTTCATTCACTTGAATTGTGCTAATATGATTGAGGTCATGATTTTTTTCTTCACACTCAGCTCACCAGCCCTGTTCTACAATGAAGCTGTAGTACTTTTTCTCAAAAAGCTAATGAAAATAATTCCTTCAGAGTGAGATTAGTAAAGAGGTGGTATATTGTAAGTCCTCCATAAAAGTTTTGTAATGAAACCAGTGAGTCTTAATTACAGAAGACTGGGAAATCTGAGGTTTGAACTTCTTTCATTATCAAAAGTTTCTCTTGATAATACCTGGAGTTACACATATAGCTCTACTCCAAAGCATTTTCCTGGAGCACTTGGAGAGTTTTCAAAGGTACTCAGAGTGGCAGAGGATAAGATATTAACAAGAGCTATTAAAAATATCCAGACATGATTATCTAAAAGAACTTCACTTGTGCTAAAATGAGATTCTCAGTGTGCCTGTACTTCAAGAACAGTCATTCACACACAAGATAAACACTGCTTGTACACGTTTTCCCACTTTCCTTGGAAAAGCTCAACACGAAGCATGACAAACTCCAGAATGCTCCACAGTGTACTGCTGAGGCTATATGAAGCAATAAAATATCAACAGAACACGAGCTCTAAAAAATTTCTGTATTTTCCTTTTACTTCACAACACTAGAATCACAAAAGCCCTGCAAATTGTCACAACTTAATTGCAAATGCTCTTTCCAGTATCTTTTATGCTTTCTCCTACTCTGCTGTAAAGTTCTTAGGAATCTGTATTTTGTAATAGCATCCCTATCAGCTTGGTATTAAAACTCACACTTCTGAATTGTTGCACTATACATAATCCAGACAGTATCTCTACTATAGATCTGAAGAGCGTAAGCAGCATGATTTACATATTAAAAATCACTTATTGATTCATACACATTTCCTGCTTCTATTTAACACTCTGGTGTTTAATATATGGTATAAAGGCCAAATGCATTGCTTTCCTTTTCAGATCAGAGAAAACAACACAAAACTTATAAAGAATGCATGAAGCTCTAAATATAGAATTGGATTTCAGCTAGTATTAAAGCTGCTTCCTCTGCACTGGAAGTATGTTTCACCTCTGCTATGAAACAGCAATATGTACCCAGTGTTGAGATACAGCATTCAAGAGCCAATGACTAGGTGTCAAGCACTGGGAAAGCATAGCAGCACTTCAAAAAGGTGTCAGCTTGGCTGCTAATGGCAGCTTTACTGTTGGATTTGACCAAGGTAAAAATAAAGTAGCTCTCTGTGGAATATTGCAGTCAAGCGTTCAGAATCTGGTCTATTTAGGGACTATTTTAATAGAATTATGACAATAATGAACTCTAGTTTGACACAGTGTAGGCAATAAACTCAATGAAGTCTGAAGCAAGCTTCCAGAAATGAGGCAGCCAGAGCAAAATACGTTGACTGTTACATGACCAAAGCAAAGGAAACTACCCAGGCATTGGACCCCAGTGCATTCAGCAGTGGGAATAATCCTAGATAGAAGGGCTTCTCTCATTCAAATGACACTGAACAGACCCAAGTGTCTGCTGCCAATCCCAGCAAAATGAAAGCAAATGTAAATCTACGAATTAAAAGTACACAGAAACAATGCAGGAAACAAAAATTCAAATGGGAACAGCTGGGCAGTCTGCAGGAAGAATCCAAGCCCAGACTTTGAGGGGCTATTTTTCCATGGGTTCTCCAGGCTGGCCCATTGTGGTTAGTGGCTGCAGAGTGAATGCAAACTTGAAAGAGTAAGAGCAGAAAGGGAAGGTGGCAAAATGCATAAGACCAATTCAGGTGGGTCTCAGGTTTCACATTACCTGTGGCATAGGAAAATACCTGGAGAAAAGTTTGATTTTTTTCTTTCTGAAACAAGTAAAATTTCTAAATAGCAAGTCCTCAGCACATGAAAGCATGAGTTTCTCAAAGTTTCAGGTAAAGGGAAAAAAAGGGAATCTGTGTGGTACATTACCACCTCAAGCTAATGAGATCAGCATCATCACCCTGACAGACATTGTAAGTTTAATGAAACAACTGGAAACAGAGATTGGAGGACTGGAGTCTGCACATGGTATTTTGGCAGCTAAATGGATCCATTTTTCCTGAGACGCCCCCGAGACTGATTCTTTTTAATGTAATTTTGTGGGGAGAAGGCAGTGGCTCAATTTTACAAGAAGAAAAGGACAAAACTGTACTTACTATTTTCAGGTAATGCTGCCATGCAGCAAAAGCTGAAGAGATGCTAAAATGTTGTTCTTACCAGGGTTTTAGTTTACTTCTCTTTTCTTCAATAAGGCCAAGATCTGTCCTTTGAGTTACTGCAATATTCCTTCTTCTCTTGCATTTTTCTATTCTTTAAAGGATTTGTCTACCATCTGAGAACTCCTTCCCTGTAAACTGTCACAGCCAGCTGATGGCAGCAGCCTTTTTCTCTGAAATCTGTTCTGTATCTGAATAATTTTTTCTATGTCGATGCCCAATGGCAGCATAACACAAACCAGCTTAGCCAAGCCTGAGGAGGAGGGAGCAAGTCTTGCAAGGGCAATAACATTAAAAACAAGCAAACAAACAAACAAAAATCTTTAGTAAAACCTGTTTAGGACAAGAAAGGTAACTGTAAGGACCTTATAGATTTCAGGCAGCAAATATTTCATGCATGTTGTCTGGGAGGGTTGGGTGTCTACTTATATTTCTACATAAAAATCTGCTTGTCTTTTACAAAGAGCACCTCTGAGACATGCTGAGTATAATGAAAGAATTACTTCATGTGTCTGAGAATATTTGCATGTTATCTTCCCTTTGCATGGGGCCTCCTCATCCTGATGATGGAGCTGCTTGGGGTCCCTGTGAGCAAAAACTGCTTGGAAGCATTATTCCACTGACTCAAAACAATGTAGGATGAATCGATGAACCTTTCCCTCTTTGTAAGGGAGGGAATCCTTCCACACTCTCCTTTTTCAGCAAAGAAGGAGTTACAATGTTGGACATTTCAATTTGGAAAGGAAAGTTTGAAAGCAGAAGAGATGCCAGCAGGAGCAAAGGAGCCAAACTCCAAGACATTCAGCCATACATGATGCAGTGTCTTCCTATAGCAGCCTGCTGCTGCTGACCCATCAATAAGCATTATTCTAAGACAGGGGCCTGAGTTAGGCAGTAGAAAAGCAATCTAGCATGGCAATAGAAGTTAAAGTCTACTACTTTATCTGTAACCAAGAAACAAAATAGTGAAAATAATTTTTTCATTTCAGGACTGGACTATTTATACCAAATCCTGGCATTTTTAGATACTCTTTGAAAAACTAAAGGCGCTACTCAAGAAAAAAATTGACATACAGATCTCATGGTGGCAGACATGACATAAAGCTCAATAAAGCAGAGAAGAAGTATCTCCTGCAGACTCATTCCTATCCCTCCATGTCCCTAGAGGTGTGTGTGTTCTTCCACCAAACACCAAGACCTGGCAGAGATGAGGTTAAATGCCATTGTGGAGTAGCCATGCACACAGAGTAACAAATGTTTCTCAGATCAGTAAAACTCTTTGGATGAGTGATGATGAGGAACCTCATTGGCGTCAGGAACCTGATTTCCTGCAAGCAGAGGATATAAGTGAGCAATAGGGAAGGTATGCAAGTCCTGGAGCCTTAAACTGTTTTCTAGATCAAGTGAAGGCTATTCTTGGTATAGACTTCAGGATAAGAGAGAAATTGTATCTCACTGTCAACCATGTCCTCAGTCTTTAGATTAGATTTGGCTTTTAGCAACAATTGAAGGTGACTTGAGATTTGGAGGCTGAAATATGGTGCTGCTTGTTTAAGGAGAAATCATGAAAGCTGGTATTTATTGCCTGCATTCTTTTTCAGACCTCAAAACAAGTAGTTTGGCTCTTATGTTTACACAATGACACTAACTAAGGAGCAGGATATGATTTCAATTTCATGCTTCATATTTTTTTAGCATAAAGTATTTTCAAAAGGTCACTCAGCTATTTTGATACGTATTTTCCCTGAGCTGGGCCATAACAGAAAGATCTTTACTATTTTTGCATATTTTGTCAATGTTATTTATTATTTTAATGATAAAGATGGATTTTGGCTATGCTGACTGCAAGGCTTTGTTTAAAATAGATTTCATTGGCTTGTGGTTCATTTCTGCATTCAGTCATGGAGGTGATAGAGAAAATCTTGGCAGCTCTTTATACTGAGACAACATTAAGAGCAATCAAGAAGTGTTTGCAGTCTTTTCAGGCACATGAAAAATTTCATCTTCTTCTAATCCTCCTCCTAGAAATATGAAGCTTTTTGACAGAAATCAGCTCTTTTCATGAATATATAAAAAAGCTGAAACCCGCTCTCCATCATTAAGTAAAAACAACAGAAAACTCTCAAGCAGACCTAAGCTTTACATAGTTCTAAAGCGTGCCCGAAAATTTGTTCTTACCCTTCATGTTCACCTATCAGTTTGCTCTGTATTTAAGAAACTATGTGTGTTTGAGCAGCAGTTTCCCTTCCTACAGCAGTGTGATTTCTCTTCTCGTGGATTTTGGTTGTAGACTTGATGAGCCCTCAGTGCCAGCGCACAAGGTGCCATCCAGGACCACAGCTGTGGAGCTGCCACCCCGGGACCTCCTGACCCCAGCAAATGGCAGGACAAAGCTCAGCAGAAAGCACATTGCTGCTGTCATCTCTTTGGCACAACCTACTTTTGATTCCTTCAGTCCTCCTTTGCTGGGTCCTCTTTCCTTAGGTTATATGCAAAACAGCTGAGCCTCTTCACCTCCCTCTCTACCATTTTTCAGGAATAGATGCAGGCAGCATGCTCAACCCCCTGTCACAGCATTGCATTTCTGTCAAGCTGCTCCTTTGAATTTCTCCTCAGTAGTCTTTCATCAGCAGTGACCTCTGCACTGCTTAAGTCATCTGGCACCTCATTTACTTTCATGTGAAGTACCTCCTGGGTGGAGGATATTGCAAGTGGCAGGTGAGCAAACTACTGCTAGTCAACTGGTGTGCTCAGGCTATCAGTCTGCCATTTATACACCCACCCCACACCCTCTACATCTAACTCGGTTTGCCAGGGTCTGGTCTATGTACGTGAGAGAATTCATTGTAGATTTGTGGGCAATATCATCTTGAGTGGAAAGAAAGTGGTTTTCTCACGCTGACTTTGAAGAGCTCTTTCAGCTCTATGAATCTGGGTCTCATCACCGTGTCTTTTGAGAACCTCAGACTAAGCTGTTCATTCTCTGGCCCTCAGGTCTTTTGTCCCATTTTTTTTTTCCTTGTGTGTCCTCTCTACTTATTTTTGTTCTTTAGTGTATAAACGTACTGTGTACAAAATTCAGTCATCCCAGCCTCATTGAACGCATTGACGTTTTGAGGGTTTAAGATTTTCTTCTCCTACTTTTGATTTCAGTGAGGTCTGAGTTTAATGTCCTTTTTATAATTTTTTACCAGATGAAATAGCCTGGTGGTTTGTAGCCTTAGGACAGACATTGTGGAATATCTACCATATTCACATGGTCTCTAATATTTGTATTTCTAAGTAATCCCCTAGACCTTATTGAGAGCCTAAAGATGTCTTGAGACAGATTTCCATAAAATTGTGTCTCAAGCAAGTTAGAACAGTGCTCTTAAAATGATCTGTGGTATTTAATGAATATATCATTTTTCTGGGAATGTAACTTACTTTCTGGAGGTAATTGAACATTCCATTGCAGTAGACTGAAGAAGTGTACGTAGTCAGCTCTGCTGAGGGAAAAATGAATTTCCAGCTGATAGGGGGCCCTTGATTGGTAGCAGCCAGATCAGAATATGTTGAATTTCTCTGTTGCTGCTTCTGTGCTTGTATATTCTTCTTTCATTTCAACCAGCACTGTCTCTGAGACTTGTGAGCGGTATCCTCTGGCGCGGTGCTTCCTGTGGAATTCAGAATATGCAGCATTTATTTGACCTCTGCCTTCTGTTGTTCACGGCCATGCCTTACATTTCTAGGCAGGCTTTCTTTCTGGCTAATAAAGTCAAATATTAGAGAAAATAATTCTTCCTTTCTGCCAGCTGGCCTTGCTTTATGCAGAGATGTTTGTGATGCCCCAAGGATTGTTCTTGTGTGGATCATCCTGTGAGCTTCTTGTTGATGTTGTTTTAAGTATTTTCTAAGCTATAAATAACTGGCCTGAAGCTTAACACCAATCTGGCACTTCTTGAGTGTATTACACACACAGGCACATGCATGTGTGCACGTGTGCACAAACACACCCCCAGATCCATCTGCTGATCATTACTGCTATCTAAAATAGTTTCAGTTCGTACTGGGTCTAGGTCAGGTTGGTGTCCTGTTTGATATCAGGCTTTGACTAATATCTCAGCTTGCTTTTTTATGCATCCATTATTATATGACTGTCAGACATAATAAAATTATCCCTTTTTTCTCCCTTTTTGATGAGCATTTCTCCCTACTCTTTATCTGTATGTGTATACATCAAGGGTTGGACTCGATGATCTCTGAGGTCCCTTCCAACCCAGCCAATTCTATGATATAAGGATTCCTCCCTCTGTTGCTTATCCATTGGGCTGTTCTGAGGTACCTGGCCTGATTTTTTTTGTCAAAATTGCATGGAGTCAGCTTCTTTTGATGACTAATCTCCAACATTACAAGCTCACCTGTCATGTACTTCCCATATAATATTGTTCACTGTGGCACGGCATCGTGCCATATTTGAGGCAAAGAAAATGTTGCATATTTAAATATATTTAAATTTCTACTTCAGTAGTACTTCAGCTTCAGCTATTTCTTCCTTGGCTGCCTAAATGCCCATGGAAGTCTGTATCGCAGCAAGTTTTCAAATAGGAAATAATGATAATAACAATAATGATAATAACAATGATGATGATGATGATAATAATAATAATGAATTAGTTTGTTAATGTATGTCCTCTTGCAAATCTAAGTCTTTTTCCATACTGGCTATTGAATTTAGTAGATTGTGGAAGAACTAAACTACTGCATGAGAAGCACAAAGAATAAAACAGACCTTTCTTTGGCTTTGTTTCTCAGCACAAACTACACCAGTTCAGATTCACTGATTCAGTTTGTGCTCATGCTGCAACATGAACACATAAGCAGAGGATTCTCTTCTTTGTCAAATGCCTATATGCACTAATTATGTAGGAAGTAAGTGTATCTGAGATTCCTAACTCTTTGTCAAAAGTCACCAGTTAATTTAAAAGTTAAGGAAAGGGACCAAAAGATAGGTGGGCAACCTTAGTGCTTAAAAACATTTCCTTGGGAAATCCAGCTTAAAAACTTGACCAAGAGAAAAAAATCACTGCTAACTGTAAGATTTTATCTGGGGTTAAAATACGCTTGAAAATAATATCTTTTGCCAGATATTTTCACACAGCTAGGCTAACTTGTTCATTGAACTCTGCTATACCAATAACTTAACTTGCTTGTTGTCCAACTCCTATTTGACAAAATTTGCAGTCTTTTAGGTAATTGACAATCTGTCTGTTTTGTATACTGCAAGCATCAAAATGATCAACTTCCATCTGGCCCACTTTTGAGAAACATTTCCCACTTCAAGGTCCACCAGCAGCATTTTTTCTGTACTGTCAATCTCATGTTACTTCTGACCCTTCCTGTTGTGGTGTTACAGAATAAATTTTCTTTAAAAAAATAAAAAATCTTCAGGAAAGCTTTTTTGCTGACTGCCAATCTAGAAGTACTTCTATGCCTGGCCTTCAAGTTAGCTTCCTGGCATTAGTTCCTGGCATCTGTATCCAAAATGGTCTGACACAGTCAGTGTGCTGGAGGTGGTTGCATTAACCTGAGGTGTCATACAACTAGCAGAATGTAAAGGAATGCAGAATTGCCATATTGTTCCCAGCTTGGCTGGGTGCTGGTTGCAAGAAAAATCTCAGAAACACAAAAGCAATAAAACCTTTGCTTTTCTTCATACCATATACTTCAGCGCAGAATTAATAATAGCACTCACGTGGTGCTGTTAAATGCTAGCATTACCAGTAATGCATAGCCATTTTTACTACTTTCTTTAACCCTTTTAAATACAGGGAAATTAATTTTTGTAAAATGTATTAGTGCAATGAATTTGAATCAGAGGTTGTCAGATAATGGAAATAAAACCCCTTGATCTTCTCGGTTGTAGTTTGTATTCTATGCATAGCTAAATATATTTAAACATGGCTAGGAAAAAATACAGATTAGGACCGTGAACCCTTCAGGCATTTACATTTATAAATTCAGAGGAAAGTAATATTGTTGAGTTTTCTTTTTTTCTTCCCTTCCCTTTCTTTCCTTCCTTCCCCTCTCTCTTTCTGTCTCGCTCTTTTTCTCTTTCTTTTTTTCACTCTTTCTTTTTTCTCTCTCTCTTTCTTTTTTTCTCTCTCTCTTTCTTTTTTTCTCTTTCTCTCTTTCCAGAAAAAAGCCAAAGTGTCTAAGTGCCTGACTCCTATCAACTGTCAGTAGGATTTGAGCATTTCTGAACTTTTCACCTTTTAAAAATGGCCTGACATGCCTCTCTTACTGTAAATGATCTGCTTCCCACTTCCAGGGAAGTTTGGTCCACCAAAGGCTCTCATCTTTGCAATAAGAAGCTTGTACATTTATAATTAGAGTATAAATACTTCCCATCAGAGGACAGCTTGCTCTACCAAGCTTGCTCTACCAACTTACTCTACTTCTGGGCACCACAGGTTGAAAGAAGTTAGCTGGGCCATAAGTAAAGGGTTGTGCTCACCTTCTTTTGGCCACCCCAGCTAGCTGCAACTTCCTCAAGCAGGCCCTGCAGGTAAAGGGAAGAGAAACAGCCTTTGAGAAACACTGATGGAAGTGTGATTGTCCTCATACTGGAAAGGATGTGATGCAATTGGTTGAGCTGTAAAACATACTTCCTTTCTTCTTGACATAAAACTAGTGGCTTAGGCAATCAATTCATTTGGCTAGAATACCTGGGAATAAGTTGGTTTTGAAATAAAAGAGGAGAAAACCACCTCTTGAAGCTCAAGAATAAGAATTCCTTACCACTTGCCATTGGAGGATTCATGAGTCATTCCTGCAGCTCTCCTGAGCTCACTGCTGCTGCATAGCTGTCAGGATCCAGAGCACTTTTAACCTTACCTGAAAGCAGATTGGATAGTCAAAAATCTCTCTGTAAATGGGGGAACTGAGGATATAAATCAAAGGCTTTTCATTCTTATTTTGTTGAAGCAGAAAATAGAATTGTCCAGCTTGAAAACAGAGAAAAAGAACAGAGCATTGGGTATAAAAGAGACAATAGATTAGCTTAAGGATTTAGAGAATCACCCTCGGTGCTCACACATAAGGCTTTTTAGTACATATGAGTGTGCTTGGAGGCAAATCCAGCTACCTGAGGATCTCCTGCCCTCAGATTCCAAAAGAACAAGGATGAAAATAATAAAGGGTTCAGATTTGAAGACAAAAAGATCATGCTGAGAGAAGCAAATAATGTTCTTTCCCAGTATTAATTTCTCCCTCTGCCTTTCTGTCAGTCAAGAAACAAGACACCTTCTGCAGCCTTTAACCTCATTAAACAGTATTGGATGAAGAATATCAAACATGCACTTCAAATTTAAAAGTGTAAGAACAAAATCCTTCTTTTATATTACATCAACACTGATATTAGCTTTTAGAACTCATTGAAAAAAACCTGAGAAGTTTTGCAAAAGCTACTTTAATACAGTTATACTGCAGTATACTTATTCTTACATTCATAGAAAGAGCTATGATAACTTGATACAGCAGCAAGATTACAAAAGAGGTATTTTTCTTTAGTCCAGCAATGGCATTCGGATAGGCTTGTGGTAGATTACAATTAATAAGTCTTGTCTCCACCTCCACACATTCATGACAAGGGCTTTTTGAATCAGTTTGTTCTTGAACCTCCCAAAGAAGAAAAGACAATGAAGTATGAAGTCTGCTTGTCTTTCCTTTGGCTTCTGAGCTCCTGCTTTCATAACTGGTATTTTGAATGTTATAAATCTGCCTGCCAACAGTTGCCTTCATCAACCGTTCAAGATAAATGAGAATATACATTATTAAATGGTTGCATCAAGGCAATTAACTCAATCAGTTCATTAATATCAATAAAAATAGCCTTCTTTCTGAAAAAAATTTTTTTTTTACAAGGGGCATGGACTGAAACTCCAATATACATGGAAATGAATGTGTTAGCCTTAGAAAATAAGTTCAGCTGTCCCCATAGCCTAGGCATTGGGCTTCCGTATAGACATTGTGGTGAAAGTATTCAAGGAAAAAAAAAAGATAAAAAACTGTGAAGACTCAGGCAGAATTTATTTCCTATCATGGTTTATCTTTCTCAAGCATCACTTATCACTAGTGAAATATTACTTATGACTATTAAATCTCTATTTGAATCTCTATTGTCATGTTTCATCAGTAAAATAGCTTTATTCTGCTTAATTTGTTGCCTCACTTTTCTTTCCATTTAGAAGCTGAAGTTATACTTCTCATGAAATCCATGCCTTCACAACAAAGAAGGTGTCCACAGTACCATGACTTGAAAATTAATTGCAGGATTCATGATACCTGTTGTGGCAACCAATGCACCCTATGCTTCCTTTACTTGAGTCAAGGCTTTCCTTAAAAAATTTATGACTCTCATGCTTGTGAAGAAACTTAGAAGAAATAACTTAAGTCTACCCTAAATTCTCACAAGCCTTAAAAAAAAAAAAACAACAAAAAATTAAATTAAAGCAATGGAAAATTAGGACAGAAAATAGCATTAGGGAAGATTCATTATATCTTGAAAAAAATGAGCATTACAGACAGGTTAGAGAAAGCAAGTTTTTAGGTGCATCTAGTACAAGGCAAAGGAGATTGAAAGTATCAGGCAGAGTCTTCTTGGTCTGAACCAGTTTTGGAACTGGCCCATAATGACATATTAGGATGTGGCAATGGATTTTTCGACTGAACATATAAGACCATAAGAAAAACAGACAACACTTGGGTACAAAAGATTGCTTACTGACACCAGATTTTCCCTTCCTGAAAATCAGCGAACCAAATGAGTGAGTTGTAGTCAATGTGATTGAGTCCAGTTGGAAGTCTATTCCTAGTGGAGTCCCACAAGGGTCAGTACTGGGACCAGTACTATTCAATATATTTATTGATGACCTGGATGAGGGAATAGAGTGTACTGTCAACAAGTTTGCTGATGACACAAAGCTGGGAGGAGTCGCTGACACCCCAGAAGGCTGTGCTTCCATTCAGAGGGACCTGGGCAGGCTGGAGAGTTGGGCACGGAGAAATTTAATGTATTACAACAAGGGCAAATGTAAAGTCTTACATCAGGGAAAGAAAAACCCCAGGTACCAGTATAGTCCGGGGGCTGAGCTGTTGGAGAGCAGCACGGGGGAAAGGGACCTGGTGGTGCTGGAGGACAGAAGGATGACCATGAGCCAACAATGTGTCCTTGTGGGCAAGAAAGCCAATGACATCCTGGGGTGCATTACACGGGAGGTGATTAGAGGGTTGAGAGAGGTTCTCCTCCCCCTCTACTCTGCCCTGGTGAGGCCACATCTGGAATATTGTGTCCAGTTCTGGGCCCCTCAGTTCCAGAAGGACAGGGAACTGCCTGAAAGAGTCCAGAGCAGAGTGACCAAGATGATGGAGTGGAACATCTCCCTGATGAGGAAAGGCTGAGGGAACTGGGGCTCTGCAGCTTGGAGAAGAATGAGGGGTGAGCTCATTAATGTTTGTAAATATATAAGGGGGTTAGTACCAGGAGGATGAGGTCAAGCTTTTCTCAGGGGTGACTAACAATAGGACAAGGGGCAATGGTTATAAACTGGAGCATAGGAGGTTCCATATAAATATTAGGAAGAATTTTTTCGCTGTGAGGGTGACAGAGCACTGGCACAGGCTGCCCAGGGAGGTTGTGGAGTCTCCTTTCCTGGAGACATTCCAAACCCACCTGGATGTGTTCCTGTGTGACCTGCTATAGCTGACCCTACTCTGGCAGGGAGAGTTGGGTTAGATGATATTTTGAGGTCCCTTCCAACTCCTAGCTTTCTATGATTCTATGAGTCTATGAAATGAGGGACTTTCTTTCTTCTTAAATGACTGTTTGAAGTGTTTATTGTTGAGTTTTAATTGTTCTTTTGCAATTAGGATAGATCCTCAAGGCTCTCAGACTGATAAGCAAGTATACTGGACACTTCCAAAATGCATTCATTAAGCTTTAGGCTTGAGTACCACTTGACTGACACTCAAAGGAAAATAATGCTTCCAGCACATAACACAATTTTTACACTGCCTAATATCAGTTTAGTTCTGGGATGGCTTGTTTTATTCAGTCTCTAAGGAACTGAGCTAGAAGGTTTTTTTCTGGCTCACTTGTCAATATAATGGTGCTCAACCATGCTATAAGGCATCCAGGGATTAATTTATTGCTATTAGTAGATCCACCAGGGAAACACAGGTGGCTAGGAAAAATTTGCCTATTGGAAAAGGAGAAGTATCAAAATCTTTTCAACTAATGAAAGAAAAAAATAGATTGTAACTGAAAATTACAATACTGCTTCAAAAAACCCTTATGGGTGCCTGCTGATAAGCAAGAGCATGATCCAGCCAGTGATGAAGCAAAACCAGACAGAGATATATATCCAATTTAAGGGATGAAATAATAACACTATAGCACAAGAAAACTCCAGGGAGAGTAAATATGTCTATACTGGAGTGACTTCAACTTGTGTAACCATACATAAGCTAAATTTAAGCTATCTGGGGCAGGTATTTCTAGTGATGTAACCATGGCAGCATAAAACTCAGCTAAAACTAAACTCAGCTAAACCTGATCAAGGAGCTGCATAAATCTTTTGGCCCCACAGAGCCCTGTATTACCAGAGTTACACCTCTAACAATATCCAGCTTAGAAATGCTTCACATAATAGCTGAAATATAGGTGCTTCTTCAGACTAAAATTCTCTTAAAAGAATCCAATATCTTTGGATATTGCTAAGTCCTTAGCAGACTTTCCATTGATTTTGGTGAACTTTGGCACAGGCCTGTTAACGTTAAAAATAAATGCAACATATTTAATTATAGAACAGACTATTCAGTCCTAATAAGAGAAAATTATTTTGTCATGGTAATAAACCTGATCCAATTGTAGTGACACAACTGAGAAAACAGACTTAAGGAAAACTAATTAAAGGATCTTTAGTACTAGAATGAATTTTGACCCTCCTTGACATTAGAAATTATCTTCAGAACTTTTATAAAACATTCATTCTCATATAAAGTGGGTAATAAGAATTGTACGTCCTAGCCTCCTCTCTAACCAAGATCAACCTACCTACCCTCTATGAAAGGGAACAAATTTCCCAGGATGTGTCTTTCAAATAGAGAAATAAGTTGTTTTCTGTTGAAATGTGACAGGTTTTTAAATGCTGGTCTGTAATTGTTTTCCAATTAACTTCTACAAATTTGTAAGAGGGAAAAAAAAAAAAAAAAGAGAAGAAGAAGAAAAGGTGTTTCCCCAGCTTGCAAGATAGCTGCTAGATATCTACTCAAACAATGGTCATTTAAAAATTGTGCTTTGTTTCATCATGTAGACATTTCTCTATTAAGGAGAAAAGGATTTCTAGGACAAATCAAAGGGCAAGGGTAGAGAGGGAGAGTTGTTCTTTAATTACTACAAGCCACACTGTGTTTCCTGTGGGTCAGGTGTCCCCAACAATGAGCACAGGCTTTTTCAGTGGACCTGTGTGGGTACCAATTGGACTGGGCTGAGTGGGGCTGTTCAAGATGCAAGATTGAGAGGGAAGGGTTTGGGAGGGAGAAGGTTTTGAGCCTGAACAGGAGCACTGAGCAGCAAACCAGACACCAGAATATTTCTGGAAAGGGAAAAGTAACTTGTTCACGTGACCACTAGAAACATAAGACAAGATTCTCCCTTATACAGCCACTACCATGAGTACTTCTACGTCTAAATAGTCATTTATGCTGGTGCTTAACTGCAGATACATGAGAAGCTTTGCTGCCATTGCCAAGTTGATTTCAAAGCAAAGAATAGATTTAAGTGCTCTTCTGGATGAGGGCCAGAGGGAGCTGAAGTTAGCACTAACACCACTTTGGAGACTTCTTTTTATCTCTGAATGCTCAGAGCACCCAAACCTCTTCCTGGACAGTACTGGGAAGGATTATCAAGGTGCTACAGATCTAAAATAGTCAGTTTTAAAACTGGCTGGAACAGAACATGAGACACCAGCTGAACTCCACTCCATAGAAAACAGGGGAATTTCTTTTAGCCCTTAAACAGATACTTTGTATTAAGCTTTCAAACAGTTTTAGAGGCTGTTTGTTGATTGAGACTTTTAAAGCAAAACATCTGGGTCAATTTTTATGTCCCTCATTGGAATTGCTTTATAATCTTCCTGATGTTATTTTTCAGGTCAGAAAAAGGGCGGTGTCCAAAAGCAATTGCTCAGAAATTGGATTGTAATAATAAATGTCAGCCAGATATAGCAGATGCCCCCCTTTTTTGGTTGCCATTGAATGGTGTTTTCAGGTGGTATTTGAAATAGATTATCACACAGGAAGGACTGTAGAGAATGTCAGAAGGTGGGCTCCAATTCAACAGAATTGGCTTTGGTACTTTCTAATCCCTGGAAGAGAAATTTTTAACTTAGTTTTATAAAACTATCAGGCTGATGCTATTTGATTGTAGTTGTCTTAGACATTCAGAGAAATCCCACTTCAGAAATGACTGACCACAGAAGTTCTACTGAATTCACAAGAGCCAAGATTTTTTTTTTTTCTAATAAGGTCCTTTCCTAACCCTTGGGTCAAGCTAATAGAAAAGGACAAATTCCCAAGCTCTAAAGTGATATAAATTATTATGGACAAACAGTTGAGAGCCAAAGTCCCGATACCTGTGCAGACCTGGACAAGTGCACATTTTCAGTCTACTAATTTTTGCAGATTGAGAATATAATGCAGCACTAGAACACCTCTGCTACCATTCATATTTACTTGATAGCCTGTCAGGTCATACTTTGTTGGAAGTGAGAGTTTTATGCCCTTTTTTCTTCTGTTTCTTAAAAAAATACATCTTCCTCCTGAAAACAAAGTCTGCAGTACAGACTTCACAAATCAATTTTTGTTCGTGACTTATAGACAAGCACAAGTTTCTGGAAGATTTCTGCAGTGCTATAATGGAGCACCTTTTGTTTACTTCTACAGTTTATGGAGAGTTCAGGACACTGATGATACATACACTCAAAACAAACACTTGCGCAGAGAAAGTGCAATGCGCTGGCTCTGCAATACAGACCTAGAATATATTGAAGTCTAGCCTCCATCACTGCTTAGCTGGGACTTTGGGAGTACTTATATAACTGGCAATGAAGATTAAAAAGACTAGCATTATTTCATGTTTAGGGGATATACAAAAATCCACATATTTCCACTTCAGTATTTCTGTTCCACCGATATGAGTAAAAGTGGACTATAGAAGAAATGTGGCTCTGGGGACTTACTCTATGTACTTGTATTCAGAGGAAAGGTTTTGACTTGGAAAAGAGGAAAAGCTGAACAATTAAGGAAATATAATTAGTGGGGCACTATTTCTCATTACTTGTTGCTGCAGTAAGTGTCCAGTGACCCAACAGTGTCACAAGAGAGACATCTTTCCAGAGGAAAAATTGGGGGATCCTCCTCAGTTGTGTGTTACCCATCCTGGTTGCCAATGTCTGTACCTGAGCCAGACCTGCTGTGCACATTGGAGAGAAATAGACACTCTCAGCACACAATTCATTTGGTCACATGTGGATTCCAAGATGAAGCAAACTGTGCTATAAAGATAATTATTTCTCCTTATTGATGATGAAAAGGGCCCAAGAGCTGTTTCTTTTGGTCAAGTGAATTCCAACAGGTTTTGAAAAATGCTTTCCAGAAGTACTACCCCATTTCCCTAGAGGTTAAACTGTGATAAATCTGCTTGCTACTCTTGTATTAGTGTGGTTTTACATTAACAATTAAGCAAGAGAAGAAAGACTTTGCTCTAAGGAGATGTCTCTCTGGCACAAAACTTTGCATTCTGCCAAAGACTGTAGCTGCAGATACACTGAAATCCATATTTCTCCCTGACTTAACATCTGAAGCCTCTCCCTAACAGACTCCACACCTGCCAGTGTTTCTTATTACCTTGCAATTTACAAATATTTCTGACAAGCACTCTTTCCTTCCTCTGAATTACATAAAATACAAGATAGGCTTGTATTTAATTAGTATTTTTAATGCATTACTCCTAGTTAATTATTTGTGTTACTTCATTAATATTGTCAGTGAATTTCCTTTGAAACTGCTGAATAGGAATAATTTGTTTCTCAGGAGTGGATTCTCCCCTGCACTCCTGTGGCTCCCAGCTCATGTCTATGGGCAACAGCAGTGTACATACATCTTCTCAGCACCTTGGGATATAGACTTTCAACATTCAGATCATCACAATTGCCTTTCATCACTCCGATCAGTGTTCCAAATGGAGTTGCTAAATATATTCAATCTCCTAGATTTTCCCTCCTCACAGAGCTTCTCTAGGCCTAGACCACTGCAATGTTTATGCTCTTAAAAAAATTAAAGAATAAAAATTTTGTAAAGGTTAAGGATTTTGTTGAAAGTGACTGCTGTGATTAATGCAGAGCTTGAACAGCTACAAATTTTTGAAGTGTTTTGACCTATGGTGAGGTATCACCTTTAAAAACATAAAAAATCTGGTTAATTTTCAAAAGTTCAGTGCACTCCCAGACTCCAGCAGCTTTGATAGGAATGTTGGCTCAGCTCTGGCCTCCACTGCAGTCAGGAGGATTTTTTCAGAGAGTTTTAGCCTATGCATTTAGGCAGTGACATCAAAACACTTTCTTTTTCAGCTTAGGTAAGTATTTCAGTTCCTCAGTTTAATGCGCTATAGTCTGAAACATTTGTTCTTTGCAACTGTGAAAAAAGGAAATGATCAGGAGAAAGTTGTACTTTATGCTGAATTTGAACTTGAAGTGATCTCCTGAGATGTCTTTTCTTTGTCTGTTAAGCAGAATGCACATTTATGGCTCTGTATAAATAGTAATAATAATGCTATCACCTCTTTGCATTCTGTTTATTGTAATCTGTTTATTCTGCAAAACTCAGCAATGAAAGTAAAAATAACCTCCATATGTGTTTTCAGTGAAGATCCATTGCCATTTTTATTTCATACAAACTTGTTTTCTTTTCCCCAGTTATAGGGCATGTTGTATTTAAGCTACCAAATGAAACAACCCCCTGCCAAAAAAAAAGAGCACATCTCAAAGAAAAAAAATATATTCGGACAATATTAAGTAACTCAACTCCATAAAAGCATGAGGCCATATCATTTAATAATGTTTCAAGTACTCCCTAATCAAACCCGTGAAGAGTTCTACTCAAAAATCAGTGGTGGTCGATGACTCAAAGAATTTTAAAAATGCAGTGGAACCATACAACTGGAGGAATTAGTCATAAGACAGGGTGTCTTTTATCTATAAATCTCAGTTTGAAACCATCTCAGTTTCAGTAAGTAGCAACACCAGTTAGAGATTGATGGCCTGTAGGGATCAACATTAAAAGGCAATAGCTACCACATTGTGGTATCCAAGATATTAAAGCTATTTCCTGTACCTAAAAAGGAAGTCAAGAAAGTATTCAGATATTAATATTGGTCAGCATTTATGAAATGAATAGGCTTGACCTCAATCCTCCCCTCTTTTCTAGCAAAAAGAAGACAGTGCAAAAGGTGTCGTCTCCTTTGTGACCTTGAAAACACCAGCCCTTTGGATGATTGACTTGGTGCAGAGAGAGAAGGGAGACAAGTATCTTGTTAAAGGGAAGAAACAGAGAGGAGTTTTGCAAAACCTGCTGCTCATAACTGCACCTCTTCCACGGATAAATAGTTTTTCAAGCTCTTTGGCTGCCAATCCTGCTCTTTTATCACCTATAAATATACTTATGGCATATTAAAAAAAGTCCTGAAATAATTAAGGAAGAAAATATGAACTGACAGTCTAGGCATTAATCATGGTATTTTATATTAATCTAGTATGAAAGTCACCACCTTTAGAAACTTTCATTTATCATACTTCCCTGCTTAAGCAGTTCACAGAGGGTTTGCAAGAGTTCCCTCATACCAAGGCTAGCGAATTATTCCAAATGCAATAATCAACATTAAAAGCCTCCAGCAGGGCAATTTAAAAAAGCAGTAACCGTATGCTGCTGCAGGAGATCTCAGGATGTTTCAGAGCTCAGAGAGATCAGTGGCCAGACCTTCACTGAGCAATGTGTGCACAGGGTAGGAGATGGAAGTTTACTTCAGGATGAGATAAACACGTTTTTCTGTCTGGTCACATTGATAATTGACTTGTTCCAAAATAAAATACAGAAAACAGTGTTATGCTGCTTAAACACCACCTTTACATAGGTCTTCTGTGAGATGGATGCACAGAAGGTTCTCTAAAGGCCAGGCTTTGCCAGTTTCAAGCAGAGTTGCCCAATGAAGCAAGAATCCTAATGTCTCCAAGAAAACTAATGTGGTGCCCATCCTTGAAAAGCAAAGGCCCTGAGGGACCTCTTGAGGCTCTTCAGCTGTGTACTAAAGACTAGGGGACATGGAATGGCCTGAATGTGCATCATCTAGGATGGTGATAGTGAGATGAGGCCACTGAGCAGTGGTGGGCTACAGCTTAACAAGCCCCTCTGGGTAGCCAGGCCTCTGCATGGCCCCTCCAAGCTCCAAACCTTCATTATCAGTCAGAAATGCTCCTGCAGACACTACTCAACTGCCAAAACAGAGTTTGTCTGTCGTGCAGGCTGTCTGGGCATCAGAGAATGGTACTTCTGGTGCTTTACCTCTATCGAGCAAATTCCAATCCCTCACACCTCACTGGAACATGGTGAACAGCCTTAAAAATAAATTATATATCCCTGGGGCTGAGGAAGATGCTGCTGATCACCCACCAGTGTGCTTTCCATCCATCTGCAGCTTCTCCAGGCTGCTGGAAGAGCCGGTGAGCAATGGTCCCTTAGGGTACAGACTCCTGAGAGTATTGCATCTTGCAAGCCCTACTTGCCTGTAGTGCAATTGGTCACCTGCAGTGTATTTTTTTTCTTCCTTTCTGATTTTTCCTCTGTAAACTAAAGATAGCAAGACCACATCCTCCCACATGACCAGGACTGGTTGATTTGCCTTTTAGCATCTAGTCAAATCTAATACCTGAATATCTTCTGACAGCTTTTGCTATGAAGCACTCTGATGCCTTTTTGTCCCATTTAATACCTGTAAGTCCTTTGCTCCTGCTAGCTTATTTAAAATTCCTTACAGACCTATATTAGTATAAATTAAGAGGTAGACGACATTAGCCTCCATAAAGTGTGAATTTTTATTCAAATAATTCTATTAGCATAATTATCTTTTTGAGAAATTAAATGTACATTATTACACTTGATGTGCTACAAATTATAAAAGCAAAATTTCACTTCTAAGGTTGCACAGTATTCAAGCAATTAGCCATATTGCACCCAGCAAACCAAAATTAAACACATAAATTAAAACAGTAGGGGGGATAATAATGTTAGAAAGGGGGTGTAGATTTTATGCCGTTTTTTGCTCCCAAAGCTCTGACTAAAGATAGTTCTGACAGGAACAGGTCAGACAAGTGGGGTTAACAGGTTTCCCCACATTTTTTTAACTTCTGATGAAAAAAAACTTACTTGACAGGACAATTATGTGAACTAATTTCATCAGGGATAGTAACATAATCCAAGCAAGTCATTTATTTGTTTGGTCTCTATACAATCTTGTAATATGCCCCTGGTTTTCACAATACATAGCTGTTATTGGCATTCTAATCAATAGGCACATGAGGTCTGAATTTAGCATTCATATTATTTTTATGATTATTGAATGCCTATGGTTGCATCTATATGCAGCTACCCACACAAAAATATAGAGCACTTTAGAGCGCTTTACAGACACACTTTTTATCCAGCAGGCATTAATTATTACAACCACTAAAACTTATCAAAACACAGAAATATTTCCAGGATGACTAAAACATGTAGAAAACAGCAACAAATTAAATAGCATGAAGCAGCATACATATGCTGCTGAATGGGCTCTGAAGGTGTCTTGCACTCACCAAGCTTGCCCAAATAATTCTAAACAAGCTTCAATATAGGAGCTGATTTTGCATTTTTTATAGTTCTTCCCTGAAAAATAGTAAAAAATTCCATTTTTCCTGCCTGTTTCATCATGCTGCTAAGAGGAAGCAGATGACATGTACTTCCCATGACATGTTCTGAGGTTTGGGTATTTTTCTAACATAATTCAGGTTATTTGCTTTGGCCTGAAATACATTGTATTGTCTGGATGCTGAATGCTTTAGGGAGCATCTGTCTCCTCATGGTTCTGCAGTACCATGGTGATGTGGAAGAGATTTGCCAATTAGTGGAGATTTCATTTTTTCACTTCCTTTTACCACACACTTTACTTATTTTCTTTTGTCTTTATTAGAGAGGCTGTTCTAATGTCCAAGAAGGACTGGATTTATAGGAAATCTTTTACATGGGAACATTTTGATGTAAGAATTTATCTAGCCCATACTAACTGCATTGGGGTTTGTATGTAATTGTATATGTATTGTGAGAATAATGCAAGAAATACATTTAAAATAACTTAAGCTTTTTGATATACTTGTGAGAAAGGGGGGAAAATAGTGGAAGAAAGAAAAAGGAACAGTAATTCAGAATAATATCTCTCTAAATTATTTTCAATGAGATTACACAAAGTAACTGAATCAGATTGCTCCAATAATATTTGCATTGCTTCTGTTTTCCAGCATAAGAAATCATGTTTTTCCTGAAAAAGAAACAAATAGATCATTCAGTCATACACCTGTAGAGTGTTTCAGAACTGAGCAAACAGGTGCAAACTGAACTCATCAAAATTAATGAATAGAACCACACACAGTCACAGGATCATTTGGGTTGGAAGGAGAGATCACCCAGTCCAACCCCCCTGCTAGAGCAGGATTGCCTTAAGCACACTACACAGGAACACATCTGGGTGGGTTTTGAATGTGCCCAGAGAAGGAGACTCCACAACTTCTCTGGGCAGCCTGTAGGATCAGCTTGTGACAGGTTTCAGTGCCTCTGCAAGAGAAATGCTCAGGGAGCTCAGAATGTGCCATCTTTTCAAATCCCACTGAATCCCTATTATGACAAGTCTGATCATTTCCTCACTGGAATTCTTTGTTTATTCCTCTCCTCACACTTTGACCATCAGTCAGTGCTGTCAGTGTATTTGCCTTGGACTCCTCTTTATACAAAGACTGGAAATGTTCTTCCAGCACAGCCTTCAAATATCAGACTATAAGATTCAGCATCTTAGACCTTTTTAAGTGTAGAAAGGTGACTACTGAATACCCTTCCTAGTCCTGGGGAAACTGGATGTCTTCCACAAGCAATGATGCCCAAATGAGAGGTTTCAGAGTTTATTGGACTTGTTTCTTAAAGCACCTGCAGGATCCTGTTGTCCCAAAGAGCATTAGACAGAGCCTCTGCTACACCTACACTTCTCAGGTCTGCAGGGACATGGAGCCATGCCCAGGACACACTGCTTCATCTTTAAGTTTCCCAAAAAAACCCATGTACCTTTTCAGCAGATGATGTTTGCCCTCTGAGGAAAGGTCTGGGGCTGCCACCAGTGCCACCCTGTAACGCTGTGGGAAGGGCAAGTGAGACAGGTGGAGGTGCTTGGTCATGCACAGGCACAAAACTTGTCCGTGTGGCTAGTGAATAGAGCAACTGCACTAACTGAGCTTTGAGTTTACTCAAAGGAATGATTGTGAGGTGGTAAATTTGTCCTGAAAAGGGACTTCTGTGAAGCCACAAAGAATCTGTTGAGTCTCACGGCTGCTGGTCTAACAAAGTTCTCTTTTTTGCTGAAGTACTAGATGAAGGGAATGGCAATAGAGGTGTATTTGGTTTTGACTACCCTAATTTTTTCCTATCCCTAGTGCACCACTTTTAAGAAGAATTCATTTAGACATGTTTCCTCCTATTTATATAGCTTTTTCCATAGTTGTTGTGGCTGCCACAGTTTATAATTTTGTTCTTCACACCTCCATTTGCCAAGTACCAGTGATGCATCCACTGACAACATGTTTCTCAGTCCCTCTTTTCAGCAAGGACACATATTTTAGCTTTTTCCCTCAGCAGCAGTAATACCTTCCTGGACTAATACCTCCCTCTCTGCTTGTCACATGAAATATTAAAAAAAAAAAAAAAAAAAAAAAAATTAGAGGAAAAAAGGGGAAAAATTTTCACAACAGAAAGAGGAAAAGGCCTGAGGGATGAGTTGAAAGTTGTCTGGATTAAACTAAAAGGAAAAATCAGGGAAGGCAGAAGGGACAGGGAAAGAACAAAACAGCTATTAGATTATCAAGTGAGGTTATACCTGGGAGAGTGGGACCTTTTTCAGCACTGGATAGAAGAAAGGGCTTTGCAGCTGTTTTGCAAAGAAACAACAGTAGCAATGAGAAACCAGAGGTGGTATGATTTGGTTACTGTTATATGCAGATGAAACTTGCAGACCTTTACACACCTGAAAAAAAAAAAACTACAGTACAATGCCACGGTTTGATCTATGTATTGAAGAACATTGGTTTGAATTACTGAGCATTTCTATTCCTCTCACTACTTGGAGAAGACCTCTCTAAAATCTGTTGGAAACCCATATATAAACTAAGTTTTTAATGATTAAAACAATAACAGGACTAGGTTCAATAAAACAGGATTTTTGTCTTGCTCTAACCTTTTTTTCTATCCAGTACAACAAAGAAAGACAAGAATACAGTAAAGGGTTATTCTTTTAGAAAACATGCAAGGGATCTTGATAAAACCGTGAGTCTCTCATGTAAACAGTATGTAGGAGCTATGATAAGAAACGGAGAGCTGTAAAATAATGCATACCATATATAGATGTCTCACAACACCTTGTCAGGTATAAAACCTACATCACCTATAAAGAAGCTGTGATACAGTGCTTACCTGATTTTTGAGTGATTTTTCATCAGATTTAATTTTTCCTGGCTTGTATTCTATTGCTTTGACCATGAGGCTAAGCTAAGTTAAAGACGATTGTAATCCAAACTGGGCTTTGTAATTTATTTTTTTATTATTTTAAATAAATAAATGGGGTCTACTAGTGATATGCTAATGTAATTGTTGCCCAGGGCAGCTAGAACTGGAGCAGGAATCAAGAGAGACTTTGAGACCAAAGATAAAGGTGAAATGAAAAAGATTAAAACCAAAAGCCTTAGATAATCACATAGGTTTTTAAATATCATGAGAGATGGGGAGGAGGGGGAGCCTTCTAAAATCTTGTTTTTACCATGTGATAAAAACATTCAGGGTATTCACCAGGCAGGGCATCTGGGAAAAGCCTGTGAGTGACAGCAAAGATGACCACCGAAGGGCCCTTTTGATTACAACATAGAGGTAAGGAATATCAGTATTTTGGAGTGGCTCAAGAGTTTTCAGCCATGCTGAAGGTGAAATATACTTCACTTATGTATCAGATATACCGCATGGGCAAGCAGAAGTAGCAGTTCATAGCAGATGAAAGCAATTATCCAATTGCCCCACCCCCTGTGTGCTTGGAGGAGACTGCTCCCTTCAATCCTAGGTGATTTTGTGGGATTAGGGTTTGATGGTTTAGCTGCCTGTGCCAGCCAGCCAACATCAGGCAAGTATGACCTGGGGATATCCCTGCAGATAGGGAAAATGTCAAACTCTTCTTTTTAAGCACAAGGAGGGACATCTACTGTTAGCCTTACAGTGTCATCCTTTTAGCTGTTGGAAAACTCTTAGCTTCTTTCAGACTTTTCTTTATCCACCCTGGTCATAGGAAGTGTATCTAGGAGCTTCAGAACAGAATAATTCAGAATGCTGGATTATTGTCCTTAGTTTGACCCTGTGGGGGTCAGCCAGATGCACTGGGCTGGACTCATAAATGCATCCTGAGGTTTCACGGTGAGTTAGGTCCCTACTGATCCATGAGGATCTGTGCTTTTTCTCTCCATTTTTTAGAACTCGGGGATGTGACTGAATGATGAAGGTTTCACAAGTCGGGGCTGAAGGTCCTGGGAAGGAAGTGCAAGTATAAGGAATAAACAGGCAGAATCTTGCTTAAACTAAATGCCTGCACCATGCATTTTCCCTCAAGTGCTAATTTAGGGAAGAGGAGTATGAAATTGTATGGTCTTACACCTGCATTTTAAGAGGTGTCTTTGTAGGAATGAGATATAATGCCTTTTTCATAGATATCTTTCTTTTCCAGTGTTCGGCATCACTTTAAATTTGTCCAGAGGTGAAGTGATTAAAAGCAGCATGTTGCTTAATCATCTTTGTGACACTCAGCATTCCCAAGGTAGTTCAGTGGTGAGGCTACATTTGAAGATACATTCATTAATTTTCAACAGAACCTCGTAGTAAGAAGATGGCAGAAGTATGTTTGGCCATGAAGAACTAGAAGAAAGTAAAACACTCCCTGAAACTTGATAAAGTGGTTTTAGAAGTTATTTTGGGTGTGTACTCAATATATAGATTCAATGGAATTTTTCAAATTATGGTCTCTCTAACAATGAAAATCACTATAATATGAATGATGGCACTACCTTATTAGATAATTATTGTTCCTATAGTTAATTGAGAGCAACTAATCACATTGATACACCTTTTGAATAATTGATTGATTAATTGAGGTAGTGACAAGCTTTCAAAGGTATTTGTCACTAATTTTAACTTACATAGGTTAAAATATGCAATAAAGTAGATGGCTGCTTGGAATCTGAAGGGAACAACCCTCTATTCATGTCCATGTCACACTGCTGTGCTGAAGCAGCTTTCTTAGTGCTCCTTAAGGGAGTTTGCACATTTGCCATTTTGACATTAGTATACTCAGCTCTCTTCTCCTAGATTGGCAGAAGGAGATTGAGGAAGGTGGAGTCAGCATCCTAAAAGGGGGAAAGATACTCCTCTATTTATCTGAAATGTTATTCATATGTTCTCTGAATTACACGGTGAAGATGCAAAGTTAACAGCCTAGGAGACTGGCTTTTGTCTTTAACCAAAGGCTATGAAAAACCAGAAGCTATTTGCTTTAATATGTAGCTAGCTTTAACCTTGAATGTTTTTGCAGCAGAATGGTTACTTTGCTAGAAAGCACTGTCCCAAAACCACAAAAAGCCCTTCACAAGTTTCATCAAACACAGCAAATAATTTTAGCCAGAAGAATGGAAGGCATAGGAAAATGCAGAAAAAATTATTTCTTGTACATCAGTATTTCTAAACTATGTAAGTTTGCTTTACCCATTGACCAAACTGTTAAAAGAGGATTAAAAAATAAAAGTAATATTAGCACTCAAGATGCAGGTTTTTGTCCCCTCACATCTAGGTTGGGACCACTGAATGCTTTACCAAAACCAAAACAGATTACAGCTGCTCCAGCGTTATGGTTACTGCTAGCCTGGCATGGATATCTTCAGGCTATTTAATCTTGTGGATAACAGAAAGTTTACTTCTTCAAATCTTGTAACATGGATATTCTCCTGCAGGTCTGAATTATGATAGAAAAGGGCCAACCTCTGCCTGGTAGAGAAAAGGTCGTGTCATGGATTTCAGATTTGGATTTACAACCACAAAGTTAGTGGCTACTCTTCTTTGGGTGCAGGGAAAAGAAAAAGTGTGATGAATATGAGGATATTGCTGACCTAGACAGAAAAGCAAGCATTAACCAGAAATAACTAAAGAGGTGGCTTACTTTCTGGTGTGTCGCTCAAAAGGCAAACCCGAATTCTCAACAGAAACACCAGTTATAGAGAAGCCTTCCAAAGCCAGATGAAGAAGAAAGGCAAAGAGGTTGGATCTGAGATCCAAGTAACTCCCACAACTACCCTGACTTGAAAGGCATGTTCATAAATAATACCAGCAGCTAAGATTTGATCTTGAAGCAATTCCCATAATTGCACAGAATGCTCTGATTTGAGACTGCAGATATACAACTTGGCCAGATGTCAGGCTTGACTGAATTAGTGTTGATTTTCCCCTTTCCTTTCTGCAGCTGCCAGGATGGTTCCTGTGCAGAGCTTTGGGCCACCATGAGCACTCTCAACACTACAGGGTTGCAGACCCAGTGGCTCCGGGTCGTGATGGAGCTGAAAGCCAGTACCCAAAAGGCTGATTCCTAGCCCTGACCACTACCAGCTGGTGGGTCTTGCAGCTCAAAAATAGACACCTTTAACCACTCAGTCACTCAGACAGGACATTTTCAGCCCATACCTAGTCTAGAATTTGTACACTGTTTCCTTTTACTGATGACGAGTGTGGTTTAGCCTTCGCTGCTCTTCTGCATCTTGCCTGCCTTTGTGACACTAGAATAGTGCAACCTCTCTCACTCTTCCAGCTTCAGCAGTCCTGTTGGATGTCAAATTAGTTTTCAAAATATAAGAAGATCCAATTTATAGGATCAGAGAAAAATAATAAAACCCCATCTGTCTAATCACTATGTTATCTGAGCAGCTCACAAATAAAGCATGTCATACAGAACATCTATTGCCATTTATCTCAGGGGTGTTGTTTGCATCTCAGTCTTTATCTTCGGATTTTGCAAAATACCTAAAGGCATTTGAGTTAAGGCAGAGAGAACAAGGTGAGCAGTAATTGCATTTACTCAGGCCTCATGATGCTTTCCAAACCTGTCAAACAGTTACCTAATGAGACAGTCCATACCCCTGAAACAAATCATAAAGACAAAGAAGTCTATCTATTCTTCTTATACTAACCTTTCAGTTAATTGCTGAAAGGCACCATCTACCCATCACAGAAATTCAGTTATGTGCATACCTAAAGCAAAAAAGCCCGAAGTGCCATTAAGACAGTGTAGAAGCTTGCAAGAGGGCTTAAGAGTATATCTGTTTGTCTAACCCTCCACAGTAGGATTCAAGAACACCAGGCCATCCTCAGTCCTGTTACAACCTTGCATCCAGAGAAGCCTAAATCCACTTTTTCCTCTCTATTGATGCCTTGAATATGGAGATAACTGCACTTGTTTGACTCACTTGGACACTGGGAAGATTCACTTTCAGAAACTTGACAGAAGGCATCTGAGTTTTAATTGATCAGAAGTGTTTGTCTGTTTGCCTACCTGTTTGTTTGTTTGTTTGTTTTCAGATACCATGGGGAATGATTATGCAAAAGCAGTAGGTGGTAGAAAATGTTTGGTTTAAAAGTACATGGGATGTAGACCCTTGGATGAGCCCTCCTGCAGGAGGTGTTGCAGAAATATTTCTGCTTCCAGGGAACATGCTGTACTAGAGCAGAAAATCTGATTCCATACTCAGACAGTGACCATTTTTTCCTCTCTGGCAAAAATGCACTCCAAGGGGCCAGAAATCTAAGTGTTTTTTCAAGCAATTATACATAATTACACAGTGATGTAAAGTGCTACAAAATGAGTGACAGAAGGCATTTGTGAAGAAGTATTTTTATAATCCCTGACACGGTGTACGTGGAACATTTTGTCCATGCTCAATCTTCATATTTCCTAAATTCATGTTAGACATCATGGTCATATTATAGGCAATATAATCCATTGAACTATGCATTAATTAGCTTGGCTTTACTTCTAAACAGAGGTCACATAGTTAATTATTAAGCAGTTGAAGGAGTCAGAGAAGTCCTTTTTTATCATGTTCTGCTCCATAATCTTAATAGTGCAATATCTTCCAGAGAAGATGCAAGGACTAGCCTTAAAGGAAATAGATAGGCATATCATTACTCTCCAAAAATTATCTACATAGGTCTTCCAGCTGTGAGATAGAGTCTACCTTAAACAAGACCTGAATCTGCAGTCTGATACTGTCCCATCTATTCAAATGGGGTGAGCTCCTGTAATAGGGATGCTTTATATGGCAGCATCGTTGAGCTCTGCAAAGCAAGGACAAAAGAGTAGAACTATCATCATGCAAAGGAGCTGCATTACTTATCCTGTAGGCTTGACTACTCATACAAGTAGGAAGGATAAGAAAGGAGACTTAATTTATATGGTCTAACCTACCTTACATTAGTTTCACAGCCACATTTTCTTATCCCTGGTAAATGCAAGGTGTTATTTCCCTCCTTACAAATTTAGAAATTCACACACCATCATAACCAATGGAGTCCCATTTGCAATTATTTCCCAAATGTCTTCCTTAGAGAAATCCTCTCACCCTACATGGCAAACTGCCAGGGGTTGTGACTCTTTCTGGGGGATTTTTCTATGTCCCAAAGACATGTGCATTTCAATGTTTTAGAAAAAAAAAAATCAACACTTCCAGGAAGAAAATTTATGTTTTGTTCAGAAAATAACAGAAAAAAAATGGCAAATCAACAACTGATTCACAATTTATGACTTGTTAAGCATTTTGCTTCATAACCACAATCTGTTTACATGATTTGCTATAGTGTAAGAGTCAGAAAGCTAATTGCTCAGTTGCAGGAACCTTACATAAAATCTTGTTAAGTAACTATAATTCAGTATAGACTACCACAACTCTGGAAGTAAATAACTTTAAACCACAGCAATTCTACTGTCCTCTGATGATTCACAAGCAATAGAAGGGATTTGAGCCAGAAAAGAGATTGACTTCTGAGAGTCTGCTACCAGTTGTAATTTATTCCAGTCAAAGCACCCAGGTAGCAACTATCCTGTGCTCTTTCTCATCTCTGAGTGTCTCTTTCAAGAACATCCTATAAGCTTGGGTCAAAGTTTTCAAATAACAGTGCTTGTGCTGATCTGCTCCCTGCCTGTATTCAGCAATGATATACCTTAAATGCCACATACTTCCAAAAGCCTACATGCTATATTTAGTTGGAGTCCAGGAACCTTTAAGATAATGTCCAGAAGTGATTATCATGTCCTTCCTTATGCTTCCCATAAACTGAAATGTCATCTCTATAAAATTCTTCTCCCTTTAGGCCCTCTGGACAGCATCTCACTCACTTTCCTACAGACCAAGTGTCTGCAGAAGCAGTAATCCTCAGTGCCCCTGTTGCCAAGCAGGACAAGGACTTTGGGGAATCTTCAGGCTGCACCTCATGAATGCTACATTGACACATTAGGTAGCATGGAGATAGAGCCCAAGACGAAGCAAGCAGTCTCAGAACTCATCTTCCTACCCTCCTTGTTGCATGGCTAGGAACCTTTTTCTTTTCTGCCCAAGAACAGCCTTTTGTGGGGACCAGCAGGATTCACAGCTGACCAGAGTAGGTTTCCAGCTTCCACAGCAGCCTCTCTTCAAGCTCACACCTCTCACAAAGCCAAAGCCCAGAGGATACCCTGTGTATTTACAGTAGCTGGTGCTGGGGCCTTGAATTACCAGGTTGCAAAGATGTTACTCACATCTTCTTCACATTTGGAGCATGTGTGGGCTCTGAATGTATCTAGACAATTCATTTGTCACCTTGGGCTTGTGCAGTTTTGTCCCTTTACAAATCCTAGTCACCTCTGCCCTGGCATCAATGTGAAATGCAACAACTGTATTGCAGACCTCAAAAATAACAGACTGGGCTCATTTATGAATGCCTGTTGTAGGCATTCAGCTCAGAAAATAGGTAACTCACTTGTATTTGCCCTTTCTCCCTGACTCCTTTGCTTTGACAGACATTTTCCCAATATCCTATTATCTTCCATGTTTGTACTACAGTAAGCAGGCATAACTGATTTACCTTTTCTCTCCCATTCATTGCTTTCTATGCTTTCATTCTGCACCTTCTTATGTGTCTTTTCTTCTGAACTGAACAAAGGAGTTTGTTAGAAAAAGAACAAGATTACTACTGAAAAGTACCATGAATCTTTCTTTCCTTCACTGCACAGCCTTTCACTAAAACCTTTCCTCAGCTTTCTATCTCCCATTTAAACAAACATCAGGTTCCTAAACAGGGCTTTTTCCTTTTTCTTTCCTAACATAGGCCCTATCAGAGCACAGAACCAGAGAGCTTTCCAGCATCTTCATCTTCAGAGTGTCAGCCTACACCAACCCTTCCCCCTGGTGTACCAGCCTTGGGCCAAGTGGAGCTTGGAGAGGGTACCAAGAGCAAAGCAAAGTTCTACCAGGTAATAATTCACTAAATGCTTTCATCTCATCAGTGCACTTTAGCAACCAAAAATCAAGAAAAATGTCTGTACCCAGTTACTAGCAAGGTCTGCCAAACAATAACTGTGCCCCACCCAAAACATAAGCAGGTCATGAGGCCACAGCTTAAGGAAGCCACATGTCACTGAGGGACTCTCACTATACACACAATACTTCCTTCTTGTTATAAAAGTGATATTTTTCTTTCTCTAAAGAAGCAACATTACCAAGCAGGAAGCAAAAGAGGATTAAAAACAGAGAGGGTTGTAATCATAGAATTACCACCAGCACAGAAGTCTCCAAGAGCAACTGCACTTAGAAGAAAATTACTCAGTAACCATACCAATCTCTGCTAACCCAAGAATATGATGCATTAGGCACCGACTGACTGTCAATGACTACTGGTTTTTTGTTCTCAATTTTTATTTATTCTAACTCAGAAAAATAAATCTTGTTTCAACCCTAATGCATGACTCACTGTTCTGTAAAAAAAGCTGGTTAGTAGCATCAGTTGCCTCAGCTGGGAAGTATCAGGTGCCTGTCTCTCATGTCTTTTGTAGCAATAACTACTTGGTGTGGCAATGATAGAAGAGGCACCATTCAAGAGATCAAATGCTACAAGTGAAGCTAAAAATTAGTGCTAAGAACAGCCCCAAGTTGAAAAGCAGATGTCAGAAAATTCCCCACAAAATGTATGAAGGGGTGGGAGATAGCAGAGGAAATGAGACAGGATGGTGACCTGTTTTTTCTGTACTTTTTCATGAAAGCTCTCTTTTTTTGATAGTAAATAGAAAGTTACTGTAATGGGGCCCTTCCCCCACAGCTACAGTATTTCTTCCCCTAAAAAAAAAAAAAAAAAAAAAAAAGAAAAGTCACCTTTTCCTCTTTCCATTCTATAAAGGCGAAGGAAATTAAAGTTACAGGATTAAGCCTGCTGTGCCATCTATGCATTCATTCACCTCCTGATTGAACCTCAGCAACACAGCAGAGCATGACACAGCATGAAATTGGGGACCAGGCTGAAAAGGGGGGCAATGTAGTTTATCACTTGTAGGCAGCATGGGGCTAGAAAGCATACCAGCACTGCTCATGAGGACCAGAAATGAAAAGGACAAAGCCTGAGGCTGTTAGAGAAAGTTGTATTGCCCACAGGTTTATTGTTTGGTTGTTTGCTGAGCAGCTGAGTCTTACACAGATCCCAGCAATCTCACCGGGCTCACACACATGTAGACTTTGAGAATGTTGCACCTCATTTGCACACTTAAAAAAGTTTTAATGTTAAGGATGTTTCATTCTAGAAAGAGGACGAAGAGAAGATGTACAGGTTCCTGCCACTACAGCAGGATTTCAGCTTTCCAGCACTGCTCATCCTGGTTCTGCAGAGCCTGATATGAATTTCAGCTTTGCCCTCAATAAGCACACAGTTAAGGAAACAATGTTTGTGTCACTGCATCTAGTGAAGGATGAAAAGCCTTCCAGAGCTTAAAAGTGACTTAGTTAATTATGTGAATATCTGTGTGTGTAGATTTCTGACCTTTTCTCAGGTCAGATGTGGCTTCTCTTAGTTTAGTTCAAACCACTTTTTCATGTGCATTTTTTTTTTGTGTGTGTATGTAGATGTACACATAACTGAACTAGATTGCTCTCATACAGAAATAATACATCCTCTGCCTTTTCAGAAGCTGAAAACTATTCGTTTGATTAAAAGAAAATGAACAACAAATGAAAAGGGTACAACTTTACACATATGCAATGCTTTTGTATTTTGCAACCTTGAAACAGCCTCTTCATTGGCAATGCACCTTGACATTTCTGAAATCCATTTATAGATGGAAAAGCTCTTGAGGAGTTTTCTTATTTTCATGTGATCCACAGAATTGCACACAAGAAGAGGATATGCAAGAATTTATTGAGTGGGAAGAGGTAGATGTTTCAGGATGTGACCCCAAGAAAATCACACTTGAGGCCAATATAGATTTGTCATTCTTTTCTGGCAGTTCATTTCCTACTTGCTGTATCTTTATCTTGGGAAGGAAATATGCAGGAACATTTCTAGAGCTTATTCTAGGTAATCTGGGGATCATGACCTATTTTACATCTCTTCCCCACACCAGGTGGTACTTTTATTGCTTACAGCTTTGTTACATTACAACTATTTAGGTGGAAGTATTCATTGTTTACCTTTTGTTGCTGTTAGTGGCTAGTGATTTCCTATATTTTGGGCATATACAATAACTCTTCATCTGAGAATGAAGTTAGGGGAAGACAAAACATTTTCCCTCTTCTTTCTTCTCTTTCATTTTTAGTGCTTTCTCCCAACCTCACTTTGAAAAGCACCGGTATCCTCACACCCCAAAGAAGCTGTTCTCCTCATTTCAGGATTGTAACTTTTTCTCACCCATGAATAAATTTCCCAAACTTCAACATGCAGCAATCCGTTGGGAAAGAAGAAAGGAATCTCTCAGTTCATATGTGCTGAGAGATTTCCCTCATTCAGGGAAAATTTATTTAAATGCCTACATTCTAGTACTACATTTCTTAGACCATTTATCTTGATTGCTTTCACAGATAATGTAGCACAGAAGCTCCTCTTTTTTTCCATGACATATCTCACGATTATCAACTTCAGATGAGCTTTGGCATTCCTAACACCATGCCCACCTGGCCAGAGAAAGTTTCTACGTTCCTTTTTTGAACTCCTTCCTGCTGTCCACCATCTGCATACTGCCTTTTGGCATTGCCAAGCCACCTCATGCCTGTGCCTGACCTGTTTCCCTCAGGGCAGCAGTCAGAGATGGGAGAAGGGGACAGAGAGAAGGAATGGATCAGATGAAAAGTCAGAAACAGCAAACTTTCTCTATGCAGAAAATAATTCTGCATAATTTATCTTCTGTGTATGTGACTTCATACTTTATTTGCTTCATACTTTGATTTGCTGAAATGCTGAGTATTACAGCTGCAGCTGAGCTCAATAGGACCTGAACTCCGTTCTCAACAGATTAAGCTGAGTACACTGAGAAAAACTGGCCATAGGTACCTCAGACTGGAAAACCAAAATTTTATTTGTGAATCTGTAAAATAGGGTTAACAATATCCTTTATTCTCACAACAGTCTTGTATAAATAAATGCATTAATTGAGAAGTGTTCAGATATCACAGGAATGGGCCCAATGAAAAAGCCCAGGAGGCAACAAAAAATTCTGGGTTTAGAGCAAGCTTTGAATAGTATGTAGTAATTAAGGCTTGGGGCCTCTCATATTAGGAGCAAACTAGAGACTGAATAACTGCTGATGAAGCAAGCAGCATCAATCCTGCAAGATGAATAAGTTATGGTTCTTTGGGAAAAAAATATGTGACTGTCATTAACAACTATGTCATAGCATATAGGCACAATGGAGGGGACAGATTTACCCCCTATGTTATTTTGATTCTGATATTTCCTGGTTTGTTTTGTTTTCTTTTCTTTTCAGTAAAGTGGCTCTACAATCATAAAACTGTTTTTTTAACATCGTATCTGCACACACTTGTATATATGTTTATTTAAAACAGTGTGGTTCGATATAGCTTCAAACCAGGTCTATTTTTGGATTATGTTCTTATTCCCATAATGTTGATAAAGCTAGAAATACTGTCACAGTTTACATTTTCTGTTTGTTGTACTAGTTCTTCCTAGTGCCTGTGAATCTAGCCTTATCAGTGACTGGGAATTAATTTCTCATATGGTTTTTTAGTACCCATATTTAATCCATTGCATCAATAACTGTATTACAAAAGTATGTGTTAAATGTGCATCTAGCATAAAACAGGCAATCTCATTAGTTAAGGAAGCTATATTCATGTCTTCATGTACAGAAAAATCCTGGATGATGTGTTTGTCATAAACACTTCTAATGAGAAAAGAAAGTTGGGTTGTGGGTTGCTAGGAGGAATTTAAATAAATTGGGTTATTTAAAAAATAAGATGCTTTCTAAAGCAATGTGCAGCAATGCTCTCAGGAAGTATCTTTTCTTTAAGACAAGAGAATGTATTTTTTCAAAATTCCATTCAAGTCTGGCCAGGCAGCTGCAATCAAAATGAGTCCTGCTACTAGGCTTAATATTAGCTTTTGTCTGAAATGTCACTGTACTATCCTCACACTACTTCTTTCTGTAAAAAGCAACCCACTGCTGGGGATTTACCCATTGGTTCTTGCGCCACCTTCTCTTTTTTTCAGCACGATTTTTTCCTATTCATAACTGCCCAAGCCTTGCTTGCTTGGTCTGCCACTTGGGAACTAAGCAAATGGGTTGCCAAAACCAACGGGAGAACATACTGCTGCACCTGAGAATCAGGCACCAGTGTCCACCAAAACTGCCCAGAAAGAATGCAAAAACCCCAGGCCAACCCCTCATTTCTCCTGCCATCTGTTCATTACAACATCACTGAAGCATATGGATTTCTACGAGGGGAAGGAAAAGCATGTTAACATGAAGGTAAAATATCTGAAGACTCAACTAGCTGTCACTTACAAGAAGGGCTTCAAAGTTCATATCCGGTCATGTCGAGTATGAAGAAGAGCAGATGGTGTGCCAGCACCAGAAGCAGCATCAATATTTTGGGATTAACCTGGCTTTTCTGTAGCCAACAAAGTGCAGGGATTATCAGCTTTCAAGATTTTGTTTTCCTCGCTGTGCTTTCATGTCACACAATATCACAGCAGCTATATATGACAGATAATGTTGCTATCCCTCCTTCAGATTTCATGCTGGAATATTATTGGAAAATTCAAGAAAGAGATGAAGATGGCTTAAGCTTTCAACACCAGTCATGACACCAGAATGAGAATTTGTGCAGGCACAAGGGGAAAAGGCTCATCATAGTTATTGGAGAAGAAGTATAGAATATTGCATTGTCCTGTAGCTTTTTTTCCTTAGGAGGTTTTCAGGATCTTGACACACATGTCCTTTCAGATTAAAATCCTGCTGCCAAAGTGATCTCTACCCCCTCATTATCCACTCTGTCATCCCCTGAAAGCTGCTGTCCTTGTGGGTGAGGTGGTTGGGTGACTTTTGAGTCATCTCTTAACCATCACATTTTGCAGGAAGGTATGTTACCATGGATCAAAATTATTTAAAATTTACTTTAATAACCTGACTGTTAACTGCATGGCTTTAGGAGATGCTCCACAGTCCATACTGTGGGGACAGAAGTTTCTCAGAAAGGGACAAGGCGGAAGGTAGAGGGGAAAATTGTTTTGCCTGTCACAGTTCAATCTGCTTCTGAAAGTATGTCAAAGCCTTCAGTGGAATATGATGAAAACATAAAAAAATTATGAGAAACCCACACAGAATAATAAGATTCATGTGGTAACTCAAGACTCATATAACCTAACCTACAAGATCCTATTCCTCCCAAGAATTATGTCACTTTGCCCAGTGACACGGGTAGCATAAGAAATCATTGCTTTTGTGAACAGGGAAATGTCATTAAAATCTAAAAATTTAGCCTGTGGAGGAGAGCTTCCTAGGGACTGGCTGAAAATAACAAGAGTTGACTTACTTTGTTTCGTTAAAACTACACATAATCTCGGATAGTCTAAATATCAATCTCCAGTTTTATTAGATAAAAAAAAGAAACAAAACACAAAAAAAGGAAGTGAGCCAACACCAGACAACATCTTCCTTACCCCCTGGATTGTCTTAACTCTGCATCAATATTCAGAAAAGAATAAAAATTGTTTAAGGTAATCGGAGACAATTACAGCAGTCAAGCTTTTTCACACCCACCGTTCATTCCCTCCCTAAGGTGTATTTGCCATCCAGATAATAGCAGGCAGGATATGCCATCCATTGCTTCAATAAAGACACAAGTGGGTGGAAAAGAGCTGCTTGCACGATTCCATGACAGAGAAAAATCCCCTGTCACTACAGTGTGCTTGAAACTCTATTTCTGACACCCCTGCCTCATGCCATCCCTTCTTTTGTCATCCTCTCCCTCTCAGTGTTGGAG
Organism: Calypte anna; assembly: GCF_003957555.1. Taxonomy (NCBI): domain Eukaryota; kingdom Metazoa; phylum Chordata; class Aves; order Apodiformes; family Trochilidae; genus Calypte; species Calypte anna. Next base: position 76,578,119 of record NC_044244.1, on the reverse strand, counting down.
CACAGGGATAAGACGTGGCTTCTGCTGGGTGTGCCCTGTTGGGCTGCCAGCTGGTGGGACACAGACTCTGCGCCCTCTCCAGCCTGGCACACCCAATGTGCCCCAGCATTGTGATACAGATGGAGGGGACAGGGATGCTTTGTGGCTTGTGGATGTGTTTCTAATGTGTGCGGTGTTGGACTCGATGATCTCTTGAGGTCCCTTCGAACCTCTAATGCTTTGTGAATCGATAACGCCAAACCTCTGCCCCTGCCAGGCCCAAACTTCCCTCTTGGTGCTTGACTGGAGCTTCCAGGCATGTGAGATTGCCCACTTCCAGATTTACCCTGAATGTGTGAAAATGCTTTAAGCTCTGCAATCCACTGCATGATCAGGGATCTCATGGGCTTAGCTGAATGAGAGAGATGAGAACATCCCGGCTAGAGCCTGCACGTGCTCCAAATGCCACACAGAGTTTACTCTTAATTTATAGTTCTTACTAATGCACTAATAAAATCATTGAGCCCTGCCAACCTTTTTGCTGGCCATATCCTGCTGCCTGGGTTTCAGCAAGGAAAACCTGTTGGAGTTGCAGTGACAGCTTTGGAGGTCTGGGGACTCCCAGTCCACAGCCAGATTCTGTGGCACAAGGGCACCCAGCTATCCAGGGAAGATTTGCATTGACCAGGCTGGAACATCCCTGTGAGCAGCCCACCTCCCAGCACTGGGCAGGGACAGCCCTGCATGGCTTGCCAGAGACTACTGAGATATATGCTACTAGAAATCTATTTGTGTTGTAAGGAAACACAGTAAAAATCAGTAGAATAATGGGGAAATTGTTTCAGCTCTGTTTCCTCAAGCTGTATATTCTCCCACTCTATGAACTACAGGCAATGGAAAGTAAATGGTGGCTACTAGATAGTGTTTTTTAAAAAATACTAACACATATACTAGAAAGTAGCCTAAGTACTTCAATTTACATCTTATTCTAAAACCAGCACCCTTTTTCCCTTGCATTGTAGATAATCTGAACAAGCAGTCCTCTTGTCAGATATATTAAACTTAAAATAAGGAACATGTAGAACTGTAGAATTACATTGGGCTATTGGAATGGAAAATGGCACTTGCTTCTAGAAAATACATAACTTTGTTGTTGCCAGCCTGTAAAGAAAACCACATCTGGAACCCCTATTGTTGTGGCAATGTATAAAAGGAAGCTTTATTTCTTCCGTAATGAGAGACAAAACCACGTAGCTTTCAAGCTGCTGCAAATTTTGTGTGCCCTGTGCAGAGGCTGCTTTTAGAAAGCACTTCACCTATACCAAATGCTGCTACAGGGTAACAGAATAATGGAAATTTTAAGTCCTCTGCTCCTTGCAGGACCTTTCTGGCTGCCCAGCACAGGGTTCAGTAAGCAAAGATACAAGCCAATAACAAAAGAGAAAATGCTTTTATTTATTTTCCCCTGATCTCTAGGGTTTCAGTGGCACACAGAACATACTTCCCAAATGAATAATTTAAGTCTTTATGGCTCGTTCAATTTCAGTTTACACACTGAATTTTACTGAGCTCAGGCTATGACAATATAGTGCAAGAGATAGCCATTCATGATACTGAGTTACTGTTCTCCATACATCTAACATTGGCTAGTATTCAAGCCCAGAGACATAACAAAGGCTTTTGTGCAGATATTTTTGGCTGATATTGGGAATTGCTATGATAAAAGAGATGGAAGCCATCTGCAGAAAATGCACACATACACAGACACAAAAGCAGTTTTACTGGTCAAGGAATCTGGGATCGATGCTACATGAGCTTTGGATATTATCAGAGCTATGCAGGAGCCAGAATTTCTGTCTCAGAGACAGTCCAGGATTTTTAATCTTCCCATATTAGATCTGCGCAGAATGTTTATTTGCAGAATTTGTCCTAAAAATGTTTTTAATTAAAAATGTTGCTTTCTATTTTGACATTTGTCACTTATAATTTTTCATTTCAAAGCAAACATTTGCTGTGAAAGCCAATCAAAAATGGAGCCAAGGGGTTCCAGTCCGTATCAGCTTCAGTCTTTTTGAAATATTGTATTACAAAAAGTGAGGAGGTCACTTAATTTCTTTTCATTTTTTTCGAAATGAAATATAATTACAATCAATATTTCCTGCAAAATGTCCCAGTCTCAACAACAACCTGATAATATATAACACAAAACTGCTTCCACCAAAAATTTTTGACCATATCTACTAAGAAATACTTATCTACTTAGGGAGAATTCAGACACCAGATATCCCTTCTGTGCAATCAGTTTGCTTCTGCCTCCCTCAACCTCATTTCCTGTTAAAGCCACAAGTGAAAACAAGCTAGAAAAGATGTAGATGAGGGCAAAAAGACCTAGCAGGAGAAGCAACATCTAATGCAATTAAGAAAAGCCTTATTCAGGAACACCAGTGCTGCCAGCAAGCACTCCCTTGTATGCATATTCCCCACTCCCAGAGGGCAGAGGAGATGAGCTAAGCTGAGGCCATCATCTGACTCATGCAGACTGTGTTCAGGGGCTCTGGAGTGAGCCTGACTGAACCCCAAACTTGGTTCAAATGAAATATTTAGAAGGAGAGCCAAGAGGATCATCTCTGCACCAGGCACAGACTCTGGCACAACACTCATCCTTCTCGCTGTGCAATGCCAGAAGAAGCAGAGGCACTGACATGATAACACATCTCGCAAGACAGGTCCAGCCAGGCTCCCCAAGACATAAAGAGAGACTTCCCTGGTGAGAGGCATCAGTTCAGCTCTTAGTGTAACAAGGGTTCAACTCCTCCCCAATAATTCTGCTTCTCTCTGCCCAGAGTCACCAATGGCAGTACTGACAGGGTCAAGTGTCTAGAAGGTGCTGCTCAAAATTAATTAAGATGCAGGCTTAAGTCTTCATCAGAAGCATGGGAAAATTAAGCACTACCAAGTGCCCTATAAAAAAAAGGAAGCATGCTGAAGTGGTCAACCTTCACATTTAGAAATGGAAAATTACTGTAGGGAAAAAGAGTTAAACATTAATTTTAGAAACAATGAAACACAGAACTATTTATGGCCTCATAAGGCAAAAGTCTTAGCCAACATACTTCAGGAGAATTTAAACCCAGTGTTCCTTTTGCTACTGTGTCCCCTTGAATTAAACCTCTCTTTCTTGTCCCAGTCTCCACCCCTCACTAGGCTGCCCAGAGAGGCTGCAGAGCTCCAGGAGGTGCAGAATGAAGCCCAGCAGGTCCTTTCCCTGCCCACGCTCTGCTCTGCCTCTCTGCTCAGCCACACACAGAGGCTTAAGGTAAGGTTTAATGGCAGTGAGTTTGTGGCTGCTTTGATGCTTCTTTCTTTCCCCTTTCCCCTCATCTCTTTTCCATGTGTGAGGACTGTGGTGGCATCATAGCAGCAAGGTTCAAAGAGGTAGGAATTTTTGCATCAGCTGCAGTGATGTGGGTGCCAACATGGTGGTGCCTCTCACTTCACTAGTGCTTCCATCTATCACAGTGTGGCCTTGACAGTTTGACTCAGACCCTTATGGTGTAATTGCTGTTTAGGTGTTTCATCTCTATGGGTTTGTCCTGCTCTGTAGCAATCTCCAAGAAATTTAGGGAAGACTTACAATTTTTCTAGCTAAAGACAACACAGTCAGGGGTCCAGCTTTGGCATTGCACTGCACAGGGGCAAACTGACCTTAACACAAATATCTCAGCATTTCAAGATAGAACCTCACCAGTATTAATTCAGGACGTGCTTACTGCTGCTTGGTATGACAAGCAGAGTAAGGTATCAGCATAACGGAGGATCCAGTACAATATTGTCTTTGGCTTTACTTTCAAATGAAATATTTTTGCTTCCTTTTAAAACAAAACATGAAGACTGTTTCCTCTCTGTCTGAGGTTTGTTTTGCAGTGTTTCAGCACAGGCTGGGGCTTATATGGTGTATTACTAATACAAGTTATTAATAGGAGTTAATAATGGAAGCACAGACACTTCAGGGAATGAGATCATTACAATTAAGAATAAGAGAAGCCTACACAAGAAAATGAAACCTTACATTGCTTAAACAGCTTTCATAATAACCAGTGGGTTTCCACTCATTAAGATTACTTTAAGTATCTGCATCAGAGAGATGGCCAAATAAAATGTATTCAGAGATAAACTGAAGAATAAAACAGGGCAATAATGGAGAATGAGATCACACTTCTTTCTAAATATGCAAATAGATAAACATCAGAACAATGGATTTTCTTCTGCTCTATTCACAAAGGTGCAGTTTCCTTATCTGAGGTTATTGTGAGGCTGGTAAATACATAAGGATTAATACAAAATCTCTTACAGACAAACAGTTTGTCCAGGCTGGCTTCATTATAGTACACTCACACACATATATATATATATGTATCTGTACATGTTAAAACCCCTATATTTATTTCTCCCTTTAGCTCTTATTCCATTTATACAGAAATAAAACTACACTTTGAGAACAGTGGAAAGAGGAAAATAATTATTCCTTTATATCAGCTTAAAAAATATGTACACTGCCATGTAGGGACTTTTGTCTGTGCACAAGTGCCTTTACAAACCTTCACAGTCTTCAAGTATCTTTCCCTGAAGTATTACACCCTGTGGTGATGATAAGCAAGTCCATACTTCTTTCCAAATGCAATAGTACCTAATACAGTCAATAGTAAAAACCCTAAACAGAAAGAGCAACCATCTGACTCAGGTTTTAACACACTCCTTTATTCCTCTCTCCTGTGTTTCCCTCTCTCACTAGTTCCATACAGAGCTAGTCTGCTAGAAATTCTGTCCTTCCAAGCATGCCCACTATCTACAGTGGTCTGACCAGAAGCCCTGGAAACATTGTTCTAGAGGAGAACTTTGATGGAAGACTGTGTTTCCATTTTTTCTTTTGGCTGATAATGTTTCAAACCCTGAACCATGATCTCGCTGCTTGGAGCTCTCCCTTTCCTCTTTATCCTCATGGACATTTTCTTTAATTCATATAGATTCCTGGCTCTGATCACTCCTTACAAGCTTTCTCCACTGCTCACTGTAATCCAGGGGTTCACTTCTCTTGGTTTGGGGGTGGAGAGTTAGCTCAGGTGTGGAAGAAAATGACAGCAGCATCACATAAAAAAAAGTGTGAGAGTTTCTGGCAGTGACAGAACCTCTAACAGATAAGTTCTTCTCATGGGACATTCTGTGTGACCTTGCCAAATAAGCAGCACCCTCTGCTCTCAGTAAACACCACAGAACTGGCTCAAGTTCAACATGTCTCTAAGCTGAACTCTGAAGTAGCCCATTTTCTTTGCATGTCTTCAAAAAACTAAATCTTGTCTGTTTCTTCCCATCATAGTCTCAGAGGCAGAGTGCCCAGGCAGAGACAGAGCCTTTTCCACATGGCATGCACATTGGGTTACTGTCATTTTACTGCCTCTGAGTGTAAGAGAAAATGGGAATGACCAGACAACTCAGACATCTTATCTCATATTTACACCTGGTTACAGCTTCTCCCCCATGTGCTACCACCTACAGGTCCCATTTTGGGAAGACAAGGTGACATGAGTTTCACTGTGGGCATGACAAACTTTCCAGGACTCAATCCCTGCCAAGGTCTGGGCTTTGAAATCTCCACTGCCATTTGCTTCTGCACTAGGGGTCATCCCTTCAATTAAAACATTAAAAAATTCATATAGTTATGATTTCAAATTTACTGCTTAGTTTAGTTAAATGTGACAAATGGTTCCTTAAATACACTGCGTCCATTCGAAATTTAGGTTAGAAAATTTTCATAGTACATATCAAATTCACTCAGAGCCAACAAAAGCAAAACATGCAACTATGCAGCAAACCCATGGTCCCCTTTTAAAACTACACTCAAATACCTGCTGCCATCCAGATGCTGAAGGCAGGACTATTACCTGCCTTCCTGCCTCCTTCTTTACATTAGCTTCCCTAACAAGAACAGGGAACTGGAGGCAGCTACAACAAAAATCAACATGTCAAACTTTACAGAGCAGAAATAAAATGTTACCAGGGCTTTCAGATTTTCATTGTATTTTACCACCACTAACTAAACCTGTTCCTGAGACAGATGTATTTTATAATCCTGTTTCTTTAAGGAAGAGCTCAAACACACATATTGTGCTAGTGTCAAGGAGTGGAATGGGAACTGACAACTTCGTGTCTGTCTGACAAAAGCTAATTCATAGTAGTAATCTTTGTGAAAAATAAACTGCAACAGCATTCATAAAACAGATGAATAATGTTTTTTTGCCATGAACAAACTCATGGCAAACGTAGCCTGAATAAGTTTCCACCACCACTGTTTCCTTAGAAAGATATGTCAGTCCCTGAGAGGTACGCATGGTAAGTGCTGCTGAGAGCTGCAGAGGAAATGCACAGTGACTGGGTGCCAACAGTTCCACCAAAAAAATTCCCCAGGTAAAAACGAAGTTGTCATCCAGAAACCTGCAGTCTGTACAGATGAAAAGATTGTTTTAACAAGGGAATCAGTGTCAGTAGAAAACAATGATAAAAAGTGAGCAAAGATATAAATATAAAGGTGGAAAATATGCATTACATCATTCTGTGTTACTGAGCAATGACATACACAGTTACAGGGTGGAGGGGGGTGGAGATGTGGGGTGACCAGAATGACCAAGAGGGAGTAATGTGTTCAACTTTAAAATGTCAGTAATGAAAAAGAGGCATAAAAACCTGAAGCCTGAAGGGACCTACATAAATTAGTGTCTCTGATAGTTCATCCATTTTTTTCCTTTTTCTGTAGATATCTTTATCCTTTGCGCTAACTAAAAAACTTCATTTACATGTACTTTGTCTCCCTCTTTCTCTTTGCTACTTCATTCTGTTCTGTCCTCTATTTTTTTCTCTGCTATCTCTTACCTTTCAAGATACCTTTTTAATTAATTTTTCCTAAGGTCATCTCTTTTCTATCCCATACAGAGGTGGTTGCCCTTTGTTCTTTTTTTTCCTAACTTAGCTTTATCCTTTCTTCCTTCCCTGTTTTTTTTCAAGACTTATTTCCCTCTTTTCAGCCAGCTCTTTTCTTTCTTACACATTTCCCATTTTGTGGCTTGTTGTTCTGTCTCTCTCTCTCTGTCCCACTCCACCTTGTCTTTTATCCTCTCTTTTCTACCACTAAAGTTTACACATAATTTCTTTCCATAGCCACAAAAATGCTGGTTCCTGTTTCTCATCACACTCTCGTCTCTTGGCAGCCTTTTATCCTCTAAACATCTCCTAAATGCATTAATTCCATGTCGTAGAATTTACTCACAATTGTAAACTTCCTCTCCACCAAATTTACTCATGCAAGTACATGACCTGTACATACTCAGACTTGTATTCGTTTGCCTTCTGACTACAGATGAACTCTCCTAGCCTCTACTATTGCAATTCCAGACCCAGGCTAGATCTTCAGAATTGGAGATTTTGGTTATGACCATCTGAGCCTTCGCTGCCTGGCCTACAAGTTCCAGATCTGCTAGCCAAGTTGTGAAGCTCATGGGCCTTTATGTCCTGCTCCTCCCCAGAGATATATATTGAACAGATGTTGTAAGAACATACAGGTTGACAGGTCTTACAAATATTGCTCCTTTTATGAGTCTCACCATCAAAGCCCTTTGAAGGCCTCATAATATTGGATGAATATTTCTTGGACCAGCCACTTCCCATCAGAGGTGGGAAAGTAATTAGAAGACTAAAAATGTGTCTAAGGCTATACCAAAAGCCTATCAGAGAGCCAGGAACTCAATTTATCTCTGCTGCTTTGCCAGGCTGTCCTTCCTCAGACTCTCATCCTAGGCCATGCATACCTTCTCCAGCTCTTCCATGCAGTCCTTATCTTTGGATGCACATAAGCAGTGTCTTACTTTTCTTGAGAAGACATGTAACTCTACGGTCCTCAAACACATGTAGACATCTTTCCTCATTTCCATATGTCCTTTTTAATTTAAATTTTTCCCTTCCTCTTGTCCTTTTCTGTATTCACATTCATCCATATTTATCAGTGCCTTTCCAAAACCACTCCTATTCTCTACACCCCTTTTTTTCACTTCCAGCTTTCTTACACTGTTACGAGCATCTGGTAACAGCTCGGCCTAGTAAAGGGAGCTCAGTTTTGGGCCAAAAGGAGAAGCATAGCTTTTCCTGGCAGTGAGCATTGGGACATCCATGAAGTTGGACAGCTTGCTGGCAACAGCTGCCAACAACAAAGATGTGACCGAAGCTGAATTCAAAGAAGTGGGACAAGCTCCTGAGCATTGCTTTCTACTACTGACTTGGGTGGAGCTGAAGGCAGCAGTATCACCACATTCGAGGCAAACACAAAGAAAAATTTCACTGTGTTTGGTATTACTAAATGCCATGTGGGTAGGGACAATGTGTCAGGTCAGCACTCCCTGACATCAGCATGCTTCCAGAAGCAACTGTTCACCTGTTCTTTTAGATTGGCTTTCTAGGCCATTTAAATATGCATTCATATGCAGCAACACATGATGTAGTCTCCTTTCAGCCATCTGTTATAATCTACAAGGAGCTTGTTGAATAGTCAGTGTGAAATATTTTTGTCTTTTCATGACACACCTCTGCTCACACCCTTTACCCAGATACTGGCATGCACTCAGCAGCTGAAAATGTGTCTGAATACCAAAGAACTGGATATCCAAGGGAGTGATCGAGAAAATCTATGGCAGTTTCTAAAAGCCTTTATTACCGCTGTAATGAATTTTGATTGATTTGATGCTAGCAGGTCATTATGAGTGTTTTTAAATCAATTTACAGCTCAGAAATGCTCAGAGTTGGCAGGGTGACAGAGCCTTGGAGAGCCAGGCAAGGGGGCACTGCCTGACAGAAGCTCACAGCCATGCTGTGGTCTCACATGAGATGTCCTCATCAGGTGGTGCCTGCTCCCCATCAGTTGGCTGAAGAAACAGTTATATGCAAACAGAGAGCCATACATCTCTTTCAAATGGGAAACTACTCCTATTTCCACTTTTTTAACACTGCTGGTTTCACAGTGTTTCAAGGAGCTTGATGATCTTTAAGGTCCATTCCAACCCAAATCATTCAGATAATGCATGTGTTTTAACTGTCTAGATAATATGAACATGTTCCTACTTCTTTTCTCCCCTTGGTACTTTGATCTGTAGAGGTCTAGTTTGTTCCATTTCGAATACCAGCAGGTAAGTGATCATTGCTGTTTCTGGCTGATAAAGATGACCAACTTAGCTCATTTTTTCACTTGTCTCACTTATGCTCTTTCACTTTTTCATACTTTTTCCTTTTCAGTAAAACTTTTGGCTTAATTCAAGGGCACAAGGTTAATTCCAGCTGCTTACTTCCTGTCTAGAAGTTTTCATCTGCAGCAACAGATCTGGAAAGATGAGGGGAAACATAGAATCTTGGTGCAGTATGAAAATCAAGACAACTGCAAACCAGCCAAGGGTTTGTTTGCTCTTCTCATTACCATTCTTTCCCCACTAGGTTCAATAGTGAATTTTATCTGACTTCCTTTTGATGTGAGGTTTCCAAAGTCTTGTCTCCTGCCAGTGTTACATTACTTTCCTAGCTTTTTTACCTCTGCTCCTCTATTCTACTTTTACAATGTTTTTGAAGGGATCAGCAACCCTTGAAGTCAGACCTCTCAGACACTGTCTTCATGTTCATTCACACCTAAAGTTAATCCTTAAGGAGAAGAAAAATATTGGGTAGCTCAGGAAAAAACATATATTTGTATGAAAGCAGTCTAAGTGTTAAACAGAACCTGACCACAGGGGAACTGAATGTTTGGAAGCATGCTGCTGCCTACACTAAAGCTAACTCATGCTTTCTTTGTTTCTTTCTTCTTTTTTTTCCACTTACGATTATATTTGTTATTATTTTGTATGTACACTGTGGCTGCATCTAAAACCCAAATCAGGAGAGGGGCAACTGCTGTGGAAGACCCTTGCAGTCAAACAACTGAGGGAACATGTCTCTTTCTTAAGCCTGACAGGTTCTGAAAACGAGCTTTGATTTCAGAAAAAAAAACATTTTTTGGCACATTAAAAGCAGAGGGTTATGGTTTTCCCAGATATATATGTTTTGATGCTCTGTTATGTTATAAAAGCATAACACAAGACAAAATAAAAAGGTTCAAATTCCCGCACAGTGTTTCAGTTTTAGCCTTACAGTGCCATGCCTAACTTAACATTAAACTTTGTCAAAATGCCTCTTTTCATTAGGGGTTTTGAATTTTCAGCATTTTACTGCAGTTTGGAATAGATTTAGCATTTCAAGATTTTCAGTGTAGGGGTGTAAAATTTTTATGTTTTAGGATGTCAAAAATGCTTTGTGTTCTTGAGTGACATTTATTGGTCAGGAACAGACAAGTGCAGAGTTGTAAAGGAGTCAGTTATGAACTGACTGATGTGCTATCCTGTGCCACGTTTCCTGACTTCATATTTTATTCTTATGCATATGTTTGATTTGAAGAGTTCCCTGCTCTGCAGATTTCATAATTGCTGAGATATAAAGATCCACATTGAAAAAAAACATGGTATTTCTAAGGTTCTGCAGCATTCCTGCAGAGCTTGTCAGCAGCCACAGGGAACACAGCCTCTAGAAAAGATGCCACTGTTCAGTAGATAAGAACAGTGACTGACAAATATATTTGCTTTCAATATTTTTATTACTATGCTGTGTTTCAGTGACACTGAGAGCAACAGTCAGGAGAAACCAAACCTAAGCAACAACCTCTTGCCATTGCTCCCTAATAAAAAGAAATGTATCACTCTCTATTGCTTTGACCTTTTGCAATGAGAAGTAATGAAGTGACATCAAGAGAAGGAGACATGCAACAACCAAGTTTACACTTGAAGAGTTTATCACAATGCTCACTTGACATCTGAAACTTCCTCCCAAACAATGCTTGCTGAGGTCAATGAAGGATGTTCTCTTGACTTCAGCAGGTTCTGGTGAGGCTCTTTAAAAGTATGGCACTAGCTACCTGAGTACCCACTCAATCTAGTGCTGAATAAATACAGAAAATGGATAAATGCAATAAATACGAGGGGAAAGAGTGTGATACCTGCAGAAGGTTAAAAAAAAAAAAAAACAAACAACGTTCTAATGTATATTTTCCTAAATAAAGATTCTTGTTTAATCCTACAAAAACCTATTGTATTTTAGTTGAATTAAAGAAGCAATGTGATCAAAGTACTTATTAATCCTGTATTGTTAATTTTCTCTACTGTTTAAACCACCCAGAATATAGGTCTACGTAACAGCAGACAGAATTATTGATTGGTTTGTTTGCATCTAAGACTAACAAAAGCACATATTTGGAGTTCTTTAACAAAGTATCCAAACATTAATGAGCATATAAAAGGTATGAAAAAAGAAAGAAAATGAAAACTAATCTAGACATCTTAGAAATACCTAGCTTTATTTAAATAGCTTTCAGCAATAACAGTTGGCAGATAACTCTTCTAGTTTCTTGTTCTTGACATATTCAAGTCAATTTGTAGTGAATCAACAAGTTCAAAATTAAAAAATGTCTCTTAACAAAATGTGTCGTTTTACCCAAACTAAGATTTTTTAGTTTCAAGTCTGAGAACTTTATAGACAATTGGAATTCATAGAATCATAGAAAGATATAATAGTTTGGGTTGGAAGGAACCTTAAAGATAAACCAGTTCCAACCCCCCTGCATGGGTAGGGACACCTCCCACTAGACCAAGTTGCTCAAAGCCCCATCCAGGCTGGCCTTGAACACTTCCAGGGAAGGGGCAGCCACAACTTCCCTGGGCAACCTGTTCCAGTGTCTCACTGCCCTCACACAAAAGAATTTCTTCCTCTTCAAGCTTAAAATCATAACCTCTTGCCCTATCACTTCATGCCCTTGTAAAAAGTCCTCCCTCAGCTTTCCTTTAGGCTATAAGGTGTCCCTTGAGTTTTCTCTTTTCCAGGCTGAACAACACCTACTCTCTCAGTCTGTCCTCATTGGAGAGGTGCTACAGCCATCTTTATCATCTCTGTGGCCCTCATCTGGACTCACTGCAAGAGATCCATGTCATTCCTGTGCTGTGAGCTCCAGTAGAGGATACAGCACAGCACTAGAGCTTTTGTGCAAGAAAAATATTTTGAAATTAAAATTAATGGTTATTAATATTTTCTAAGCTAAAAACAACAACAGCACAGACCCTATGAGGAGAGGCTGAGGGAGCTGGGGCTGTTCAGCCTAAAGAAGAGGCGGCTCAGGGGAGACCTCATCACTCTCTACAACTCCCTGAAAGGAGGTTGGAGCCAGGTGGGGGTTGGTCTCTTTTGCCAGACGACTTTCAACAAGACAAGAGGACATGGTCTTAAGTTGTGCCAGGGGAAGTTTAGGTTGGATATTAGAAAGAATTTCTTTACGGAGAGAGTGATCAAGCATTGGAATGGGCTACCCAGGGAAGTAGTGGATTCTCCGTCCCTGGAGATATTTAAAAAGAGACTGGATGTGGCACTCAGTGCCATAGTCTAGCAACCTAAATGGTGGCTCAAGGGTTGGACTTGATGATCTCTGAGGTGCCTTCCAACCCAGCCAATTCTATGATTCTATTCTATGATTCTAAGTTGATTTTGATTTTTCCGATATGGTCATTTTCATTATGGACATGAAAAACTATTTCCAGACATTTCAGATGTCACAAAAAGGAGCCTCTCCCACTAAAACAAAGAAAAAGAATGGGAAATACTACACATCTCAGCAGAGCAGTCCCTTCAGCTTGCATTAGATATCAACTGAATAACAGGACAGGCCTTTTGACTGATACCCTTGAACTAAAAGGTGTGGTATTGACTTGCAGAAAATTACTCTACAACTTGGAAAGTTCTAGAGAGGGGTAAGTTTACTCAGTGCTGGGCTCATGAGGGGATAATTCCTCTGGAATCTGTGTGCACCAATCTTGCAATTAGACTTTTGTTGTATACACTGAAGTTTTACATATTCATTAGATTTCACAATACGCCTACACATATGCATCACCTACTCCCGCTTTGTATTAAAATTAGTCCCAAGAGGTCATTTTCATAATCTTCTCTCTCCTGTGCTTGCATAGTGTCTCCTGGTGGTGGTCATAGGGGTTGTGGGGATGAAGTAAAAATGTATGCATATGGAGACATAATGGCATCAATCAATACTGATGTAAGGGTTAATGTAAAATGTCTGCTAGTAATTGCCTAGGGGTCACATTGACCTGATAGAAGCTAACACAAAATGCTTGTTTAATAGAAGCTAAGAAATTGTTTAGGTAGTCATCACCTTATAAGGGAAATATATGTGCTAAACTTGTAACTATAGAAGCCTTGAGGTAAGAAACAGGACGTTGTTGGCTTGGCTGAAGACTGAAGAAATGCACATGCCCAAAGAAGAAGAGGTGAAACGTTTACCCAGAGAAAGACCTTTGCTTCATTTTTACTTCATCCCCACAACCACCACCAGGATTGTGTGTTAATGAACCATAATTAACTTTAGGCCATTTTTTCAGTGAGATACAAGAAAGCAAGCTGCCTTTGATTTCATTACTCACAGCCCTGTTAAGTGTAGAAAGGCTGAGGTGTTGTAGTTGATAGAGATTATTGATACTGTTTTCTCTTTACAGCTGAGGTGCATGGCCAGATAACTAGGGAACGTTGGGTAAATAAGTGGAAAAATGATCACGTATGAAAGTGTATCAACACTGCAATGTACTTACAGAAAAGTCTTTAAAAATCCACCAAAATTCTACAGGATAACTGTAGATACATAACTGGACACATAGACCATTCTTTTCTGTAATGGTCATGTCATGGTGTGGACACATAAGTTTTGGGATACACAAACACTGAAGTGAGGTGACCTGGGAGGTGCTCCTGTCCTCTAGCAAAAAGTCCTATAGCAACCTGTCCTATAGCAATGGTTTCTAAGACAGGGGGGATGCATAGCATTCTGGACCTCAGTGTCTCGCTACACTGAACAGCAAGAGAACCTACATGTTCCAAATGACTAAAGGTAGCTGGGATGAATCTGGAGTTAAAGGTCATTGTTTCCACGGACTAATGCAAATAAACCAAGGTCAATATCATAATCTAATTAATTACATAAAGTCATCCTAAAAGAATTCAACACAAGACAGAATAACATAAAAACGGTACACGGGTGCTCATTTATATAAGCTTCTCTGTTTCCCTCTGTGTGGAAAGATGTGCAGCTCTGTACCTGCATTGATGTGTCCTCTGTGCACTTAATATTCAAATACTAGGATATTATCTATAGTGCCTAATATGGCTGTAAAAAATACATAACTTGGTATCATACAAGATCATTTTTAATCTGGATTGTTTCTGAGGCTTGCAAATTGCAAATAGGTTCCAGGAAGAGTTTAAAATCACCTCCAAGTAGTACATGTATTTTTTAATAGGTTTTCAAACAATCCAAATGGATGGCAATTTTAAAATAGTTCTTCTGCTCTGCTGTGGCTTGGGAAGCCTGCAGGAAAGAACTCTCTGATAAAAGATGGGCATCCATTCTGGGAAAACTTGAAATAGAAAGGTGGGAAGCAATATGTATACAAATAGCAGCTTATTTGCCAGCACTTTGTGTTTTTTCCCTACTGAGGTTGCAGTTTTAAGAAAAAAATTAGATTATTTTCCCAGTTTATGCTTGGAGTGGATTTCTCACTGATGTCACACTCCAGGGTTTACAACCACAGAGACTGAAAACACAGGATGGATGCTATGAGCAAAATCTCTCTTCCTGCAGGAAAAAACCCCAAAACCTTGGGAGGTAGAAAAGTTGTAAAATAATAAAAAGATGAAGGAAAATTCAGAGAGGAATAAATGGTCAAGGGATAATTTCTTCTAACAGTGCGGAAGTTGCCACAGCCTCCAGAATGTTCCATATAGGAAAAAAAAAATACCAAAAAAAAATTTCTTGGGCAAAATGCCTGGTTTGTTCCAAAACTTTCATTTGAAGGTAGTGTACACTTTGCATGGCTTAAGATGTGCCATAGGCTCCTACCAGCACCTCCAGAACAATACTGAGCATTTCTCTTTGTAAAATAGATCTACTGAAAGCATTCTACGTATACCTCATCAAAAACCTCTATTGTGAATCACTTCATGTGCACTGTAGAAAATAATAACCCCCTTCTTTCATAACATGCTTTGGAACATGACCTATCCCATTTTTCAAATGTCTCCAGTGTCCTATTTTCCCAACTTGGCAAACTCCTCTCCCTTGCAGATGTCCTGCTCACCACTCCTTGCCAGCCAGCACTGAGTCGCAGCTCTCTGGTGACAATGGCACACACTGCAAATCTGTGGAAGGTGCTTGGGAAAGGAATAGATTTCAGCCTGGGTAACTGCAGTGTGATGAAAGCTGAGGTGCTTGTCTGGCCTGACAAAAAAAGCATGGATTGAATCAGCCACTGGGATATGGGGAGGGTGCTTAGACCCAGACACAGGACTGCTCCTTGAGTAAGAAACTAGTGTGTTTAACTTAAAGACCACTCTGCCTTTTCTATAATTACCTTCCCTTTTTATTCATCTTTTTCTCAGTTTCCATGTGCTGCTGGTATCTGAACTCCCCTACACCTTTTGGAAAAGGAGAGCTCCTAAATTCAATCACTCACCACTTCAGATTTCACTCAGGGAAGTGCCTCAGCTCACCTCAGTGTAGGCTGAATCAACACCAGGTATATAAGCTTTACTGCATCTTTCCTAGGGGCAGCCTCTGGAGGCTGGTGGATTGGGAAAAATAAATTAAAATGAAACTTTAATATTCTCTAAAAAGTTACTAGATCAGTGTTTCCACCCTAGTGCTTTATTAAGGGAATGCTGCTCGTGTCCCTCAGCAGCAAGAAGCAGTTCACCACTTAGACACTAATACTTAGAAATCTCACGAAAGTGGATTAAAATGGAGGAGAAATATTCCAAGAGAAAGTGTTCAATTCATAACACTTGATTTCAGTATTAGTTAGTTTAATTAATTGAATGTTCAATTATCCAAACACTTTGCCTTCTGTTCTAGTGATGTTTGAAATAATAGGTGGAGAAAAAATAAAATGTCTAGCTAAGGCTAGAAAGAAAACAGAGAAGAAAAGCACCTCCTGGGTTAGAAAAAAAACAACAGTCATTTGATAAGGAAACATTTCCCCAGGTAACATTCAATTTTTTCTATGGTTAGTCACAGAAAACTGAGGGTGACAGTTCAAATGTACACATTGTTTTTCATCACTGGTTTAGATAAACATGGAACTATCATTTAATCATTATGGGCACTATCTGAGGGCTTTCTCTACATGAAGCTACCAAACAATTCCTGTATTTGTCTGTCCCTGTGTTAAAAGGAAATTGTTGACTCTGTACCTTAACAAGAGTTATTCCTTTTTAGCATTTTGAAATAACACCCTGTTTATTATTTTTTCTTAATATTTAATCAGGTTGAATAATTTCACGAAGAAATAATCCTCTAACTTCACTTTACTGAGGGTTTTGTAAAGTCAAGCCCTGTAGAGGTTTCAAAACCATATCACAAAGTACATAGACATTAAAACTAGGGCCTGGGCATCAAATATGTCAATTATGTGGCTGCCAAGGCATTTCACTCTCAGTTAATTAAATGATGGACAAGCCACAACAAGAGATTTAGAAAAACATGATTGCAAAGTCAATGGGCTCTCTGTAAGTTCAGGCCTAAAGAGTGAAACTGCCTAGATCCTAAAACACTCCTGCCAAAACGAAGAGGAGATTCAGCACTCTCTACATGACAGCTGCATGGAAGTGTTTAATCCCATAGGAATTCATTGAAGCCACTGTAACTGTGTTCAAGAAAAGAGGCACTGAGGTGTTTGTTCGTGGTACAAACCATGTTTAACCACACACATGGCTGTAAGCATGTGAATTGAGGTCAGTAGACTCCAACTTTATGTTAACAGTAAGCACATACCAATGAATGTACACAGTGATACTGAGTAAGTACCTTGAAGCTCATATCCTGTCAGCTCATAAAATAACCAAATATTCTTTGGCTTTTTGGCCTGGACATACATAACTTTCCTAAGTGCAACCCAAACCAAAATAATGCCCAAAGCCAACCTACCCCCCAGACTTCTTTCCCAGTCAGTGTAATGTCATGCATTCCAGCATAGCTCTGCAAATCTGTTATTCAAGAACCACGTTCCCCAAAACAGCCTCTGGTCACAGTGGTGCTGAAAATATGTTTTTTTCTTTTTTATCAAAAAAAAACAAAGGAGAAAAAACCCCTTATTTGTAAAAACGAATGTCCAGGTTTTCATTTATACAGGAATGACTTTGTTGTGTGGTATGTCCTTCAATAAAATTATACCTTAGGTCCACAAGTGTGTGCATGTTTTGAGGTCTTACATTGTCTTCATTTTAAAGGTATTCAATATTGTTAACAACCAGGAATTTAAATTACATATATACACACTTATGTACATTGCCTACCTAATTTTACAACTCCTACTAAATGCTTTAATTACACACAATAGGTTATAAATAATAAGCCAGAAATGCATCTAAATGTTTTTACAGCACTACCAGAAGCTATGAAACTCCTTAGAATACAAAAGGTCCTTGGTGAAAAATAGCTTTCAAAATTTACAAATTAAAAGACTTTGAGAATTCACACCCTTAGGTAGGATTGTATTTTTTTCCAGCTTTTAATCCACTTTACATTATACTAACAGATTTTTAAAAGGTTTATGTTTTAAGGCCTTTGCTTACTAGTGTTCTCATATATTAAAAACTACATTAGAAAACTATTTCTTTTACCTTGTTACTAAAGAGAATTAAATTAAAATTCCCCTTCATATTAACTCAGTACTTCCCCAAATGCACATTTTCATTATTTGATTGTATATTATTTATTTCTATCCCTTTGACATTTTTTTTTTAATAAATGTGTTCTGAGCTTCTTCAAGACTATGGGAAGAATATTTAATACAATTCAAAGTAATTATAGTTTGAAGGTTCTGAAATATAACTGAAGTGTATCCCTGGGGCTATTTCCTGATAATTAGGTATGACATAAATAACCATGATTAATTATGTTTCTGGATAGTCATCTGCCTCCAATGAAATATTGTTATCTCTGATAACACTTAACGTAAAAAAACCCTCACAACTACGTGTATTTAAACAGAATATTTTCTTAAACCTCAGGTGCAACTAAGCCACAGAGGCTATAAATGGCTTTGATGCTTCTCTGATATATTGTGCCACTGGAATACTAATTCATCATTTGTGAGCACATTAAATAATGTTGTCTGGCAATAAATCAAAAACCAGGAGACCACAACTACAGCAAATAATTTTATTTGATAAGTTTTTGTTAAATAGGTTTTGAAAATGATCTTGATTTTCCTTTTGTCCAGTTTATTAAAGATGTGATAACCTGTTTACCTATTTATTACACCACTCTGATTAGAGATGCATCAAAAAAGTAGTACAGTCAGGTATGGGGAACAGAGTTTGAACAACCAAAGATGATTGTAAAGGAATATTTGCTGATTTTTTTCAAAGATTATTCTGTTTATGGATCAAGAATTGAATTTTCCATCTTTGAAAGAATACCAAGGCCCTTTCTGTTAATGTCCAGCACCTCCATGTTGTACTATCAATACTCCAAGAGTGCCTTAAAGCTCATCTTAAACTGTACCAGACAGTGCCCTGGCAAAGGGGTTCCGAAATAAAAATGCACAATTAGCATCATTTTGGACATGAAAATGATGGTACAGGGGTTTCTCAGATCCTGACCTTCAGGACCATACTTCCAAATGAGTACTGACCCTACAAAGAGCAGCCTGGCCAATCTCAGGAATGCTCAGCAGCACGTCGGGTCTGCCTCCTGGCAGAGCATCAGCAAAGCCAACACCCATGAGCCCACCCACAGGGATCCCTGTTTGTCCTCTAACTGGGAGCTGGGCAGGAGACAGACCATGCCATGATACTTGGGGAATATCCAGAAACCCCTTCTTTTGGACAAGAGTGTCCCTGCAGAAAGATGATGTGTGTTTGCTGAGGAGAGTTGGTCAGCACCTGAGCTGGGCTTCTGCTAGGCTCTCCAGGTGGGTCATGCTTACTTAAACATGGGTAGATGTCAGAAAACAGAGAAATCCACCACCTGCTGGATACACAGACCCCTGAAGTTAACTCAGAGAATGTGGGGAAGAAATGAGGAGTGCTCGGGTGAAGGCAGCAGTTGTAACAAGCCCAAGGTGGAAGCGAAAAAAGCCAGAGGGGATGGCAGCTGTCAAGATGAGAAACAAAATGTCTAAACATGATGTTCAGCTGCAAAAAAAAAAAACCCCAACAAAACAAACAAAAAAAAAACAACCAGCAGGAAGAGGGGAAGCTTACTCTTAAAATACTGCTGTAGACTTAAAGAGAGGAGAGAAGGACTTAAAGTAGGTAAAATAATAAAAAGCTAATAAAACTGTCACCTGCCAAGAGTGTCAATAAAATGATAGGAGCAAAGGCAAAGGATTTTCTGGCAGCAAGAACAACAGATGGTCAAAACCCATGAGCTTATCTGGGTTTTTCATCTGTGTTACATTTCCCATGAATGAGTGCACAAGAAAAAAGGTGTACCTGGATTATGTTAAGTGTGAGCAAACTATGGATTTGTATTCATGAATATTCTCACCATAAAGCCATGTTACAGATTTTTAAATCCTCATCTGTTAGAAGTATCATAGAGAAGCAATGTATTTGGTGAGGTGTATTCATGCAAGGTGGGAAAGGAAGCATAAACAATTCTGAAGATATTTACTTCAAACCCGCTTGGGCATGCTACACCTTTGTGTCAGGAGTGGGGTAAAATAATCCCTAAAATGAATTAGAAGCAAACCACAGAATCAGAAGGCATTACCAGTCACTCTGTCATTTTGCTAAAAGGTACCCTTGTATTTCACATACAAATTTTTGCTATTGTCACTGACGTAATCTCGGCTTGTATGAATACTTAATCAATAGGGTACAGTGTCTGCCAATGTCCAGTTGCCAAGCTGCAGCTGAACTCCATCCACATTCTCAGTGACTGAGAGCATGCTATTTTTAATGCTGCTTGAAAGCTAATTTACATGACAGATATAACAAAGCTGTATAATTGGACCTGACTTCTGTAACAGTACCTTAAAGCCTAGTTACATTTTTAAAGAAGAGTGTTTTAAGGAGACAATGTTCTGAGGACAATGACATTGCAGCAGAACAAAGGCTTGGGAAGGCAACATCACTGAAGCCTTTAAAAGTGATAAAGAATTGGGAAGTGTCTGCTCTGCTTGGGGACTGCAGAACTGAGCAAACCCCAGCCCCTGGGTCTGCTGGTGAGTATGGATTTGTGTCCTTACCAAGTCTTTTGAAGCAGCCTGGCCAAAAGCCCATTGCAAATCTTTATACTGATGCTGAAGCATTTTTGCTCAGATTCTTTTTCAAAAGGAATGTGCTGTTCTGAGGCTAAGAAGACAACTCAGGACTGAAGCGTGGAATGAATAAAACTGACACTGTAAATATGCAAACATGGACCCAAACCAGGCAGAAAAATGAAGTATCAAAACTTATCTCCATTCCAACCTGCATGGGGTTGTTAGAAGCAATATTTGCCATATTCAGCCCTATACTATGTTTAAGTGTTGCACATTAACTTTTTAAAAAATTGTGCAATTACATTTGTGATCTGAAATTGTCCCTTGAGGGCAGAGTTCTCTTTTCAGTGCAGGGGTGTCCTCTACAATTTTCTCCTTTGTTATGGCTCTGTACTAGTTGGCTTGGTCAGAATATGCTTCCTTCCTTCTTTGTCATGTGGTTTTGTAATGAACTCCTATTTCAGCATGGGGCCTCTTCTCATTCTGCCTTATAACACAGGCATGTGGTAATTGGCTCCAGGAAGGAGCCAAAACATATGTTTCCTTATGGCACTAATTAATTAGTCATATGCACACTGGATACTTAATTTCTATTATACACTCAGGCCTGTGTGACTTCTTTGAACACATCTGATTTTACACCTACCTCAATTAGAAACACATGTAAAAGTGAAAAGTGACTGCAGTTTCTGAAACAGGAGAAGCAAAATTTCACTATTCACACCATTAATTCCTAGCACATCACTTACTTTTAAAAAAAATTCTCTGCACTGTATTCAATACATCTTCTAGTGTAACGAAGCCTGGAAACATAAAGCATCTGTGCTCTACTTAAAACTGCTCATATGGCAAAGAAAAACCTCTTCCTCAGGACTCCTATTCCTCTCCTGTAGCATAACAAGTGCTAGTCAACCACAAGTGTTCCTAAGAATGGCTACTTTTAGTGCTTCTTACCAATAACAGGCAGAGGTTTTGCCCATTAAGGGATTATTTTCCATCTTATAATAGACATGATCATTTGGAGTTTTGCCCATAGCTCTCTCTTCTGAATTTTTAGGTATTTATAACATTTCCATGCTACTTACTACCATATTACCAAAGCCCCTCACACTCATTAATCTCCCATATAAATTGTTCTTTTGTTCATTTCTTAGATGACTTAGATCAAGACCACAGACTCTTAAGCAGATCTTACAGGAAAAAAGAAACTGAGATTAAATTAGATATTCTTATTTTCTCATTTCTTCTCCACTTTAAGTGCTCCCTAAATAGACAGAATTATTAAAACAAGCAAGCAAACAAGCCACAGAACTAAATTTTAATCTTACAAACATATAAGTGACTAGAACCTGGAGCTACTGAAAACAGTCCAGCAAAGGGCCAAAGATGATTAAAGGACTGGAGCACCTCTTCTGTGAGGAAAGTCTGAGAGAGCTGAGACTGTTCACCTCAGAGAAGAAAAGGCTCTGGGGGGATCTCATCTGTGAACAAATATCTGAAAGGAGGGTGCAAAGAGGACAGAGCCAGGCTCTTCTCACGGTGTCCAGTGACAAGACTAGAGGCAAAGGGCATGAACCAAAACACAGGAGGTTCCCTCTGAACATCTTTTTTTTTCTGTGTGAGTGACTGAGCAGTGGCACAGGTTGCCCAGAGACATGGTGGTGTCTGGCTCTAGGTGGTCCTGCTTGAGGAAGAGGATTGGACCAGACAACCTCCTGAGGTCCCTTCCAGCCTCGAATATTCTGTGATTTTGTGAACTCCATAGGAACCAGGTCTGAATGTGTCTTCAAAGATAGAATGCAGATAATTTTATTTTTAACATTGAATGTCATTCAGGACAATGCACAGGCTTATTCTGAGAAATGCATGATTGAAGGTAATCATTAGAGCAAAGTTCTGAATGTCTGTATATTATTCAGTATAATAACTTTACTAATAAACTAGTATTAAATACAAAATTTGAGATGCACTGGATTTGTAAATGGAATTCTGGGCAAATGGGCAGAATAACTAAAGAATTCAAAATATACCCAAAAGTAGAGATCTCATACATAAAGAGAAAGAAAGAGTTGTGGTGCTTCCCATCCTCAGCTGTCCTTCTCTCTGAGGTCCCAATCTGTGATGGCCACACAGACCCCAGCTGCTCTTGAAGCAGTTTCTGTGTGCCCTTAGTTTTCCAGCCAGCATAGGAAACAGGCTCCCATTTTTCTTAAGAAATCAGGGGATTATTTCTATAGCTCAGTAGCTGGTAGGCAAGGAAGAATGGTCAGATGAAGTAAAAATTTTTCATACCAACCATAGTAACCTATGCCTAGAAGCCTACAGTAAACTAAGCTGTTTACAAGCAAGAGAATACACAGAGTATCTGTCGCAAGACGAACCTTACTTTTAGGACATGGCGCTCCCAAGGCCCAACCAGGTGTTCCAGCAGAGACTCACAAATAGTGCTCTGAGTCTACTGTCCTCAGGATTGACTAGCCTGGATTGGTGCTATTGCTCCAAAAGCAACTAACCTCTCTGCTGAGTTGCTCAGGAGTGAGCTGAGCCTGTGCTTCAAGCGTCACCTTTTATTGGCCCCCTAATCCTGCTCATGTGCAGTGGGGGCCCACCCTGATCAGGCACAGGTGGGCTTAACACAAGCTCATGCCCACTACCTGGCAATTAGTGGCACCTGGTTGCCTCATTTCACTACAAGTATCACAAATTGTTTGTAGCAAAACCTGATGTCTCAAACACAACACTGCCCAATCCAGGGGTTATAAACTTGCACCTAAATTCAGGTCTGTTCAGTTTGTTGCAACACAAAAGCATGTAATGACTGTGGATCATAGTCAGATTTTATGTTATTCTAGACCACTGCATCACCGCACAACATGAAAATGGATAGTTTCTGGTGTTTTCTGAACCTTAGATTGCAAATGTAACTCAACGCCTTAATAGCTTGACCCAGACCTAATTCTTGATCATTTCATACCTTGTCACTTGCACCTGTGCAATGAGAGGAGCAAATGGAGAACTGAAGGCTGCTATTTTTCTCCCACTCCTTACAGAGATGGAAATGAGTTCAACAAAGTGAAGGGCAGTAAAAGCAGTGGTGCAAAATCAGGAAAAATTAGTCCCCCCCTACATCCCTGCAAAGGGAAACTTACAGATAACCTAAAGGAATATCAATTTCATATCAATATCTTTCATTCTTGAGTTGTGTGCTTTGTATATTTATTGACCCAAGAAGTAAAATTAAAGTTTTAGAATGCGATATGTCCTAAGAAAGTGAGCTGATGAGAGCTGAAAAGGCTCTGGCTTCACTACTGAAAAGCTGCACTGTCTGGAATTTCATTTTCCATCTCTGGCACCAGTGGCTCAATGCATGAGATGCTCAGGTTGGTGAGTGATGCAAGTCTGGCAATATCAGTAGTGGTATGTCAGTTTGCATTATAACAAATAATACACAGATTTGAACTGTCACACCTTCTAGAGGGGAAAAAAAATAAAATTAATTATAGACCAAGTTTGAAGATACCCTCTGTGCATGCTTTTGTTTTGATTTTTCAACAGATCTTGAAGTCAATAAATCTACAGTGCCTCAGTAGCTGAGCCTCTGTGTACACTTTTATTGTTCTTTAATTGAATGAACCATAATAAAGACACAGAGGTCTGCTGCTATGCAAAGGAGAAATTCAGGAGCTAGTTTCAGGTCTAACAGGTAACTGCACATGTGCCTCAGAAAACATCATTCCCCAAACCCCAGGCTGCTCCCCTGTGCCCGCTGATTTCTGTGGAATAGTCAGTTCTCATAGTTCTTTATGAATTCAACCACTTACCTTATTGCAGATTTGGGGCTTAAACACCACACAAGCTGCAAGGCAACAGCAGAAGTGCTATTGGCTTCAAAGGGGCCAAAATTTCATGAATGACAAATACACTGCTCTTCACCTGATTCAAAGAACTTTCTTCATGTCAGTGACTCTCAGCAGGACTCTGCCAAGGGTATGGCTCTCCTGTGGGCAAGATGTTTGCAGACTGTTCTCAAAGGATGCCACCAAAGCTAAATGCCCTCTGAAGGACAACCACTGTCTCCCAGACCTAGAAGAGCTGCTAAATTAGTATGTCCTCAAAATGCTTGTATTGCAACCCTTCCAAGGAACTAAGGATTTGCCCAGCTTGTGAATGTCTCCTTGAGATGCTCATTATCCCAATGCAAAATAATCATGTTTTGAGGGCATTTCAGTGCTTACTTGAACATAAAAAATATATGCACATTCACAGAGCAAAAGATTAGAGCTGTTTATGACTTAAAACTATGATGACTCAGTACAGAATGAAAAGACTCAGTTGCCTTCCTGAGTCCATTTGCCATGGGAACTAATTAAGAGTTCTCAGCAGAGTTAAGACATAAAGAGCAACTGATACTGAGTTTAAGGTGAGGAAGATTTAAGCCTGTCTAGCACCCTTGCTGCATTTCCCGATTTAGATATCCATATCAGCACCTAAGTGCTGATACAGGGAATGGACACTTTTTGCTGGACACCTTATTCCAATGGGAAAGATACCACAAAACTCAAAATTCTCACACCTAAAACTCGCTTCACAAAAATTGTGAGGGTAACACACAACCAGAAAATAATGTCCTGAAATCCTGTTTTGGGGCATCTTGAACCACTTACAGTTTTTAGTTCCTCAAACCTCCCAGTTTCATTAAAATAACACAGCACTGCCTGCTGTTCAGGTAGAACTCCCTCTCTATCTCTCTTTATTGTTCCCCTGTTGAATCAGTCTCAGAATAATTAAGAGCAGAGATGCAAAGTGAAATTACTATAGCAAAGGTGAAAATTCAACCCAGAATGAAAAGGAGCATCAATTTCAAAGTCTATAACTAGGCACACTTCAATACCAAATGCTCAGCAGGAGGCCAAGAACTTCAATATTTATTGAGCACATTATGCTTTCTCATTACATAAATACAGTCCTGTGCTACAATACAAACATTGTTTTTAAAAACTATTTCAGATGATAGTATTTAACATGTTGCATTTATGTTCAGTTTAGCTTTAGTAGCCAGAACGAATGGCCCTGAGGTCACAAGTTCTCCTAGAAATCAGTTACATTTAGTATAGCTGTATATATATAATATTTGTAACAAAAATTAAAATAATTTAATGATGATATTTCAAGAATGGATAAATTGGTAAAATGAATGTTCCCAGATGATCTGCTAACCTCTGCTGATTATGCCAATTACCCTTTGAAAAAGTAATTAAAATAATTTGCAACAACTGAGAATGAATATGACAATATGACATTCATCTGCATTGTATGGTCATTGATCAGTGGTAAAGCAGTTGCACTTGAAAAGGATATTCTGTACATGGCAAAAATGAGAATTTTCATCATATGGAGCAATTTAGTTTTCCTGGTATGTTAAATTGATCAATTAATATTACATTTAGCATTTTAGTCTTGGCAAGACTTGACCAGGAATTTATGGTAAGCTGACACATCATTTGCTTTTGGCAGATGCCAATTGCTCTCATCATTATTCTAAAACAGAAAAGAAATTTCAAATGCAAGAAACAAAAAGGAAGATTACATCATACTGAACCCAAAATTAAAACATAGTCTTGATGAGCTTTAAGACACTGTTGGCTGTTTTTCTCATATGTTGCTTACATTATTTACTCAAAGTTTTTGTTGCTTCTCTGGCAGCTTTCTGGAGGTAAAAAATGCAAGATAAAATATTTTTCTTTGTGTTTCTAACTAAAGGCTGCATAGTTTTAATGTAATTTTTCCTGACTCCCTGAACATCTGATAGCAAATACTAATAAAACATCACACTGATTCTAGTAAGTTAGGCCATTATAGTCATAGCGCCAAGTTATACCAACTCAGTAAAGAACTCCAGGGATAACTGGGGATTTGTCATGTCACTGTGGGCAGAAAAATTTCATTTCCCCATGAATGGGGATAGGAGCCAAGATGTGAGCCAGCTTTGAATTAGAAGCCATTTAATTAAAGTTAGCATGATGCTGAACCCAAATTAGCAAGGTTTACCAAGAGGCAGCATATATTAACTTGAGCTCAGCATGGTGATAGAACAATGCGCTTCCAGCCAAGTTTGCACAGACAATCTATAGCACAGTTTCTGGAGGACCCAAACAGGCAAAGAACAGAGAAAGCTGAAGGCATAAAAGGAAAGTTCTGCTATCACTTTCCTTACATATCACCTTGATGCAAAAAAACCCAAACCCAAAACCAAACAAAAAAACCCAAAACAAACCAAAAAAACCCCAGGAAAATATAGCCCAGTTGTACATACACTACTTAGTAATTGAGCCCTGTTGTATTTAGAAACATGATTGTAATGTTACTGAATGTTCTGTGTGAATGGAGATACAAAGAGCAGCATCATGAACAATTTTATTGTCCATCCAAATTTTATTGTCCATCTTTACTGGGGATGCTGACAATCCTCCTAGTGGACTGAATTCACTGCCCATCAGGTTCTGCATCCAGTTATTAAAGAAATCAATCTTGTGCAAGAGTATCTTTACATACAAAACCTCCACTACATTTGGGCTTCAGGTACCAGCTCTTTTAAGTTCATACACTCCAAGCACAGAAAAGAAAATGGGTTGTGGGAAATACAAGAAAATATCTTTCCTTGTCCCAGATGAAGTATGGAAAAACTGTAGCTTTACACTGTTTTGATATGCAGGTCTGGGTATTGCCATTAAAATACCATGTATGGCTGAAATACTTAGCATGTAGACAATCCTAATTGTCTTTAAGTGCTGTGTAAATATCAGAAACAGCCATGATATTCCCAATTTACATAGCAGTAAATCAAGGCAACAAAAGGTTATTGCCACTCCAATACAGCAGGGGACTATTTAGCTTTTAATTGCTCTTCTTGATCATTCTCTTTTAGGTTATTTCTTTCCATCTCTTTTGTAGCTTGTTTAGGGAAGAACTAAAGAACCACAGAATCAGCCAGGTTGGAAAGGGCCTCTGAGATCAAGTCCAACTCTCGACCCACTACCACTGTGGTTACCAGACCATGGCACTGAGTGCCACATCAGTCTCTTCTTAGAAACCTCCGGGGATGGAGAATCCGCTACTTCCCTGGGCAGCCCATTCCAGTGTCTGATCACCCTCTCTGTAAAGAATTTCTTCCTAATATCCAACCTAAGCCTCCCCTGGCAGAGCTTAAGTCCATGCCCTCTTGTCTTACTGATGGCTGCCTGGGAGAAGAGACCAACCCCCCCCTGGCTACCTCCTCTTTTCAGGGAGTTGTAGAGAGTGATGAGGTCTCCCCTGAGCCTCCTCTTCTCCAGACTGAACACCCTCAGCTCCCTCAGCTGTTCTTCATCTATGTATAGATGCCAACTCTAAACTCCTTTAAATTTCATTCAAAAAGCAACCCAAATTAAAAAAAAAATATTCAAAATTTATAATTGACATTTTCCGAAGGATTCAAACTTTTTCTTAAATCTAAGTAGCTCCAACCATGGGGATCTCTCCAGTTGGGTACTCATTTTTTGTTACACTATAGATTCATGTTGTGGTGAAATGCAAAGCTATATGCTAATACAGCCTGAATGGGAAGATAGGCCCAGAGAAGAGAATGGTGTATGTAATAGGGTACATTTACACCTTCTACTAAGAGCCAAAGTGAAGCAGTCCAATAAAAACATTTTTACTCACAGTTGAGTAATTTTTTGACATTATAATATAAATTACCCTCAGAAAGTTGTTGTTTTAAAAAAAAATAAAAACCCTAAGCTTCCTCTAGTAATTTTTATACTGTGATCCCTCACCAGCATAAAACTAAGTTCATATAGAAGACTTCCATAGCATCAGAAAGAAAGTGATCAGTACCCCCAGTTAATGTTATTCAGAAAAAGTCTTTATCAAAAAAGAAAAAATGGTTCAAAATAAAACTCATGCAAATGCTACTAAACCTGTGAAAAAGTGAAGAGAAAGTTCAACAATTCAAGGTTTGAAATACCATATTCCAGTTACATTTGCAGAGAAAATGGAGTAGCTTAGGAGATAGGGAGTGTAGTTCCCCATCCTGCAGCACAGAAGTCATTGAGAATGCTTTTACTGATATCAAACCACACAAGATTAAACTCCTGGGAGAGAAAACAGAGAGATCTCTGTTTTCAAAATAGTGCACCTTCTAAGCATGCAGATAAAGCTGCACATGGATGCATTGTTTGAGAAGTAATCTGTGATCCCTCAGTTAAAGATTGCAAAATGTGTAGGACCAGCGTTATGATTACCTGCAACTCAGCTTCCAAAATCTTTAACCACTGAGTTAATTATAATGTTGTAATCATAATGTTGTATAACATATAGTTCTGTATTTAATGTTATAGCAAAAAATGTGTGTGTACATAAATTATGTATAGAAAGAGCATGTACAACAATAGATACCTAGCTATACGTATGGACATACACACATAAAAACTAACGTGCAACATGGTCATGAACAGTAAGAAAAAAGTAGGTTAGGCTAGAGTAGTACCTCTAAAGTGCTAAGCAGGAATGAACAATTTATCTTCGAATTTGACAAAGTATTTTGTCATTCAAATTTCTAAAGTGAAATGGAAAATATGCATCAGACTTAGATCTTTAAAAAGAAACTTCCTCAGAGAGAATTTTAGCTATGGAATCAAATACTTGCTAAAAAAAGAAAAAAAAAAAGGCAAGGGTTGCACAAGAAATTAGTTTAGCCTAAAGAGACTTTAAGGTTTTCATAGCAATGATAAAAAGTAACAGTGACACAAAGGACACAATTTTCCTGTTGCAGAGACAACACAAGGACATTAAATTAGCAGGAAATTCAACATAACTTCTTAGAAATGTAGAGTACAACTGAGTAACCAAAACTGCAATACATTGAGACTTCTATCTGAGCAAGGTCAGGTCCTCAAATTTAACTCCTTTTGTGTAAGGAGATGCAAATTCCACTGAAATCCACTATTCAGTACTGCAGTATTGCAAACATTATTTCCTTCTACAGGACCAGTGATGTAGAGAAAAAAAAAAAGAAAAAATGAAAAACAGAAAAAAAAAAAGGTTTCTAATTGTCAGTGGTAATAATTATACATTTAACAAGTTACTATTATACTTCAAAAAGTTCACACTAATGCATGAATAATTATTGGCCTAATTAAGCATCCAATACTGCATCTACAGAAAAAAAATAAAACATTTGTTAAGAGTATGACAGTGTTTATTATAGTAGATAAAAGGAAGAGGTAATTTGGATAACTAATGCCCAGACTGAATTTGTTTCTCTCAGCTCACAAAAAGTAGTTAATTTCTATACTTCAAAACATTTTGAGTTCATATTTTCCCCCTCCTCTCTTTTCATTGTAGTTTTCAGACACAATTCTTTTTATTTATTTTTCTTATTCCAGAGGTGAAATAAAAGAAGAAACATCAGGAACTCCATAAACCTGTGAGGTTTGGATTTGGTGGTTTTATTGGATGGTGGGAGGGGTCTTATACAGTCCCCCTGCTCTGAGATTCCATCAGCTTTTGCATTTTAGAGCATAGGGTACCTTGTGGTGTTTCAGGCTGTAGGAGCTGATGAAGTCATTAGCTGATGAAGTCATATTAAAAGAGAAAGTCTCTCACACAGACAGATATATGATTGTAAACATTTAGTTAAAATCAGTTTAGGATGCAGGACTTCACAAAGAATGGCTTTTGTTACAATGGCTTTCATCAGGTTGTTGCTTCTGTATTAATTTTCCTCCTACCATTGCACAAAGCATAGAAAGCCAGGTCCTGTGATAATAGCCATTTATCCACATTGTCATTTGTGTCTCACCAATGAGGGAGAGTAAATTGCAGGAAGGAAGACAAAGCATCTCTACTATCCTGCAAATGCCATGGTTCCACAGGTTTCCATTTTTATTAACATCTCAATGAATTTCCTGGGCCAAGATTGCTACATTTGATCAAGTACAGCACTAAGTCTTCCTTGCTTGAACATGCCCCTATCCCTGGCCATTGACAGAAAATTATGCAAGCCTAAGAAGCAGCCTATTTCTGTGACATTTTCTCAGCTGAGTTATCTCCCTCTTCTCCCCTTTCATTACAGAATTCCCTCCACACTACACAGGCTGCAGCAACATTCTCCCATGGAGCCAGGGAGCCTATGGAAAACATGCTGTCCCTTTCACTACAGCTTTCCAGGATGTGCCTAAAGCTTTAGGTAAACTTATTTGAGCAGAAATGGAAAATAAACCCAGTCCTGAGGCTGCCAAAGCCAGGCTGCATAGCTTTGTCTCAGTCTGTGCATTGTATCTGTCTCTCTGTTCAACAGCTTGAGAGAAATATCAGGATTTGCAACATTCCAGTGTGAAACTACTTTAAATATACCACTGCCATTTAACTCCTTCTATTCTGGTCCAGAAAATATCATCTATGCCACAGCCCCACACACCCAAATCTCCTGTTGTTTCCCCCATACCCAGCAACAAGCCTTCAGTATGTGCATGTTCAAAAGTCTGTTTTAAAGCATCTTTGAAAACCAGACTAGAAGCTTTAAAACATTTCCATCTTAGAGTATGCAGGACCAATGCTTACAGCCTCAGGTACATTCTCCTCATATTCTGGGACCAGTGTCTAAGAGGAATCTGTTTCAAATAAAAGGGCATTGGAAAGACTGAGACCATACTTGCACTCATGACATCTCCATTATGTGCTGGATAACTGAAATAACATCCTTCACTGCTGAAACTGAATCTTTCCAAACTTGTATACACAGCTGCTACCAATAAAAATGTAGGCATTTTAAACTAACTTGCTCTTCCTACACTGTCCTTCCATCTCCTGATTATTCAGTATCTTTCACAGGCCCCAAGGATGCTCTTGAAATTGCTGTGGATGGCAGCTATTAGGAGCGCCTGGAGACAGTGCCAGTCTCCTGAAATGCAGAGAACTTGGACAGAAACAGGACTCCTCATACTAAGGACCAAGAAAGGAGAGAAAATCACAGATGCTTCTCCTGACAAAAATGTACTTCAAAAACTTTTTCCAATCCCCGTGCAAAATCTGAGGTCAGGTAGGGAAGCAACTGCATCTCAGGTGTTTTTTCACCTGAACACTTCCATATTTGTGTTAGGGGTACACTAGAGCACTGTGGAATTAATGAATTAATTACTCCATTTTAGCAGAAGCTTTAAATAAGGGTCTGATACACTTCCTTGGATATCACTAGGCTTAGCATTAGGCCATATTGGCTTCCTGCTGGTTAGTTTGGATACACCTTTTCTATCCACATCAGTACAACTTGACCATAGTTTTCAAGTGAAGCATAAGCCTAAATATTTTGCATAGGGACAGGCTTTATGAGACAGTTTAAATTTAAACAGGGATTCTTAAAGGCTTTTCAGTATTGTGGAACAAGCAATGCTGGGGGCATGTTACTCAACCCACTATGTGTTGTGAACAAATTATGTCATGTTTTCATATTTTTTAGCTGGGCTGGGATAGCAATGGAAATGTGGGCTGATTGCAATTACACTTGTTATCACATTCAAAATACAGTAATAAAATTCACTGGTTTTTCAAGTAAAAGCTTCAAATGAGTATGCCACAAATTATCCACCTGTAGAAGCCATTCCTGGTTAAGGAAGTTTTCCCTAGTCTTTCAAAGGAAAACTGATTGCTGGAAGAAATAACCTCTCTGAATTGCAGAATAGGTCATCCATACCTATAGCCTTTTTGGGACTGAGCTTTAAGGAATTTGCTTTTGCTTAAGCCATTAACAACTACTAAACTAATTCTCCTCATTTCACATTGCATACAGCTGATGGAAAATGCAGGGAAAAGTCTTCAAGGCATTAACCCCTTCACTCCTCAGGATGATTTTTGTGCTTGAAAGGAATTTGATGATTTCATCTTGCTTCTCCTTTTTAACTTTGCCTCCATTAGGATTGCTTGCATGAATAAGAGGTTGCTGAAACTGGCCCTTATATTGTAATGTAATCACAGATTGATTCAGCTCCACAATCACCCACTCATCTGTGATGATCATCTCAGGGTCCTGCCAAGAGTTTCTAGATGGCTATGTGCTAGCTCTGTACTGATAACATAAACCACTAAAAAAGTTCCTTATCTATTACTTTCCACTAATTCATATATCTTGTTCAAAGAGGAAGAAGAATCGTAGGAAATCATAAAAAAATGCTGCTTCTGAACATTAACAAAATACCCATGCATACCCATGCAATACCCTAACAAAAACTAACACATAAATCAGATACAAATAGAATGTTCTGGTAAGATTTAAAAACAAAACAAAACAATGAAGAATACTGTAAAAATAAGATTTAAAGAAGAAAAATAGGCTTTGTTTTGGAATGTGCATTTGGAGAGAAAAGGAATAACCAAATATCAGTATCTCTGAGAATAAATAGCCCATTTACCAATGTCTAAACAGCTAATAACTGAATGTAAAAGTGTCTACTCAATCTAATAAAAATGTATTATTATATTATTTACTACCACATAAACTTGAAAACATTAACATGAAGAAAGTAAACAGAAAACTGGATATTTACTGTGTCAAAGACCAACCTTACTTTGCAAAATTTGAGTCAAATGTTGCTACAAATAATACTGACAAGAGTATTAATGGATGAGTGCTATGAGTGGAATTTTTCAGAGTTAAAGAGAGTTTACAAAAGCACTGAAATTGGCTGCTTGTCTCTTGCTTTTTGGTATCCATCTCTGCTGACACCCTCATGCTTTGAACACCCTGAAAGAGCCATGGGCTCTGGGATTGGCAAGTAGCTAGGACTCTCAGTTTTGGTTCAGGATTGCAAAAAATCTTTTTATCTCTGGTATTCCTGTTCTTTAACGTGCCACTAATATTTTCTTGTTTGATGGCTTGTATCTCATACTTTCAACAAATGTTGCCCTTCCTCTTTACACTGTCAAAAGTTAAACTGTATTCACCAGTTCCTACCTAGCACTTCTTTCTTAGAAGGTGACATGACACTTCAGAAGTAGAAAATAAACATCCATAAGGAATTCTGAAGATGGAAGAATACATGCAAATGCAAACATGCAGTGAAATAGTCTTTAACCACAAAATGTCAATGTCTCTTAAAAAACAGATCAACCCTCCAATAAGGCACAAGCAAACACCTAAATATAAGCCAGATAAAACCACCAGTGGTAGAAAACCCTTGTGTCTGCTTAACTGTTTATAGTTTTAACAAAGTGGAGTCATTTCTCATGATGCTAAGTAAAACTTTTGCTAGCATGGCTTCCAGCTGCTTGCAGTGTAGCTCTATTGGATGTGCCAAAGCCTGCATCCACTCTGATAAAGGTACCTACCTCAGACTGTGGTCCAGGGATCCCTTGCTAAGTAACACAGACTAGACAGTGTTTTCTCTGCAGATGGGATGACCTTCCCATATTAGTGTCTGTGGTCCAGGCACTTTTATATCTGACACTTCTCTTCCCTAGGGAATGTAATGAGTACAATCTGGTCCTTTCAAAGTGGAGAAGATTTGCTGCAGCTGTGTGATGATTTGCTACTCAGCCTGTGTTACTAACTTCACTGAAAGACAGATATCCTGTTAGTGTAAAGTTGGAAGGTGGCAATATAATATTCATAGATGATGCTATGATTTTCTAGCTGTCTTAGGAACAATTTCTGGGACACAGAATGTAGACTGTGATTCATCCTGAAAGTCCAGAAATTCCCTGGATGACAGGTTGCATCTCCCATGCACAGAAAAAGCCACAAAGATCATTTAGAAGACTTTTATAATTGCAACTGTAAAATATCTATAACTTTTTTCACATCAAAAGCAAATAAGCTCTCATATCCAACAAAATTTCCAGCCATATTTTCATTATGAATAATTCAACCTGGTTTTCCTCAAAATAAGGAATATGAAAAATTCTCAAACACTGGAAAGCTCTTTAAATCAACTCATTTCGTTGCTGGAAGGCCAGACTTTGAAAATCTAGGTTGTATTTTACTGTCCTAGTCTTTCCACTGATCCTATAGGACTGCTTTTAGCATATGTTATCATTTGGTGCAAGTAAATCAATATCCAGTTGACCATAAATTGTAGTAATAGATCAAATTTTACCATTATAGTTCAGAAAAGAACTGCATAGGGAAGTTCATACAGTTTTTCAAACTGAAGCAAGATATAAAGTTATTAATATCTAAGGTTTCTTCTCATTACCTTGAAAGAGGTCTGAAATTTGGGAAACCTTCAGTAATTTCTTGTTATTTTTTAGACTGCTCATAATTAGATCCAAGAATAAAGAGGAAAAAAATGAAGCCAGTACTTAACTTGAATATAAACTACGCGTTGTTCTCCTCTAGGCACTCAACTGATCTTTTATTGTTAAAATTATGGCAAATTGTAACAGTAGTCCCCTTCAGAATCAACATGCATTTCTCTGCCTTTCCCTTCTGAAATTACAAATTATTATTTATGTATTCCCCTATAAAATGTGTGCATGGTCCCATAAGCCAGAATATAAAGTTCTGCTGAACTCACAAATGCAGTACTCATTATTACAAATGATTAGATCACTGAATCTTCTTTGCCATTTCCTTCTTCGAAAAAAATTCAGTCCCCCAATACAAGCCTAAAATACAAAACAATAAATAATAGTAATAATAAATAATAGTAATAATAATGAGATATTTGCTTGGTCTTTTATGGCACAGAAAACAAATGCCTGCTGATTTGTACTGCAGGGGTATATACATTGCAAGTTGATATTTGGCTCAGTCAGTTCTTTAGTCTAAGTATGTTCAGTTTGGGTAGAAAATGTTCACTTCTTTTTTAGGATCTGACAACAACTACAGGAATCAGAAGATGAAGCCACATTGTTACTGCTTTGAGTTCTTCCCCTTCAGATGAAATAAAAATCTCTCAGGCTTTTGACTCTAAAGGCCTCTATACCACAAGTGGGATCATTTGCCTGGACGTGTTTCCTTTGTGCAACCAACCACAGACTGCCTGGAAAAGTGAAGGAGTGCAGCATCAGCTTCCAGGCTGACACCAAATCCCACACAAGATGCTGTTTCTCAAACCCTGCTTCTACTCCAAAGAGCTGTTCATTCACCTGACCTATCTCATTAATCCTTTCTTGTGTGTCAAGGTCTGTTTTTCTTCCATTACAGTCAATGAGAGTAAGCATCTGATTACAAAGGGAATTTCCAAGCAAGAACAAACAAAAGCAAAGGCATAGTCTGCATTCTCAGTCACTCAAATCATGCTACAAGTAACAAAATAAAGTACAAATTCTTATATTCCTGGAAAGAGATTACGATCAAAGGTGATGCAAAAGAATATGGGCTGTATATGTCCACAGAAATCCTTAAAATGGTGATAAAACTAATCTCCTAAAAACACTCGTAGTGAAT
Organism: Calypte anna; assembly: GCF_003957555.1. Lineage (NCBI taxonomy): Eukaryota > Metazoa > Chordata > Aves > Apodiformes > Trochilidae > Calypte > Calypte anna. Next base: position 76,542,284 of record NC_044244.1, on the reverse strand, counting down.
TCACTTTATTTACTTCAGCTACCATTCAGCTGGAGCTGAATCAGATGAGCTCTGAATACTTCATATTTCAGCCCTGTACACTAACTGAAAGTAATAAATTTCTGGTAGCTGTAGATGATAGAAATCATACCATAGAGTCACAGAATGTTTTCAGTTGGAAGAGACCTTAAAGGTTATCAAGTTCCAGCCTCCTTGCATGGGTAGGTTGCTCAAAGCCTCATCCAATCTGGTCTTGAACACTTCCAGGGATAAGGCATCCACAATCTTCCTGGGAAAAATCATAGAATATGTCAAATTGGAAGAGACCCATAATTTTGACCTATCAAGTACAACTCCCTTGCCAGGCTACCTAAATTAAACCATAAGACTAAGGCAGTCGTTTAGATGCTCCTTGGACTCTGAGAGGCTTAGTGGCATGACCACTTTCCTGGAGCACCTGTTCCAGTGATTGATCACCCTCCCAATGAAGAACTTTTTCCAAATGTTGAATCTGAACTTCCCCTGACACAGATTCATTCCATGTCTTTATGTCCTATCGCTGGTCAGCAGACAGAGGAGATCAGCACCTCCATCCCCTCTAAACTCCTTAAGGAAACTGTAGGCTGTGATGAAGTGACCCCTCAGCTTTCTCTTCTCCAGCAAGCCAAGTGACTTCAGCTGCTCCTCATAAGTCTTGACCTGAAGATTTTTCAATATCTTGGTCATTCCCCTCTGGACTCACTCAAATAGCTCAACATCCTTCTTAGACTGAGGTGCCCAAAGCTTCACAGAGTACTCGAGGTGGGACTACATCAGTGGAGTGTAGACTGGGACAGTTACCTCCCTCATCCTGCTAGCTCTGCTGTGCTTGGTGCACCCCAGGACACAGTTGGCCCTTTTGGCTGACAGGGGACACTGTTGACTCATATTTAGCTTGCTGTCAACCCAAACCCCACAGATCATTTTCTGCAGGGCTGCTCTCCAGCCTCCTGTCCCCCTCTTTGTATGCATGGACACGATCACCGCAGCTCTGATGCAGAATCCAGCATTTGAACTTGTTAAATTTCATACAGTTGGTGACTGCTCAACTCTCTAATCTGTTCCGAATGGTATCCTCCAACACTTTTGCCCAGTTTGGACATCTGAGAATTCTTTGTTTAGTAGGAAAGACTGTTTGATTGAGAACATCTGCACTTCTCAGGAAACTCAACTGCTACTGATGTGGTGATGTTGGAACCTAACTCACTTAAAACCCAATTTATTCTTGGATTGGGTGCCTCTAGAAAAGAACCAAAAATGCTGGAAATCACAAACTGTGCCTTCCTTTACTTGGAACAAGTCAGTGGAGTCCTGCAATTTTGTCAGTGGTAACACCAAGTATAACTCAATCAGATAGTCTTAGAGTTAGTCATGATTTATTGTGGTTGTAGCAACAAGAGTACACCCATATACAACATTCACAGACAGCAGAATTCATAATTTTATTGTATCACTGTATTACTTATTACCACATCTGAGGGACTGAAACTCAGGGCCAATATAGACAACACAAACCTGCAGGTTTTTGCTTTGTGAGAAATGCAGATGGTGTCTCAGAGTCTTTTGATTTAAATTGTGGAAGAAGACCCTGTCGGGAGCACCAGTGACGTTTGTGGCATCTTCTAAATATACCCTTATAAAGGGCTTCTAATTAGTCACCTGCTCTGTCTTTATTTTACTATGAAAAGGTTTTCAGGATTTCAGCACAATTTACTTTCTGCCACCACTTTGCTGCAAAGTAATACATGAAAAATAGGGTAAATTAGTTTTGGAAGCCAGAATCTAAAATATGTGAGCAGTCTAATTAAACCAGAACAAGGTAGGTGGCTCAGTCTTTGGGGAGCAGTTGTGATACAGCCTCTCCTTCTACTTCCTTTGTCAGTCAAAAGCAAAACCAGCTTATTAAATAGGCTGAAATTCCTAATCCATTCTTTCACTCCCACTCCTCCAGTACCTGTTAGTGCATCAAACAACTATGCAGAGACTCTAACACAGGCTGCATAACCTATGTTGAGAGCATACAGTAAAAGAATCAGACTGCCTGGTTCTATTAGCTGAAATGAGCAGGAGCAAAACAGTAAGCTGAATTTTAGGTGTGGGGCAATGCACATCCTACTGAGATGAAAAGAGAAAATTCACACCTCTTTTAAATGCTGTCAGATTGTAGGCTGGGGAGGGTAATGCAGCACAGGGTTACACAAAGATCAGGTACTGTGCAACCAGGAGAGCTTGAAACTTAAGCAAAACCACCACAAATGCTTAATTTCTGAAGCTAAATTTTGCAACAACATCAGATTCCCATGTCAATGGGTGGCTGCAGAATCCCAGAAGACAGACGGTCATGCACAAAGAAGTACATTGCAGGTCTTCACAAACTTCCCACAGAAATCTGCACTAAACAAGGAGCCCTTGGCCCTTACACACCTCTTCATTGCTTGCACCTGTTCCTCATTTCAAGAAACAAATAATAAGGGATATTAAGGATGGAACACAGAGATGGCATCCCTCCTTCTCCAATTTCAGGTGCCATAAATTCCTCTCTGGATATTAATACTACAGGAAGAAAGCACTAAAAGCAGAGCCAGGGAAGTTCTAGAGTCAGATTATCAAGAGGAGTGTATGAGAGCTGGAAACAAAATCTTAATAACTGCAAATTTCCAAGAACTCTTTGGCTCTTGTGTTCAGATTGGGAAAAGGAGACAAGCCAAACAGCATTGGCCTGATGGCCCTAGAGGCAAAGGTCAACAAAGGAAGAAGCTTTTTGCAGCAGTCAGTCTGTAACTATTGCTTATCTGGCCATTAAGGGGACAAATTAAGTGCTATACACATGGGCATCACTTTCCCCATGAGTAAGCAAAAAGAAGGAATTTGGCAACCTGGGTAGGACTGGTACCCCTGCCAATCCTACTGAACCACAAAACAACTTCCCCTAAGGACTCTCTGGTATTTTAGAATTGTCTAAACTAAATTAACAACAACAGCTGCACCATTCAGAATGGCAAAAAAAGATTTACAGTGTCTAGCCATCTAGACATGGCTTTTCCAGAAATTAATTTGAGTCAGATGAGGGTGAATTTGAGAATGCATAGATTTTTCCTGCCTGGGAAATCTAAAACTTAATTAGATAGCAACCTACAACTGCTTTATTGCTGGAGGAAAATAAAATCTGGGGAGTCCGTAGTCTCTCTTGAACAGAAAAAAATATTGAGAGATCTGCATACACAAGCATGGATACTGTTGGGATTTTTTTGTTTCTTTGTTTTTTTCTTACAGCAGCAAGTCCAAAACAAAGCAGCCCAGAGAATAGACAAATCTGTTCCAGGAGCCAAAATATACAAGGAATGGAATGGTAGCAGAAATTCAGGCTTGTCCACCTAATCAAAAGGTACACCTTCTCTACATACATGTGAAGAATGAAGTGGCATATATCCATTTATTTTAATCTGCAAATTCTGCTGACACTTTTGCAATGTCTGTGGAAGACCTTGACATATCTTAATGGAGGGGGTGACTACACAAACACATCAGTTTTGCTCTGGAGTAATTACTACACAGCTCAGAGGAGCACCATGCAAAGAATGCAGAGTCAAGGGTGACATTGTAAACTCCAGAACCAAAATGCTCACAACTACCAAGAGTCTGTGCCTCAGCTAATTATCTCTTTTGAGAGGCTAGGTTTGTTTTCCTAGGTATACAGCAGAAAATCTTGCTTTTGAAAGCAAAGTTATTGTATCTTCATTTGATTCTTTGCCAACTCCTACCAAAAGGACCAGCTTCACAAATACTATCCACTGTGGGCATGATCGTGTTATTTCATGACTTTAAAATGAAGATACTACTCAAAGGAATTGAGTTTAATTCACTTGTATAAAAACAGTACTAGATCAAAATCTGGTACCTATTTTTCGGAAATAACTATTATTTCTCTTTGTTTGCAGATAGAGATAAACATTTATGTTTCCTTCACTGATAATTCCAATTAAAAATGTCTGCAATTCACATCAGATTAATTAAGGTTTATGTGAAAGTACAAGTATATGTATTTTACTTATTAATGTATGTAGTTTTCACAGCTCCGGTTATAAATATTGATCTATTTGGATCATTAACTGCAATGCAGTTTTAAAAATAGAATTATTAAATTCAATAAAGCATAAATTCAAGAATAGCAAATGTAGTCTTTTATTACAGCAAACAGCTTAGTGCAAGCCAGCTGGACTGCAGAAGGAACAGCAAGCGTTGAGACTGTTTCAGACAGCAGCTTGTGAAAGAAGAGATTACAAATCTGTCACTCAGGTGCTAGTAAGAATCATGGTTTCTCCTGCTAGTTTACTAGTGACAAATTGACCTAAAAGAGTCACCTTAAATAGATAATGTGAGGTAGCATGTGTTAAATGTGTTTATACAAGGGCATTAACATTAAATGTAATATAAGTTCTTGCCCACATACAAAGTCACCCGTGTGAACTGCACTTGTGTTACAACTGGGCTAGGTCTTGAACACCCCTGGATTCTGCATCATCTAAAACTCTGGGCCCAGTCAACCAAACCCTAAAGTCAGCAGGGGCACTGAAAAGTTAAAAACTCTCTATCTGTCATTATCTCACAAAGAAGGCAGGAAATCCAGGTGGCAAGAGAAACCTGCACAAGGAAAGGGAGTAGGAAGAAATACATTCTGCTTTTCTGGAGAAAAATAAATCCACTCGTGAGGTGGATTGTGGCAGAGGAAAAGGCCTTAGCTTACTACTCCAGACTGAAGAGAGTAAGGTGTACTCCCTTAAGGCAGGAAGATGGTAGGCCCTCCACCTAGAATCTGGAAGCCTCCTTCCAGCTTCCAGTCTCTGTTATGCAGGTACATGCAGCTCACAGTCCAGAAGACATCACCTGGCACACATAGCAAATTATGGAAAACAAAGAAGTATAAAAGAAGACATCATATCAAGATCAGGATGAGTGAATATATATATTTTTTGGGGGGGTGGACCAAAATTTACTGACACTGATTATAGCGTCTGGAAAGCAACTATGCAATTGAGCATTTCACAGATTTTTCTCCTGCCTCTCCTTGCAGTTGAGTTTCCTACCTATTTGGTGGGGCTACTAGTGGTAAACATACATAGTATAATTAACATTTTCATTCCCTGTGTCTTCCTTAAGGCTTTGGCTGATCCTGTTTGAAGCACACTGCTTACAAGACCTAGATGGCACATAATGCAAAGTGATAGTAGAGCTAGAGATAAAACCAGGAAGGAATATGAGTTTGACCAAGGTCTGTCTTCTCTTAGAACTGCTATTGATGTTAATGCCTGGTAGAGAAAACCCAAGGAGGACTTGGTTTATGATTTGTAGGAAAAGTGATCACCTTCTTGCTCACACGTGACTATGGGTAAAGAAATAAGGTAGGACTGAAAGCAGCCTGAACTGGCTCTAATGTGTCTTGTAGACAATGAGTGCCGGGGAACACTCTCTAGCTTATTACTCCATCAGACTAGTACCAAATCTGCTTCTGAAAGAGCTGAACATTCCCTTTTACTCAGGGTGGAATCAGAAAGGCCAGTCTGGCACTTGCATGGTCTAATATTCAACAGAGAGCAAGTGGAGGCTCACAAAGTTTCCTATTTGCTCAGCTACTGCCCTCTTAAAACAATCCAAATGTGAATAAATACTATTTAAATCGATAGTGTGCATTCACAGACAAAATTGGTTTAATATTTATTACATGATGCTCACTTTGTCAAGACAGAACATGGCACATATATTAAAAAACCAAGCAGGTTTTCTTAAAGTAATCAAACATTCAATAAAAATGTTTATTGTTGCTTTCTTTATTTGTTGGGGTGGGGGATGGACTTTCTCAATGTTTTTCTTGCAAGCTCAGTTGTGTCAAATAACCATGGGAAGGATATGGGAAATTGCTTTACTAGCTTTAGTAATAGTTTGAATTGCCCTTGAATTTATTTTAATCTTGATTTAAATGTTTACTGCAGATTATTCATCACTTGCATAAGGAAATACACTCCAGAATATGGTTAATAAAGAGCATAATGGCTTTGAGGGATTTTTAAAAGCAAAGTGACATTATAAGCTTCTTTCACTGTAGCAGCTGTATTCTTCAAATGTAGACAATGTTTGCTTTACAATTATTAATTATTATGGCTGCCAGATACAATTAAAGTACAGCTTGTGCTCTTCCTCTGGCTTCCTTCAAGCATTCACCACAGAAGTCATTATTGAAATAGCAAAATATTACAGGCTAGCACTTATATGATCTTTACTCCCTACAGCCCTAAAATAGTTGGCAAAAGAGGAGCATTATTGACCTACACTGCTGTAAGGAGGAGAAGGACAGAAAGAGGCAGAAGGACAGAGAAGGTAAAACTGTTCACACATTTGAGGTAGTTCCACTCGTAGGCGTATGTGGAGGAGAGAAGCCTTTTCAAGGCTTTTCACAGCACAGTGAAAGGACTTTCAAAAAAGCTCTCTCTCAAATGGCTTTTGATAAGCATATTAAAAAATGTCCTTCCCTAAAAAAGAAGGGAAGAGTGAGAGGACTAATTTGTTAATGCTTAATTATTCAGAAGGGTGGAAATGAAAGGATACTATAAAGATATACAGAAAGATGGCACAACAGTGAAGGGTAAAATGAAAGCTGAAATGCAGGGTTGGTAAATATGCAGTGGTGAACCTAAGAGACACAACTTAATTTGATGTGTGCAAGGATGGGCTCTGAACTATTTTGATGTTGCTGCATCTCTGGAATAAGAACTCTCAGTTACAGCAGCTGGTTCCATGACAAAAATCAGCTGGCCCAAGAAAAAAAAGTGGGAATTATCAGGAAGGAAACAGAGAACCAGGATAAAAATGTAGTTATGCCTGTCTGTAAATCCATGGTGTGCCCATAGTTCAACATGGCCTGCAGGTCTGGATTTCTGGTCCAAAAGGCTGTACTAGGATGATAAATCATACAGATAAAGTTATCACACAGTAAAGAATAGTAAACAAAGTAGAAACAACTAGATTAAGACTCTTTCAGACAAAACAGAAAACCAAGGGTGGGTGTGACACAAATGAATAGAAACATCAATGGCATTGAAAAGATCATTAGGAAATCATTATTTTGATTTTTTGCCATGCAAGAAGCAGGGGTAACAAATGAAATTATTAGGTGACAGGCTAATAACAAACAAAAAAAAGGCACTTTTTCAAACAGCACAGTTAAAATTAGAAATTTCTTGCCCAAGGATATTCAAAACACTGTTAATTCTTACCAGTTCAAAGAGCAGTAATTCATGGAATCACATTAAGGCTGTTAAACCCAGAAATAAAATTTATAACCAAGGAATCTATTAAAGTATGGTTTGTTGGAAGCTGTGAGAATATGCTAGGGCTGCACTATTGCATACTTTCCCTGTTTTTGCATCTTCCTCAGTCATTCAGTACTTGACTACTTTCAGAAACAGGTGTCATCTACAGAGGTCGATGTGTTTTGCCATCCCTCAAAAAAAAAAAAAAAAAGCCTCAGAGTTCTGAAGAGAGCCTCTACACATAGAAATATTTGTGATTATATAAATACTCATGTGGTTTATTGCGGTCAGTGGGCTTGCCCAAAGAAACCCAATGGAAACCCAATTGTCTAGGAACCATATCATCATGGGTGGAAGGATGAAATACTGCCTTCAAATTGGTAGGAATTTTGCCATCACCTGCAATGGAAGCAGGATCTCAACTTGTGCTACATGACACCAAAAGCTCAAGGAGCCCCAAAATATCAGGCTTCCTCCTGGTGACTACCTGAATATTCATCTTGAATTGATGAAGAGTTTTTCAAAGCACAGAGTTTTGTGGCATGATCTTCAATACAACATGGGGGGAAGAGTTTAATAATTACAGGACTTTATACTAAAAGAGCACACAAAATGTATTGGCAAATGGAACTGGTCTGCTACATCACACATACAAACACATTGGCTGTGTTCAGATAGCTAAGGTTGGAAAGCAAACCCAATTTTCTATCTTAAACAGGAATATAGGAAACATTTTATAGGCTTTCACTCTTTATTTGAGTACTATCATAGATATTTTTCATATTGCAAAGACTATAAACCATAAAACTTTTTAAACTGCTCAAAGTCATCTCAATTTTTTCAGATATTTTCTGATATAGAATACCAGAATTGAAAGTATTAGAACTTATATAAAAAAAACGCCTTTAAAATAAAATTGTCCCTAATTGAACAAAGCTTCCCTGACTAAAAATGTATTTATATGGATTCTAGTCACACATTCCCTTTGGTCTTTTAAAAAACACTTGGTTGAAATATTTTGGAAGATTTCCTAAAATTAAAGATTAGTGGATTTCAAAACAGATTTGATATAGTACTACATAGGGGGTAAAACATATTTATAAAGTACAGAATGAATAATCAACCTCATGCATCAATATATATTTGCCATATTAATATTTACTTGATCCATATAAACACAATAAAGAGTTAAAACAGAATCACTGATCATTAGGGAAACCTCTCTATGAGGCAGTGGCATGCCCCATTTATTAGTGAGAGTCGTATTTATACTTCCTTAGAAAAAACACTTTGCTTAATTGTGGCTGAGCAAAATGGTTGGAAGGCAGTGAGATACAGAGAGAATTTTAGCCATGACAATTCACAAAATAAACTTATGCCTCTTCGTTGGAAGAATCAAATTTTTAGGCTTTAGGTCTAAATCCAACAGATAAAGCTAGTCCACTGAGAGTTTTAATAATAAGAAGGGGGAAATGTGAAGAACTGCATAGCTAAATCATTGTAACTTGACAGCTGGAAAGGCAGAGACAGTTTGAACTTGTAACAACTTAGATCTCATGAAACCATGTAATGGAATAAAAACCTTAACAAAGAATTAAAACAAAGATGGAGGACTTTAATTGAAAACTTGATCAATTAGCACAGAGGCCATAAGAAGAAGGCAACAGAGTGTGAAATTTGATTAAACAGAACGATACGTCCTACTTCATTTTCAGCGATGTCAAAAAACTGATGACCTTGAAAAGAGAGGGCATTAGAAGAGTGTAAAATAGCAGTTATCTCAATGCTGGTTAAAATAGAGAACTGATAATAAATATCATACAGTAAGGAAGCCTTAAATTAAAATCACATACATATTCAGAATGGAGAGATGGGTAGTCATAAATCCCAGTAATTGACATGCAATCCAAATTTATTACAATGGATCTCGGCAGAGGGAATGCACGAAAGTGCCCTAACTTCACAAAGTTGACAAAGGGAGCAGATCATACTCTAGCTCACTGACTACTCAGATTATTTTTTGACAATTGGCATGATTCTACCACATCAGACAATCCTTTTCTAGTTGATAAAGTAGATTAAATTCTGAATTTCTAAATAAAGTAGATTAAATTCTAAAGATATTATTCTAAAAATACTCTCAGCATCTACAGCAACACAGCACTGGAGACACAGTGTGACTTTTCTCAGTTTTGATCCAAAACAAAATCAAAGAAGGACACTCCTTCACCCATATGACACTGCCATAAACCTATGAAGAACTCCCTACTTTTCAGAGGTGAAGTAATACATCAACATGCTGCACTGTGTTAAATACAATGTCTCTGTTCCTGTTGCAGGCTCTACAGTCTCTCTTACAGCCCACAAAAGTCCATGCTTACCCACCTACAAGTCTGTATTCTCACAGGACTAAAGGCAAAGACTCATCCGTGTTTCTACAGCTGTCCAGAACAACAAGCATAAGCCCCAGCAACATGGAGCTTGTATCTTGAGCTGCATTTCAGTTTATCTCAACCACAGTCAATTGGTGCCTTTCTAATATAAAGCCTGCTGGAACAAAGGTTCCCCCTTTAATATTTTTTAACAACTTGGACTGACAGGAGACATAGTACAGGTTCAGTGCTTTATGTCATGTGGCCGTGGCGTTTCGATTCTCTACAGTGCACCTTAAAATTAGATTTACTGTCATGTAGAAATACAGCTTAAGTGATCCTGAGGTGGATTTTTTCCAAAAATGGCATGTCTTTGCAGCCATGTAATGCCAATAGGATTTGAGTGAGGTCAGCCCAGAGTGCTTTTGAGAGCCATACTGATTGTGAATCCCAAACCAAAAAATAGCAAAAGTATAAATATAGTGTGATAGTTTTGCCATCAGTGTTCTTCTGAGGGAATATCTAATGGGCAAAGAAAGGTTCCTTATATGAAATTTGAAAAAAAAAATTACTAGCTTGAAGAGGATTTACAGCCTACTCCACCTGCTCGTACATACAGCTGATCTGCTCAGTGTCAAAAAGAAAAAGTTATTGCAGGAGGATAATACTAGTATCATAGTTTTTCTGCTATGATGTCAAAAAGTCAAAGAAAGAATATTTATTTTCACTTATGATGGCAGAAAGTGAAAGCAATTTCTGAATGCCATGTAGCAGTAAATGTTGCACTGTACTCTCCTGAAAAAAAATAAATCAATGAAATAGGTTGTCCACATTGGTTCTTGCTTTACTGGGCTACCTCCCTCCATGAAAAAAAAGAAAGGGACAAGCACTGGTGTAACAGTGGTTAGAGTTCCAATACATCTTGTCTGGGGGTCTCAATACAAAGTACATGGATCACTTACAAGGGTAAGGAGTATTTTATTCTGTCCAAATCATTCATGAGCAGTTTTGCTTTTAATCTGTTCTCCTCCACCTTTATTTAATTTTGTGTAGGTGGATTCACCAAATATTTTTTGTTGCAAATTTTGCAGTCTGATCTTTTGAAATTTTTCCTAACCCACTGTTTTTTAATTCTATGAGAAACAGAGAAAGCAAGCTTGCAAACACTGTACATTTGTTCTCATACATTTGCTTATGCCCAAGTTTCCTTGGGCTGAGAGCATTGGCAGAGGCCCTGATATTCCATTAAGGATGGCTTATTTTTTTATCTCTGTTTTTCTTCAATATACGCACAACATTCTCTCTCCAAAGAAATGAAAGGCACCACTATCCAGTCCCGTAAACACTCATCAAAACAACACCAACATGCAAGGAGAAGTATTATTTATGCAAACTGATTTTCTTTTCTTTGTGTTCCAATGAAGCTTACACCTATTTTCATCAATCTGGCTTCTAGGTCTCCATGGCTATTTGTTTCTATTTGTTTTTTTCTTTTCTTTTCTTTTCTTTTCTTTTCTTTTCTTTTCTTTTCTTTTCTTTTCTTTTCTTTTCTTTTTTTTTTCCCTTTTGAGAATCTGGTTCCCTTCTAAATTTCATATCATGCATGAAAGGCGTAATGTATTTATTCTGAGATAGTACTACTTTAATAGATTGCACTAAACAAAGTGTTCTGGTAAGTCCTACTTTTTTAACAGTAAAATGGGAAATGGGAATAAAGATTAAAATATTAACATTCATGGGCTGCAAGGAGGAGGTTTAGTCCTATAATGCAATCATCTTCCAAAGGGAAAGAACAAGGGAACCAAAACTTAGTGTTAAAAAAGAAATATAATAGGCAAAATAGATCAGTAACTCCCATTCCTCAAAAGTCACAGGCACCAGGAAAAGAGCGACACCATGTTTTAAATGTGCACTACTGATGTGTTGGTTGTTGGGACAGAAATATTCTAAAAGTCAATTCCCAGAAGGCATTTTTCTGATCAAGCCCAAGGAACTTTTCCCCTGAGCAGCAGGTTCTCATAAGTAGCAGTTCCCAGAAAGATGCAATAAGACCATACCAGAAAGACATCTACAGCAATCTCTTTGCTAGCAGAAACCCCAAAATGAATAAAGCATATCCAAGGAAGTTCAGAAGATGCACTGAGTCTGCACACAACCACCACAGCCATCATCTCCACTGGCCAGGTACCTACAGAGACCTTGCTCACTCACATCAGACTGTGAAGTGTGAAGCTCCTTCTTACCAGTGATAGGGATGAAAAGTACATTCCTTTGCCTGCAGACAAAGCCCCAGGAGGAGGAATCACCAGTATCTCCTGTAGGACCACAGAGCCAATTGTACTAATTGCTTGTTTACTGAGGGCGTGCTGCATTCTTAAACCACTGCGTGGATGCTATCTGTGGATTCCAAATGAGGATTCTGATATAGAAACACCATGTACATTTTAAGAATATTATATGGATACTTTTTAGAACAGGTAAAGCTTGCTACAGATTATTAAAGTTTTATTAGAAGGAAATAGATTGCTCCAACTTTTCTGGGACAACAAGAACCTAAGCAAAGCACTCTTTCCAAGAAGATGGAAAAGGAAGACCACTGGGAATGAGAAGAGCAGAAAGAATTAATTACAGGAAGGTCCCTTTCAACAAAAAACCATTCTGTCCTATGATTCATTCCCAAAAAGTCACTCCATCCCAAAGCCTCTGTTGTTATCCTGTGAAACACTCAGATGAGGAACTTCTGTATTATAGTTTACACCTCTTTGGGGATATACATCCAGCAAGTCCTCTTATTCTTTTTCTTCCTTTCCAATGGACAACGAGAGCACATAGGTCCTAAAAACTTGGTGCAAGTCCACAGGGAGCCAGAACAAAGAATTCCAGTCTTAAGGCTACAGCCTTTTGAACCCCAGCTTGCCTTATATCCAAACTAGGCTCAAGGGAAGGCTACAGCAAAGCTCATTTTATCCTCTGCAAACCGTGCAGAAGCAAACAAGTCTTAGAAGGGTCTTGATGCTGCATGCAACCAGGGATGTAGGAATTACAGGCAGCCTGGCTCGCAGGCAATCTCCAGCCAACAATGCAGATAGACAGGCAAACTGTCTACATTATCAAGTAATGCAAGAGAAGATGTGTAGACAAAAACAGCTGATGTTTAGGAACTGATATCTGCAGTAGCTATGCTTCAGAGAGCTTTTACTTGAAGCCAGTTGTAGGGTGGCCCCATGCACTGATCCCACTGCGTTTGAAGCACAACTGGAGCGTGTTTCCTGGTTTGGTTTCATCCAAAAGAAATTCACTTTGAACACTGACACTATTCTAGGATATAGGTGTGCAAAATAAGGAGATTAACTCCAAACCTGTCCAAAGTAAGCTACTAATGGATGCATACATTAAGTTTTTAGAAAAAAAATCTTTAAGACAGCTCAGTGACATGAACTGATTTGGATCTTGTCTCACTGACTCTGGCAGCCTAAGCATTTCTTGTTTACAAAGCTTGATTGAAGAAATGGGGGTTTTCTAGACTTGGAGCTGTTGTTTTAAGACAAAAATGGTATAGTTTGTGATGTGTCATATGAGTAGCAGTACTCTTGATGATACCTGATCAAAACTGAGTACCAATATCAATTTATAATTGGGGGTTATGTCTCAGTCTCACTACCTGTTTAAACTGTGCTTTTGAATAGAATCAGATCTCTTGGCTGTAAAATATGTGATAAGCACGCAGAATCTTGATTAGGAAACTGTAAGGTGAAACTGGGTAAGTGAGGCATTTCAGTTCCTAGCTTTCTGCATTCATTTATTTTTCGAGATATTTTTTATCCCAATTTAGCCACTATTGATGTTCAGCTTTTATTACCAAACTGCAATAGGTTTATCAAACTTTTAACCAACAAATCTGCACATTTTGCTGTTTAGTGTGATGCCACACTAACTGTTGACCTTGCACCATGGGTTCATTTAACTGGTAATTTACTGATCCTATTTATTATTTCAAAATTATCAACATTACTTTTAAGATGTTACTTGAAATAATTACAGTGAGTATCATTCATATGAATTCTCCTTTTCAAGTGGGTACAGCAAGTCTTTTGATTTTCCCCACTTATTTTTATCTACCATAAGGCTTTAATTGTAGTAGTTCTTATGAAAAATTCAAAATCTACAGCTATGTTTTCAACTGCAGCTTCTAATTTACGATTCACCACTTTTGGCATACTAGACTTAAGATACCCTGCAGCTAATTTTCAGAGGTGCTGAATGGCCACAGCTGCTCGAGGCAGCTGCTTGATGCTAGTCTGTCTTGAGATTGGCAGAGGGATGGCATGTTAAGCATTACAGTACACAGAGCTGCAAGATAAGATTGACAGTGGCCCTGCATCAACCCTGACTTGAGGGAACTGGAGCTAAAGAGTAGGCTGCACAAGTTAGGAAGTTAGGATGGGTTTGAACACATGCCATTCCACAATCACTCTCTGGAAGAAAAATGCCACAGATATGAATTAAGTACCTCAACCCATCTCCAAAGACATTAAGCTTTTAAAATATCTTTGAGAGCCAAACAGCTTAGGAAGCACTTTTTAAAGCAAGCTACCTCTCTTATTACTCATAAAAATGCCTATACAAGGAGGTAGTTTGGAGTACCTAGCTTAAGGCTGGATTAACTGGTAAGAAAATGCATCTGCACACATTATTCTGTACTCTCACTCTACTAGTATCTCTCAGTGTGGTACTTGCATTTCCATAAGGTAGGATCTGACCCCACAAGGCCACACAACCATTTCCTTCTTATTCCAAGTGCAGATAGAGCTGTGTGCACTACCAGCTTGTAATGCCATACTCTAGCTTTGCATAACACTAACTCCAGCAAGAAAAGACTAAAGGATGAGAAAAGAACTTGGCTGCTACAGACCTGCAGCTGAGCGAAGCAGAGTTTCTGATACCAGCACATAGCCTGCAAGAATCTGAGTGAGAGGTGTCTCTTCCACTGTAAGGAAGAGCTGCCAACAGTAATGGCAGGCAGTGTCAAACACTCAGTTACTTAGAGTGAAGGAACCAAGCAAAGACTTGCTCTAATGCATGTCTTTGCCTAACAAATAATGTATGATCAAAAGCATTAACAAGAGAATGGTTTCACGTTAGGAAAAGTGGAATTTAAATACACACATGATGATTTTCATCCCCAAATTGAGAGGAAACTACCAAGTTGAATTGTATTTCCCCTTTTGCTTTGATTTAATCATATTGAACCCTCATGCTTTCAAAGCGTGGAAGAATTTAATTTCATTTTGTTATTTCCTTTAATTTATAACGTTTTATGTTATTTACGTATTATTCCTCACCCTTTTGTTTTAATATAATATTTTCTTTCAGAATTATTAAAATACAGCTTTTCAGAGTTTTAGGATAAAATAGCTCAGAACATCTAGTCTGAAATTTTTTTTGTAATTGAGGAAAAAAGCAACTTTGAAACTCCAGAATATCTTGTGATATACTACTTTCTTGCTTTTTCTGCTTCTGGGTCTTTATTAATGCTAAATGTAAATAAGAAATACAAGCTAGTATCTCTAGAGGATACCAATGAAATTTTGCTAAATCTTGATTCAGACATTATTTCTGTACCTTCACAAAGGAAAAAGAAACTGTGTTTCTTACTGAAGATCAACACATCACATTATCATGTCAGTTGTCATTATATACCTTTTCTTTTCTTCATTCTGTTACAATAACACCTAAGTGCTGGATAATAATCGTAAGTGAAGCTTACAATTGCTTTTCATATTTAAAATGTCCTAATTTGCTTTAGAAACCCTTATAGCAATGTGGTTTGTGGGGATTATTTAATCTACCACTAGAGCTCAGACACCTTTGGCATGAAATTTGGCAACTGTTCAACAGACTTATCACACAGTAAACTAGAACTGAATGGGCAATTTACAGGTTGAAACAAAATCATCCTCCAGAGATGGGAACAGAATGTCAAAATTATTATTAATAATAATAATTTATAACCAGAATGGAGCACATTATCATACATGTCAGAGGCAATGGTCTCTAAGAAGAATGATCTGCAGCTATCCAGGCTTTGGAAAGTACCTGACTTCCTTTGAAATGAGACTTTCTCTTTCTTCAGACCCTGCCAGTGCTTATGGAAAAAACAGGGAAGTGACAGCACCGTGGGATGCCACTTCTCTGTGATATGAAAATACTACTGTTCAAGAAGGACTTGTAAGGACCCTTCTCACTTCACTCTTTCAATGTCAGGTAGTCACTTCTATATGGTCCATAAGTCAGAGGCTTCTGCAAGAAGTCTGTATAACAGTTTCATGTATAGCAGCTATCACAACAGTGACTTTTTAACACCACTCCATTTCATTAATGCTTCATGCTTCACTCATCTGACCACCAACTGCAGTTAGTTCCATGCCGCCCTTACAAAGTAACCTTAAAAGAACCCCTTGAAACACCAATTCATAACATTTCCAGGTTGTAATTCCTGGAAATGGTCCTATATGTATAGAAATGGACTATTTCATTCCAGAACTTAGCAACACATTTCCACACGCAGGATTTTAGGATCTCAAACTTTGCTGCAGTTTTTCACTTCCCACTCCCTTGCATTATGCCTTTGCTAGAAGAGGACTCAAGAAATTTAGTAGAAAGGAAAATGGCAAAAGCCTGTGCATTTCACCCTCCCCTGCAAGTACAGTATGAAAACTCCTAATAAAGAACACAGCAGAGTTTATCATGATGCTACGTTTGCTACTGTGAGTCAACAGACTGAGCCATACCTACCGCGTACAAAGTGCAGGTGGGACTTTTTCTTCCCTTTTGCCAATACTAGGTTCTGGCGATTCATATAAATGTGGCCAAATCTTCATTGGATATTCCACTTTCACCTGCATTACTCAGGATCTTGGCTCCAGACAACATCTGTTAAAAAGACACAGACTTTGATGTTGCTCTTCTTGCTTTCTCTGCTTCTGGGTCCTTATTAATGCTAAATGTAAATAAGAAATGTTGCTCTTCTTGCATGTATGAACACTCCATATCCTCTGAGAACAGACTGAGCAGTGCTTATCTGTTCCCTCACTGACATACTCATGCAATATAAAAGACATTTAAAAAAAAAAAAAAAAAAAAAAAGTCAAAATCAAATCCACCTTAGTTTCTTCATTTTGTGATTTAATTATTTAAAACCCAAGGCTTGAATGAACTACTGAAAAATGAGTGGAGTAATGGTGTTCTAGCTTGAATGCCATTTCTCTACTGAAAGCTAACAGCCTATATGTATTGTCATTCTAACATGTTGTTTTGATCCACTCATAAATTTCTAAGGACATATATTTTGAACTATTTTTTTTCCAGGTTTGGTCACTGCTCACATTCCTGTTTTAGTCTGTATTTTATTTTTGATAAAATGAAGAAACATGCTTCAAGCATTCCTTCACTACAGGGAGAGTGGACATAAAGAGAAAATTAACTTGTTTTACGTATAAAAAAAATACAATTGTATATTTTTTATGAGTTTTGGCACCAGAAAGACTTTAAAAAAATGGCAGATGTTTTCACTGCATTTTTTTGTGATGTAGGTAGGACCTGTTGTAAACGTTGCTCCATAAACATTCATAGAGTGCATAGTTTTACATAGGAATAAAGTCTTCAACACACTAGATTCAAAATTCTGCCAGATCAGTAGGGCTTTTTTCAGTCATGGTAATAAGCTATTGGTTGAGCAGAAACATACATTAAACCACAAATGGTATCTGAATTCTGCAGGAGAAAAAAAGTTTCTTTTCTGCCCAGACTCCGGGGAGTAGTCCCTCAGTACAGTTTGCCCTTCAAGAGACCCTGTCTATGGATCTGTTTCCCACCTGTGAAAATGCAGCTCTAGACTTTAATGTGGGTTTTGTGTTACAGTTCAGATTGTTCACCATGCCTGTACAGTGAAAAAGAAAACTCCAGCTCAATAACCAGTAGACGTTGGACATCTTTGTAGATGTAAGTAGATGTAGATGTAAGATCTTAAGTAGACACTTAGACATCTTTGCAAACAAACTAAGATTTCGAAGTTGCTGTCTTGAATGGAAATGAGTTTCCAAACTCACTGGCAGTCTGCACAGTCTCCCAGACCTCCTCAGAATCCTACCAAGGCTGCAGGGTTCTTTTAAAACTTATGAGGTTCCTCCTTTACAAATTCCCATTGGGGCCTTTCCCTTCTTCTTTCGGAGTCACCAGCTCACTAGAGTAGGACCAATCTTACAGAGAAACTGCCCAAGCACAATACCCAGCACCAGACATTCAGGTTAAGTTCTACCACTCCTTACCTCCTTGCCTCTAGCTAAAGGTCCAAGAGTATTTTTTGGGCCATGGTGCTGCGCTATCATCCCATGGTAGCGTAAGTAACACACGGGCATGTGGCTTATAAAGGAGGAAGCTCCTAGCCTGGACTATACTGTCTGCAGAACTGTCCCTCACATTAGTGATACCTGCTGAGAAGGTTAACAGAATTAAGGCTCTTCCCACTTGTTCTTGCAGAGTTTAATATTTAGAACATTTCTATCTAAAGTTTGAAATTTCTTTTGGAGAGATTAAATGAAGATATCAAGGGCACATTTTCAATGCAAGAAATACACATTGAAAGACCCATTACCTTTAATGGAAGCTACACAATTCAGGCTGCATACTCACTCCCTAATGTTGTTTTAGACAATCCTTTTTGTCTAGTTTTCATCAAGTTTTCAATAGTAGGGTCCCTTCATGTATATTTGAAATCCACAACGGAAACGTTCAAGTCAGTTTCCATGAAACTTGATAATAATTGGATGTCTTTCCATTTTTAGCCTCAAAAGCCTGCCTTTTTTTTTTTTTTACTTACTTTTCTCAAAGGCTATCTGGTAATCTGTTGTACATTCACAAATATTGTTATTTATTAAACTTAACAGTGTACTTTGCTGTGTCACAGGCTATTGTTGCAATGGGTTATGCAGATTAGCACCATTCTTACAGTGCCACTTGATAAGGCACTTAATTTAATATGTGTTGCCTCTCTTCTGTTTGTATGCAACCACTGGGATACAGATATCTTTCCCTGAAGTGATTGATTTTCTGTTGCTGAGAGCTGATTGGAAATCCTAAGACTCCAGAGGCTATTCAACTGATGGCACTGAGACCTTAAGATGGATTAAAAAATACATTATTTCTCTCTCTGTTTGCAAAAGAGGCACTGAGAATCAGATCTTCTTTTAAAATTACATTGTAGAAATGAGATACAAACTTAAGAGTGGTTGATTTTGAGAAGTGATTCCACTTGAGACCTTGCATATGATTGACATAGTCTATGCTTTGATAAGATTAAAAAAATCTCCAGAGATAATCGCTCATAATGAATCATTTATTATGTATATCTCTTAATTCTAGAGGGGTTAAGGATGAGTGAGCATGAAAGCCAGGGACAGAGTTTTATGCATCCCATAAACACTCCTTGCAGATGTTTATATGTGTCCTCAAGAACATGAAATACAGAAATCAAGGACACTTAACTCTTTTCCTAAAACCCATTTGCCACTTAGAAAGTGCTGGTTCTCTTGGGTCTGAATCCTGCCAGGACCCCAGAAACCAAAGGGGGGGGAGGGGGGGTGTGACAATGGGGGTAGCAAGAGTGGCATACTTGCAGAGCAGAGATCCAAGGTACAGCAACCCTTTGTGCCACAGAACAGAACACACAGGGTGGGAGGTCCAGAGCATCTATGCTGTTGCCCATCCTTTGAATTACCACAGGGCTAAAAGGGAAGCAGGTTGTGCAGGAGGCTGGAAGCAGTGGTGAGGATGGCATGCCAGCAGGTACATGTCTTTGGCTTCCTGTGCTGCCTCTTCTCTTTATTCCACACCTGGGATAGTAACTCTGGTCTTCAGGCTTTGGTCTGGGGCTCAAAACACCAAAAGGTGGTTTACATCTAAATACAGCATGACTTTTTAGGAGAAGCATGGGCCTCAAGTTTTCTGTCCCTGAACCAACTATGCATTGGGCAAAGGATTTCCTTGTCTTGCATATACATTCTTAAAAGGACAGCCTCTTAAGCTATTACTTGCAGAGTCACAGACCAAAGTTCAATTGGTTTTATTCAACATAAAAGGAGGATTTTGTTGCTAAGCTGTCTGCATCCTGCTTTTACAAGCTGGCATATGAACAGTCAGCAGGTGCCTCTTCAGAGAGACAGGCGTGATGTACAGCTCTTACAGCCACACAACACTTACTGTCATAAACATGGCATGTTTTACAGGCTGCCTGATGACTTAGACAAAGAGCCATTGTAATGACTTCCCTGAATCTGTAATGGCTCCATTTACAATTAGTGTGAGGAGGCAGCACAGCTCTCTTCCCTCCACAGAGCTGATTCAAATTTAGATACGACAGTCTGGTGAACAAAATTGGCCTAGGTGACTGTCTGCAGAAATCCATGCTTCACTTTATTGTGCTGGCTACTCAGATGGCTGGAAACAACCTGCCTGGGTTTTTTGTTGTTGTTGTTGTTGTCTTTTTTTTTTTTTTTTTTTTTTTTACCTCCTAAACTTTCTGATTGTGGCTGTTGCCTTTTATTTTAATATTCACATATTGCTACCTGAGCTTCATAGCTGCAGCTTAGAGTGAATTGACTCACCCTCATCAGTGGGAAAAACACCAGAATTTGCTAAAGGAATTTATCTACAGTTGGGGAAAAGGCCTGCAGGGAACCAAGTGGGATGGGACACACAGAGATGTCACATTCAGAGCCGTGTGCCCGAGACTGAGGTTGCGCTGTTCGAGGTGAAAAAAGTATGTTTGGATCAATAGCAGAAACTTGCATGAAAAATAAGTGAAAATATAATCAATAGCAATTTTCTATCCATTGGACCACTGTGCTTGAGTTTAATCACAAGTCCCAATCACAGAGCACATGCAAAGGAGGTGTCCACCCTGATGGTTCATGATAAGTTACCCAGCAGTGCTGCATGGTTTAGACCTGAGTGTGCCGCAAATTACCAGACATAAACCAACCATCCACACCAGCAGCGCTCCAAAAACATCTTAGACAAAAGTTGTATAAGAAAAGCAAATGTTGTCAGGTCTCTGATGTTCAAGAGATAGCTGTAAGAATTGCAATTATTTATTTTTTGCCTTCCAGCATTGCAGTGCCTGGTATCTACTATATGTTGAAGCTGTCTTTGTTTTTTACTTCTCAGAACCTGGAGGAACTTATTTACTAAACAAGCAGAAGCCTTCACTGAAATTAGCACTAAAGCATAAAATATTTCAGCTCACCTGCAGTTAGTGAAAGAAAGTGTTTATCTTTTGTTCTGCTTTACTTGTGTGTTTCTTAGCTTTTTATACAAATGGTAAAAAATCCTCTTAAATGTTCCTCTCAACCTGCTCATTATAAAACAAATCATATATCACTATCAATGTCATTTAAAACAGACTAGATTATGGAATTATTCTAATTTGGTGGCTAAAAGGTATTATCTACTATGAAAAAAAAAGAATGGAAAGACACATGCTGAATATAATAGGGAAGTCATCAGCTTAAAAGAAATCTATTTTTCATCTAAAAATCAACATAAACAAACAAAAGATAAGAGCTTAGAAAATATACTAAGCACACAACTGCCAGTGCACATATGCTTTTATCCTAATAACAACTGAAGTTAGTAAAGTGGATAGAAACAATAATGAGAACATTTGTGTATCTATTACAGGAGATTACACTCTGTATGTGTAAAGACTACAAGACATTTCAAGTGTCTTAAGCCAAGCATTTAATTATGTGAAAAGTAAAAATAACATATTTCAAAATAATTTAAAGGAGGAAAGGGTACTTATGCACTAAAGAAATGGGTTTTAATCCATTTTTCTCCTACTGGCACACCTGAAAAATGGAAAGCATCTCACAGAGCTGGAGTGACTTGTGTCAAATTGACAACAAAATATGATACCTGGTTATTGCACAAGTCCAGAAAGCCACAGCCTGGTAAGTCTTATTCTCGGTGAGCCTGGGTTACATTTTTAATGTAAACTGATCTAGTGACTTAAAAGGGTCTTTAAGCAGAGCTCTGGAAAGGGATGACCTTCCTCAGCATTAGCCAAGCATTCCATGTCCTATACTCTCTTATCCTACAGTCTCTTACCTTACACTCAGCCCTTCCTTTCCCTGAGCAACAACTGACTCTGATCTGCATCACCTGAAAGGTCCCCACCTGCAACTTTTAGGAACACTGAATATATCATTGATATGTACCAGGCTACTTTGATGAAAAGCCTGATGTAGAATGGGTCTGTCATAAAAAAATCTGAGGCCCTAGAACTGAGAACTGAGAAAGAAGAAAAAAACACTCACATGCACACAAGCATTGCCATTGAAAAGACTTGCCTTAAAATATTCAGATGCAGACACTGTAGATCCTTTCCCTGAAACAGTTCTTGATATTCTTATCTTTAGGGACTTTTCACTTTGTGGATGTAATTCCTTAATTAATTACTTCATCTTCTCTCTACAATTCTGCAAACCTCTTGGCAGATCTATTATAATACAGTTACATATTCATGTGATCCATGCTTTGTCTCAGTCAGCTTGGTTTTTTTCATTAGTAACAATATGGATTATAATTAGAGTTCCTTTATTTTTTAAGTACTAGCTGATCAACACACGTAGGCAACATAGGTAGCTGTATAATAAATAAATAGATAAATAAAAGATAAATTACAGCTAGGTTGAAGCATGAAACAAAGACATGCTTAAACGTACATCCCTTGAAAACTACCTCTGCCCAGACACTCAGCTGCTGCACTTCATTCATGATTAAAGAAAGCATTCACCTCCTTCATGTTGTTTATGAAACACAAACATTTATACAATGTTTGCAGCCCCTATATCAATGATGAAGGCAGCATCACACGATTTGGGTTCTGTGTACTGTCTAGGACACATGGGGGAGGATGCCTGCTATCTGTTCAGTAAACTTTTGCTGAGCACATTTATAGCAACTAAAAAGTTGATCTCTTGGGGATTCTTATAGGAGAGTTGCAAAACAAGTTTGCATACATACTCATTGAGCTGAGAACCTGTTTGAAAAAGCAGACCTCCAAGTGGCTATCAGCCCATGTGAGCAAGGAAATGTAGATGCACACATTAAACATAAACACAAACCCAAGAGGTAAACAGGAAGATTTTCAGGTTCAAGTTTCAGATTAGAGAACATAGTATGTAAAAGAATTTTAAGATGACAAAATGACACATTCTAGGAACAAACAATATATAATTAAGAAAATTTTCCCCCCTATTCATCTAGTTGTGCATATTAACTCAAACTCTGTGCTATCTAGATGCTGGATAATTTTTAATGAAATAAGGGTTTTCTCCTGCACCTTTTCTTCTTTCCTCTCCTTCTCAGACTTCAGTTTTGGAAAAATATATTAGTTGTTGGAAAGCTAAATCAAAGGAAAAAGCACATCTGACAGATCTTCCTGGGTTGATATTCTAATTGCTTGCTAAAATAAATTTTGCAACTGACACAGAATTTTTGCATCCTGAGATTAGATATTTCACTGTTAAAGTAGATGTTCTTATAAAATACGATGCTTGTGGAGAAACATGCTCACTTGAGTAGCTTTGGCAACCAGTGTGATTTGGCTGCCATGAAACTAGTATGAATGTCACAGGATTTGGCTCCTTTCCCAGATGGTTTTGTGAACTTGCCTAAAAGTTATCACTCAATCAGGTCATCTTATTTTGTCTCCTCAGTGGTACCAGTGGAGGGGCTGTCCAAATATGACTTTGCAAACTACCTGATAGACTAGGTACCTATTACAGCTCAGAAAAAAACCCCAGCAAATCCTCTGTAGGATTTTGAACATAAGGCAAAATTCTTTAAGTTCATTTTGTATTCAGTGGAGACCAAACAGATAACAGAGCAGTAGGGAAATAAACTTGTGGTTGGTTGCTTGTGTTTCTAAATAGACAAGTTGCTGCATTCTATCATCTTGGGCTGTTTTCAGGCTGGATAGCTGTGTTTTCAGATAATGAGGTGCAATTTCTTCAAAGCAGCTTTAAATCCTCCTGCAGATGATGAAATTTAATGCTTTTCATTTTCTTGTTTGTATTTTGCAAAACAACAGAAGAACAATAACAGGGAGTTGATTGGAAAGGTATTGAGGACTATAAGGCATTTCAGAAAAAAATTTCAGATCCTAAATATACCAATGCATACAGTTTGCTAAAAAAAAAAAAAAAAAAAAAAAAAAAAAAAAAGCAATTTTGTGGTATTTACTTTAGCACATCCTATTTATTAAAGAAAACTTTATGGGAGTTAAACTTTAATGCATTTTTTTTCATCTTGTTGACAATCTGGATGGGGCCTGGGATTTGTCTGCACGTTTGTTTATTTATTTCTTGTTAATTGGATTATAAATGGTCACAGAGCCCCTTCAGTCTCCAGAGTCTATGATATAACAATGTTCTAAATTTGTTTCTATAAGTTACCCATAGGGAAGCAGCACTAAGAAGGATTCCACCTTCTCTTTGCATTGTGTAATTAAAGTTTATCTGACTGCCAATAAAGTAATTTACAGGCTCTACCTAAAATTTAAATGAAATGCAAAAATTATCCCTTCTTTGACTTATTTTCATCAAGATGGATCAATGTAGTCTGGGAAATTAAATGTTACCCTGTTGCCTCTAGACAGTTGATCCTAAAACCACTACCAATCCTTTGCTTTCTCTCCTTTTCTACTAAGACTGTCATACTTTGCAGAGCTGAAAGATCACCAATACTTTGGTATTGGCAAGTTCTCAGAAATTATACTTTCTTTACCCTTTTATTTAAATGTAGTATTTTAGAATGCGCCAGATTGGCGGCCATCACAAATAGAATTTAATTTATAAGTACGTGCAGACACAGCTCATACAGAAGTAGCATGGCAATATTGTCTGAGTTCAGAGAGGAAATTTTGTTTTGTGCTGTGTCACTTGGACTAGGAGACATAAAACATGCCCTGAGCCATCACTAAGAACACAGCCTTTGCAAAGTAGTCATCTCTGAAGAGAGGAAAATCCTTCTGATGTCAGCTTGAGAAGGGATTTCTGGTACAGTAAGTCAGAAGAGATGTGATGGTGCCCAAAGACAGTGTTTTCTCCCACAAAGCTCTGCTGACACAGCCTACAGAGCCAGACCCAGATTCCTGGCACATTCTATCAGTCCTCTCCCTTGAAGCTGCAACAGGTGGTTGCCAGAATCTTCTCAAATTATATCACAGTTCAAGTCTCCTACATCAGGCTTGAGAAGCTCACCTCCTCACTACTGAGGTCAGCCATTAGAGGAAGGCTTATATCTGTTCTCCATTCACACACCATTGCTTTTTTTATGCATTTATGTATGTCAAAATACTCAGGGTATGCAAAGATGTTCCATTTGACTATTTGTTTTACTGCCTTCAAGGGGAGCAGAGTTAGACCATGGCACATTTAGTTTTATTCCCTGAATAATTTCTCTAAATTGCAGATACCACAGCCCAACCTGTGGGCACCTCATCCTGTAATTTTCAGAGGTGGGGAAACCTTTAAAGCAAACTGCCCAAGCCACAATACTGTATTACTATGGTTTAACTGAATTTGTATTGGGAAGGAGATTTCAAAAGATTGAAGGATTTAGGGCCTCATTACACTGAAAATAGCAGAAATTTTTATGTTCCTGAGTTTCTGAGGAGCTTTGCAAAGTCTTGTCCTAAAACTTGATGCTTCTGTGTGGCATAAGCAAAGCTGAATCAAAAAGATGGGTGTCTGGATCAAGATAAATCCCTAATTCCCCTGCTGTTGGAAAGAAAACATAGGCAGACAGAACTGGGTAAGAGACCCACTGTTAGAGGGGTCTCTGCAGATTTGCTTTTGGTGCTCTTTTTGCACTCTGGGGGAGGGGAGAAGCCTTATGTCCACCTCCAACAACAGGGGCTGCTTCCAGCCTATCATCCACCCTATCTTCATCTTTATTAAAATCTGCAACCAGCCTGATTTTGCAGGGCTCTGACACAAGCAGAGCTATCAGAAGGTCACAATCACACAACTCCTCTGGAGCAATCTGCTGTCTCAGGCAACTGCATGTTTTTGCCTATTTTACAGTTTGTCAGTGTCGGGTGTTAATAAGAAATGGTTTGCAGGTGCTGAACTGATGGTCCTGGTGGCCACCAAAACCACTGGAATGAAGAACTCAATTTCTTGGAAGTGATATCACACTACCTTGCTATTGCTAATTGTTCTTATTCTTCTCATTCAATGTTAGGCAGCTTAGAAACAAAAAAAAAAATGTAGATAGAACACTGTAGGATGATAATGATCAAAATAAACAGTCAAATCAAAGTGCAATCATATGGTATGAATTAAAAACTTTACACAAAACCAAGATAGAGGACAGCAGGAGAGAAGAGATTCTTATTTTATTTGTTACTAAGGGTAATAGAAAGAATGACACAGGCAGAGGATGAAAAGATGAGTCTCTACCTTAGATAATTTACATTTAAAACTGAAAACTCTGAAGAAGTTTTCAAAAAGTAGAAACAAGTTGTTTATTAAAAAATAATACAAGTGACACTGATTAGTTACATGAGTGTAAAAGACAGTTATCAAAAATTCCTTCCAGAGTTCAAAACCTTGACAGATCTGTCTACTGCATATAACAATTGTCAGGAGCTTAGAAACTAAAATAAACTCAAGCCCTTACAGAACATTACTAGTTCTGTAGATTCATTGCTTCAAAACTTCTAGGTAAAACCATGATTTGGCTAGCAACTCCTCATGATTTTAATGACCCTATTGGTCTTGTAGGTGAGATCAAGCTCAGTGGAATTATAGAGGCATTTCTAGAGATACAGTCACTGCAAACCAGACTTCAAGCTACTGGAAGAGTGACAGAAGTTAAGCTATAGTAATTTCTTTATATTAGTAAAGAAATTAGTAATTTCTTTATATTTGCAATATGTACTTAGTGCATCATTGTCTATGCCTTATTTCTAAGTCACTAACAAAGCCACATGCTTTATGTTACTTTACACATCCCACAGCATCATGATAAGCCCTGCTCAATTACCCTGCATCCATCCCTCACCTGCTGTAACAACTTGCAGTGATTCTGTCTGCTCTGTCAACCCTTTGTACAGCATCTGCCTTGGACTGGTTTCCTAAATCCTTTAGGAATAGCAGATGAGTCTGCAGTATTAATATGTCATGAAGTACATACAGGTGTAAGTGAAATTCCAGCCTGACATGTTCCTATTGTCTCCAGATCTCTTTGTAAAAAGCTATTATATCACCTTGTGAGGTCATTTCAAAGCACTGTTGAAAATTAAAGGATGTTTTCTTCAGAAATACGCTGGTTTTAGAAGTAAGACAGCATAAGAATGAGAATCAACCTGAGAACATTATGCTTAATTCATTGAGAGCATTTCTGCCAATTTACTTTTATAGGTGATTTGTCCTGTACTATTTAAGTTAGCAACAGTCCAGTGGGATAAAGACCCAAATACAGAACCTGATCCAGTTCTATTCTGATCCTATGACAAGGCTAAGCTGAATTTTGCAATGGTTATCTGTTCACATGAGGTCATATTAATACAAGAGCTATGCACCATAAGGGAGAAAACTCTGAAGGATGGACAGGTGAGATGAACAAAGGCAACAGGCATGTTTGGCCACACTGAAATGTCTAGCAGCCAACAGCTATACCTGGGACATTTTTTTCAAACTAGGTGGCCTGAAGATAAACAAATGCTTTATATGTAGGCAGTGACATGAGTGATTTGAGCTACAAAGGAACCACTGCCTCCAGTGGAATCATTTGTCAAAAATTAGGCCATATACTTCTCAGCCTACATACAGACTTAATGCCTAAATTAGACAGGAAATTTCAAAAGCCTATAGTTCTGTTTGCTAAAAATACTAGAAAACTTTAACCTAAAAATACTCTAGAGTCCTCTAACACATTAAATCATCATAGCTCTACTGGAATCATAAAAAAAGCATTGATTTTTAGTGAGCTAAAGATCTTGCTTTGCAGTTCACTGTGGCATCTGTGTATCATGTATAGATGATAGCTTTGTATTGGCAGGAAGAGCTGGAGAGAAATAAGGGAACAGCCCTAGAAAGCAGGAGTTAGAGGTTCATGCCAAGATGTTCATCCAGCACATCTCTGTTATTCTGTGACTTTTCCCAAACAAACATTCCCCTGTATATACCTGCTTAGACTGTAGAAGTCTTTTTACTATGCACTTGCACAAAGCTGAGCATAGCTGGATACTTATTTCAGTTCATGCCTTCACCTGTTAATTCAAACACTATCAATATTAAATGTCTCTTAATTTATAAAACCAACCCAGACTCTCTGGATTGGCTGGGTAAAATCTGCCCCTGATTCAGCAAAGGAAAAATATGTCTGACAAGCCTTGAATTTGCATCTGCCTAGGTTTGCGTGGACTCTGTGTAATGGATGTAACTGCATATGAAAAGTTAGAATGACAATAAATACACATAAATCTGCTAAACCTATGAGCATTCAGTCAGGCTTGATTAATGATGCCCCCAGGAGCAGCAACAAGCTGCATTTCCATCCTTAAAAGTAAAAAGCAACAGTTTTAAAGGACATGAAGTAACACGGAGAGCTATTTTTCTTCCAAGCCCTTGAGAAAGATTTCCTGTGTGATTCTGCCCATCATTTCAAGAACAGTGAATGTCAGCTGGAACTCCAGGTGGTAAAAACCACATCAGCTACTCCACAACAGGAGAAAAAGGAACATAATCTCTACAATGTGGTAATAAATTTCCTATCCTGCACTTGGACAGGGACTTACAAGAAAACTTCCCATCCTAGAACAACCCTAGAGCATCTCTGGAGTAACATGGGTAGCTCTCCTTAGCCAGAGATACAGCCTTCTGCCCTTCAGACTATAACCTGCAGGCAGAGCATCTCAATAAGGTCTGAACCAGAGCTAATTTTCATCCAGGTAATGTAGAGGATCAGAAGCTCTTATTTACCTGTGCCCACTCATGTAGGCATCTCTAAAGTGAGGTTTGAAGACCTGCAGACTGTAAGGATTACTGTAAGTTGTCCTGTGCTCATACCAGAAGCTCTCTCTGCTAATCACATACAGTTTTCTGCTGCCAGTGTAATTTAAAGTGGTTCAAATGGTTTTAAGAGTATTTAATAAGTATTGCCTGCTGGCACAAACAGGATTGAAGAGCTGGAGACATGAAAGAACCAAACATCCCTTTTGGCACCTTTGCTCTAATGATGCAACTGTGTCTCTCTCAGTTTCTGCCAGTCTCAACAGACTGGCATTAAAGTGATGCTTTGAACAAGAAAAGTAAATAAACAGATTATGCTCCATCTGATCCATAAACAGTGGGATCTTAACAAAAGCCACCAAATGCAACTTCAAAGACCAATGCATTGTATTCTACTATTCATTTGCAAACCATTGGCCAAGCTAATAACATCTCTTTGTGAAGTATTTTTGTTTTAAATCATATGTGGATTTCTGATAATTTTCTCTTGGGAAGCCAAAGTAGGTCTGATAATTAGGCTACCTAGTTAATTACTAATACTCTACAAAAAATGGCCAGTGATCTGATTTGTCAACATAGCTCAATAGAGAAGGAAATTAAAGGTACCTAATTTTTCTAGCCACAGAGCTTTCAGAAATGGCAGAGGTGTTAACCCTCCCTTCTCCTCCTGACAAATCCTCCATGTACCATCAGTCATGACAAGCACAAGCACACCCAAGTCTTCTGAGCACTGTTATCCTGCCTGGCTTCTTCTTGCCCTAGTCTATGGCCCTGTGAGGTGACTTTAATACTACTTCCAGGAAGAAATATAAATTAATTTCTGCTTTTGAGTTCCTTCTTGTTACATAATTTCAAAACATTAAACCAAGCGAGAGTTACCCTTAAACGTTGGAAGCTATTTGCCATAAATATGACTTTATAAGAAGGCAAATTATTAGCATTTGCTCTTAAGTCAGCTTTTGAAATTTTCAGTGGCAAACAGCTCCATTTTCAAAGCAATGCACTGTGTTTTAGACATAGGACCCTCAAGTCATGTCTCTTTTCTGATCTAAAAGACAGTGCAATGAGCTGATTTATGCTCTATTTTCACCAATCCAATGTAATCCTTAAGGTGCACTACTTCCCTTCTTCATGCTGCTGTCACCAACTCCAAAATTAAGGTAAAGCTAACAAATACCTTTTTGAAAGACTGAGATTTCCACCACCCCCAAATTGCTACAGAAAGATGAGGTGCCACATTAAAAACAGAGTCAACATTTTTGTTCTGGCAGTGTCATGGAAAGACCAGCTGCTCTTCAGCTCATACACATGCACTCATATTTAACCTGGCCTTTCCAGAGACCATCAATTACCTTTTGACCATCTTTTAATTCCAAATGTGCAGTGAGGGAGCTAAGCTGGTACTCCCAACAACAGACCCTGAGTAGAAGATTTATGTCTTTGCTTAGCCCAACAAACTTTGATCTTACCAGCTCTACAAGACACAGTGCAGCACATGGGACTCAAGTTTCCAGGGAGCTTGGTTCTGCCTCTGCTCCACATGCTCAGAGCCCAGGAAAATCCAGGGAGGCAGTGACCTGAAGAATACAGGACTTCAGATGTCATTACAACAGAGTGTCACTGATATTGAGTTGGGATAGAAGTTATGGACTGTACTAGAGAGCAGGAAGACAGCAAATGGGGATGAGGTGTTGTTGCTGGGATTTTTTTTTTCTGAATATATATAATTTCTATAGTTCATAATGTGGCTGTTTTCATTTGCATTGTATAATTATTCAAGAAATAAGAACTGTGGTTATCAAGAGCATAACCCACCTGTTCTTGCTGCTGGCCAGCAGAAGATCCTGCTCTGAAGAGTTTACAGCCCAAATAGGCAAATCAGCCAAAGTCTGAGAGCTCAGCACAGCTACAAATAGATGATGGGTCACCATGCTGGCAACTGGCAAGGTCAAGACAAAATGTAGACCCAAGTCTCACTCCAGTACCATTTATGGAAAACTCTTCTCACCTTTCCACATTGTATTTCAGCAAAACCTCAGGCACAGGATAAAGATCACCTTTAATGAATCTGAAGGAAGATAAAATACAAATACTGTCTAATGAATAGTCTTATCATTATTAGATTGTCAGAAATACCTTCCTAACATTCTTCTCTTTTTTACATTCTCCTAACTCTGCACCTTTAATAGGTTTCAAGGATAACATTTCACAGTTCTCATTTTCAGCCAGCAGTGAATGAGGCTGAGTACTTTTATTACAGTTTAATAAATTGTTAATATTGAATATGAATAATGAAAAAACTACTGTCATGTAACCCCTAATAATCATTACAAAAATATGCTTTCTGACATAATTTAAACATATTACTAAAATATATATACTTGCCTCTATGCAGGCAAAGGTAATATTTCTGACATAATTATTTCTAATAATAATTTTGTTTAAAATAAAGCCTTTTTTTTTCCCATGAAATATCAGCTTTCACTCTAATAATACACTTTTACACTTAACATTGAAGCATTCTGATTAAAATGTAGCTCTGAAACTGTGTCCATCTGGTTTGCATTGCCTTATATTTGGTACTGAAGATACTAGAGAACTATTCCACATTTACACCGAGGCAACTGAGGAGAAATGTTGGCAGCTTTTTTACATGGGGGCATACAAACCCATTGCACCAGTGTCAGAACTGTAGTTAATTATGCAACTTCTTGTCCATACTAACTGGATGCCCATGGATGAATTCATCCTGGACATCCTGGAAGTGCATCATTCACACATGGAATTTTAAGAAGTTGGGTTTTATTCTTTCTTTGTTTGTTTTTAAGTTATCTATCATGTAGCTTCTAACTGGACTTAAAATTGTACCAAGCTAAGGACTTTTTCAACCAATTTTTGATAGAAAAGATATTCACATTACTGAAGAGACTGGATGTGGCACTAAGTGCCATGGTCTCCGGTAGTGGATCAAGGGTTGGACTTGATGATCTCAGAGGTCCCTTCCAACCCAGCCAATTCTATGATTCTATGAAAATGTCCTTAAAAGACTATGCCAGAAAGTAGTTGAATAGCTATCAGTGTCCAGCCATTCTCAGAGCTAAAAAAAGTGAACTAAATTATACTGGTAGAGAGTTATGTTTGTAGTTTGACAGAGCTGTGTTTATGTCAGTGCCACAGAGATGGCTGACAGAAGTCAAAAAATGCCAATGAGCAAGGATATGGCCATCTTGGGCTCAAGCTGGCCACAGCTGTCTCCACCAAACTTATGGGTTTCATACTCAAGACTCACACTGCAGTGGCCACTGACAGCAGATGGGTAATTCCACACTGCATACAGGGCATGAGATTTCTTTAATAATACAACCTCATTTGAACTTACACATCTTAACTTCCCTCCAAATTAACACTTGAAACGACCCTCAAGACTTATTACAATTTTATGAAAGTTTGGTGCGTTCCTATTACTCACTGGCACCTCTTGTCTCAGCATCCATCTCCCATTTTAATCCTGAATTTTAGAAAATAAATGCACTGTTTATACACTGAGCAGTCCCATGACTGCAGCAAAGCTATTGATTCCTTATCAGATAAACCACATAGATACTCAGTAGAATCTGGGATAAGGTAATAATTTCTAAAAAATTCCACTTTTCACTTTATTATGTGTGTTGGGGGAAATAAGCCTGGTATTTTTACACAGGATACATTCAACTGGAAAATAAGGTCCACTCAGCTACAGACGTTTCTATTGCTAAGCTGTCTTCAACCAGAACCTGGTTTGAATCTCCTTTGTGGGACTACTGCAAAAGACCATCTGGGAAACACCCTCCCTTTTCAAGTTTTCACTTCCTGTAGAACTAAACAGAATTTACTGTTTACCATCTACAAAAAAAAATACTACTAATATCATCTGCCTTGTTTCCTCCTGCCTCTGCTCCACCATTTTTTTCATATACGAAGTTGATGCTTTTATTTTTCTGGAGGGCAGTTATCATTTTACTACAACCTTGCTGTCCTACTAACAACCTGATTAATATAAACACATCTTTACTTTAGGTTCTATATGCTCAAGACTAAACAACCTGTTATAAATGCTCTAAAAATGTTTAAATAAATAATATTTTTACAGTATTTTCCTGATTTGTCCAGAGGCATCGTAACAACTCAGGCTGACAAAATATAATCCAGGTCTCAAGTTGCCATTCATATCAATACAAAATAAAATGTGATTTAACAAAGACAAAATATAAGCTTGAAACCTTTCTAGTAGAAGAATCATTTGGATGATAAAGAGATGTGAACTGGGAATTCCTACAGCTGAAGAAAGGAATACTTTATCAAATACAATTTTTCATCTACTTTTTTTATAAGAGCCTGACAAAACCAAACTGATGTATACTTTACACATCTTTGATTTGTGAATTTTACTGTGTTCTCACTCAATTGAAAAGTCTTTCAGAGTAGGAAAGATCTGGATTTTTTCACTGTAAAATAAAAGCAAGCAAATAAACAATGCAACCATCCTAGAGGTCTTCTTTATACAGGAGGAGGAAGGTGGTATTCAATCTGTAAAGGAACAACAAAGTACAAAGGATTTGGAAGCAAATACCTATATTCTAATGAACAAGGAACATGACATGTATCACACTGAAGGGCTGTAGAATTTGAAAGGAATTGCAGAATTCACTGAGAACCTTTGATTGTGTATACTGAGAACTTTACACATTTCTTGAGAACACTCTAACTGCATGTATCTGTAAATATTTTGAAGTTCGACGCCACGAGGGCATACTGTCTCTATTTTCAGCAAGAAGACAAGAAATAATGAAATACTGGCCCGGGCACACTTCAGGATAGTGGCTTGGAAACTACACTGTGCACCTGGTGATCAGTAAAGCTCAGGCTATGAATGGAAATACATTGCCCCAGTTTTAAGAGTTCCAGGATAAGAGTATCCTGGAACATAACACAGTATAAAGCACACTGAGCTCTCTTGCCTTTTTCATAGCTTCCAGGTGGAGAAAGGCCAGAGTCTCTTTCCTAGGGCTTTCCTTGGAACAAACACAGATGTCTGGTACAAAAATACATTTGTGTTTTTACTGGATGCCAAGCTGAAGCTCAGCTTTTCCCGATTCCAGCCATTCATCATACAGATGGTCAAGTAATTCCTCTCTCAAGAGCTCCTTTATCAGTTTGAAAACACCTGACCTCCTCACAGCCCATGAAACTGAGACGGGAAGCAAAGTGCAGAAAGAGATGCCTGCAATGTACATGCTAAGCCCCACACACCTTTGTACAGGACAAGCAGCCCCATGAGGTGGGCAATGCTGCCCTTGCTCCTGAGGAGCAGCCTTGGGGCAGCTCTGAGCATTTGGCCACCAACAGCTTGGGCATGGAGCCCGAGCTCTGGCCCCTTAGCACCTGAATTGCAGTCATGCTGACTGCAGTGACAACAAAACCAGTCCCTCAGATGGCCTCCTGCTGCTGCCAGAAGTGGTCATGACCTTAGTCACTGACTTCTGGGCATGAAACGCTTTAACTTACAGAATTGAAAATGGTTTCAGTTCAGAAACTTATTGGAGGAGCTGAGACCGCACCTATGAAAAATGTATGTGAAAGTAGCATCTCGGACTGAGTTTTCTTATGCCACTTGCAGTCCCTGCAACAGAGAAAATAATAACTTCCACCAAATGGTGTGAACAGAGCTAAGAATTCATGAAGCATTTCTGAATTCCTAAGTGAAAGTCGCTATATTTAATTTATTAAAATACACAACATATACGAACAAACACCAGATCATGAAATCTTAGACAAGATGTCTAAAAAAAAAAAAGCATTCTCATTTTCAAAAGGATTTGAAAGTATACATACTGTGTTTTAAATACAGTAGCCACCCCCCCAAAACTGAATCCCTTGTCTATCAGACTTAGCTAGAAGCTCTTTGTAAGCACTAAGGATTGAAATAAAAACTACAGAGCATTTACTTGCAACAAAATGTAAGGAATCTACATAATAACAGAATTTTTCCTTATCTTTGTCTTATAATTCATAGAACAAGAAATGTGCTAACAATGTTGAAAAAGCAATTTGAAGACTTTTTTTTTTCCTAAACATGATAAAATAATAAAATGACATTTTTAGGTTTTTATTAAAAGCTCCAAGTGAATTAATACACTGAAATACGGCTAAACATCTAAGTAGAGTTTAAAAGCCACTGCACATTTTAAGGATGGTCTCACCAAAAAAACCCTATAATATTGTCTGCCGCCTTTCATCATCATTTCTTGATTGTAAAATGTCTGAGTTCTTGCTACAACTCTGTGGAGAGTCAAAGGATTACACTTCCATCCCTTCCTCTCTATTCAAAAATCCACCCAGCTAATTTGATTGTGAATGAAATCCCTGAATTTCCTCTGAAAAGGATTGAATCATTATGTGAAATTGCAGACAGAATTGGAGATAATTGATTTTTATGCCCAGAAATTTAAACTGAGGCCGTTCATGTTTAGAAGGACAGAGGAGTAATCATTAATAGAAGCATGCCTGTTGAGTTAACACATTGCAGAAGATCATCTCTTATTAAATTCATCCAGATTTGCATATGGGGCTATCCTAAGGTGGCCATTTGAGGGACAAGGCAAAAGTGAATTTTATCACTTTTCACATCCCCTAACATCCTGAAAGGTATGCTGCAAATTACAAAAACAATTTGGCTGAAAGATTGTTTCCTGCTTCCTATTCCTCCTGAGTTTTGGATGAGGTTAAGTATTATATAAACAAGAGTGAAAAAATACAGAAATACTTTCCCCAGAAAAGTCCAGAGTGAACTCAATCATTTTAAAATCCCTAGTCCAGCCTTTACCAAGTGAAAATAAGGAGATTTAGGTAAAAATATAAATCTGTAGCTTACAACAGAGTATGACTGAGTCCCTGAAATTCCTCTCAATTAAAACTATGGGAAAGAAAAATACAAATTATTGGAGCTTAGATGTCATAGAGTATTGGTGGGATAGACCAGTGATGGGCAAGTTACATCAGTTTATCCCCAAGAAATTTTACTATTAAATAAAATATCTTCATATTTTTATATTGCTATACTTTTCTAAAACATTGTGGTGTTCTGAAATTGTAAAGTCTTGGTTAATGGAGAAAAGGGGAGAAAATTTCAAGAGATTTCAATTGAATGCTGTAAATCTAAAATATTCTACAAGAACTGTGTGCCAGGACATGCTGGTGAGCTATGGCTTCTAGTTCATGAGAAATTGCACCATGGTGCCTTCTGGTGCTGTACATTTAGACTGAAGAATGACAATTTGGGGTCTTTTTCCCATTCAAAATAATGTAAAAAAAGAAAAATACATTTATTGAACAGCAGCAAAACATTATCAAAGCACTTAATGTGTTCAAATTTTCATCAAACACCTAAGGACAATAATCTATAAAATGTTCACACAACAATGCAGAATCAAGTTGTTAACATTAAAGAGAAAATACAGGAAAAATATTACCAAAACAAAATCACAGAATGTTTTTTCCATTCAGAACACTGATTAAAGTGTCCTACAAAATGCGTCTATTCAACCACATAAACACTTGAGATAGTCCATTGCAAAATATTTTAACTACTGCTAACAGTAAATGTCCATGTGAAAACTAAAGCAACTTGCTGGCTTGCTACACTTCCTTTATACAAAAGATACACATCTTTGCCAGAGACTTATTTTTTATTTTAACTCTTCCTGGAATGTGACTTGTCCAACAATGCATAACTGCATTTGAAGCAGAGTGAAAGGAAGGAGCCCAAAATACTCTAATGGCTTAAAGGTACAGAAAGTCTGGTACTAGAGCCAGTGGCACAGTATCTGCACAATCCAGAAGATTAACAAGGCACAGAAATATTTTCTTGCTGTGCAGGGGTGAGCTGGAAGCAATTAGGGAAAAAAAAAATAAAAAAGAAAAGCTCTCTGTACAGTGCTGCTTACAAGTGTGAAGCAAGAGTCATGAGTTAAAGCAGAGTGAATCGGCGCCCGCCGCGCCAGCTGCCATTTCGAAAGTGGTGCTTGAACAGCGTTTTGTGGAAGGAAGGCTAAGATGGATAAATGCCTCCAGGAGCCCCAGGGAAATAAAACTGCTCTGCAGACATTAAAAACAGCCCCGTGAATTCCTGCTCTGACAACACCGCAAGTGGAAATGTCTCTGGCCCCAAGTATGTTACAGGCGGATAGTAAAAACCTGGGAAGCACCTTTGAGTCTCAGTCTGGGCCAGGCAGTCAGATCCCACAGGCACCCTGGCTAGAAACTGAATGCTGATGAGGGAAAGCAAGAGGAGAGATACAGTCTGGGGATAAAGTGGGAAATGAATTTGCTGGATAGAATGCTCTTTTTGGCCTCCTTAGTCCTGGCAGGTTGGAAGTGATTGCAGTGATTCCATAAAGCACTGTGACAGAGGGTGTAGTGGTTAGCTGGTCATGTCTTTGGCAGGTAGTGGTTCATATTAATAATGTTCCAGGCTTTCAAAAGCAGCCTGTATGTCTAAATCAATTAATTCCCGCAGCCTTTGTGTGCAGTAAGCAAGCAATGCTATCTCTTTTTCGAGATAAGGAAACCAGAGGGAACTGAAATCATTACAGCAGGAATATGAAGCAGACAGGATGATGACCCCATATGTCTTTTGTTTAGAGCTGAGCTTTGAAGAATCTCTTCAGCCTGTTTCTCCCTCATTTTATGTTACTTGGTGCTATCTGTTCAGATCTCAAAAGTGAGTTAAGCACGAGAAAATGTACAGAGCTGCTGAAACCCCACCAAAAAGGGTTCCGGAAGCCTTAAAAGCCCTACAAGGGCTTTCCTACAGGAGAAATGTCCTTTAAAAAGCCATCAGGTGATGTCTGCAAAGGAAGATGTGAAAAACATGCAAAATGTAAACTTAAATTTAGAGTGAAAGCTGATACTCAAACATGTAGCTAGAGCAGCTGGAACACTGAAGAAAGCACTCAACATTGATGGTAGTCAATACGTGATATAATCTTATCTAAGAAAAAAAACTTATTAGAAAATCTTGTTCTATTAATCCTCAAAATTACTACAAGGGAGAGATTTTAATAAACAGGAGGATCTATGTGGCTGGCCCAACATAAGGCTTAGAGGGTGTTGAGGATGGAAGAGGAAGGTCCTAAAAATTGCTTAAATGACCACTGACAAAGGTATCAGACAAAGGTGATTTGAATATAAATTTATGAAAAAAACGACTTAACAGAACCGGATGGCAAGGTCCACTCTATTATTAACTATGTTGAAGGAACATGGAGGGGCTGGAATAGGGTGGGAGTGACTTAAATGGGGATCAGGGGTATGGTTTATACAGTCAAGTGATCAAGTCAGAATTAGTCTGGAGTGATTAGCAGAGGGATCAGAGAAAAGGAGAAGGAAGGTCTTACCATTGAGTCATGAGGTTCAGCGTGGATGCCTTTGCTTTCTAAACCCCTTCTCAGACAGGAGTCTGGGTGCAGCTGAATCCACTCCTAGTCCCAGACTTGGTCAGTTGTTTAAGACTAAATGGTGTGGGTGCAGGGATTTCAGTTTAGTGCTTTAATATATAATTATGGGTCTGGTGTGATTTTGAACAGTAGCAAATAAGGTTGATTGGCACTATTATAATGATTTACAAAATTAGACTATATGATTTTCTAGCAATTTAATTAATAGTCAATAAGTTTGTATAATAAAGAGATTTGATTAAATATTTAACGAAGATTCTAAACTAAATTGTGCATACACAGAACCAGCCTCCTTCATGAGACCTGTGGTAGTTGCCTGGTGTTATCCCAGAGGGTCCAAAGGGTCTCTCTTTTAGGACCAATATTTATAGGCCCTCAAGATGATGGACTTTGGTTAGCATTTTTCCATGGTGGCTATGATTTGATTTAGGTCATCTTTGGCAACAAAATTTCAGAGTGGGCTTGTGATCCTAGTAGAAGGGGTCTCAGGTATGTTTTGCAAACAACAGAGTTTCAGGTACGATTAGGTAGTGCCTCATCACCCTAAATCACAGTATTTTCACTGGAATGAGAAGATACCTA
The DNA here is from genome assembly GCF_003957555.1 of Calypte anna. Taxonomy (NCBI): domain Eukaryota; kingdom Metazoa; phylum Chordata; class Aves; order Apodiformes; family Trochilidae; genus Calypte; species Calypte anna. Next base: position 76,503,432 of record NC_044244.1, on the reverse strand, counting down.
ATTATTTCAATTCACTCTTCCAGTAGGCAAGGTCAGAAGTCCAGGACTGTCTCAGCCCAATTCACTAGCTATTGAACCAAGAACAATTAGTATAGAAGCACTTCAACTCTGGTAGTAAACTTGTCTAAAAGAGAGTTTAAAACTAGCTCATATCTCTGTGCTTTGTGCAAAGTACAGCGAACCCATTTCCTCATTGACAAAAGAAATTTACATGCAACCCCTTTTATCAGAATGATAGGTAAACTAAATGGTAATGTAAACATAATTTGATGTTATAAGAAAAACTTCTAATTGGATGTTATTAGAAAGACTTCTTATATTGGTTTACTACAAATCCTCTCCACCTGTTTTTAATATTTCTTCCATGCTGTCAGCATATAACTAGATTTAAAAAAAAAAAAAAAAAAAAAGATTTACCAAAAATGTCTCTCAGCCCATCATGTGTTATTTCTATTTTAAATCAGAGACCTAGAGAAAGAAGTGAAAGAAGAAGATCTATTCCATACTTTGACAAAAACAGCCATAATAAAAGTATTGATAAAATAATAGGAGAAAAAATAAATCAAGAAATATCTCCAAAGTATCACATAGGTATTTCACTGCTTCAATGCAATATAAAAGAATAAGTTGGTACAGAGCCATATTATTGCCTTGAGTGCAGCATCAATATTGTTCACATCTTCAAATAATTTTCTGAATTTTCCAGTAAGTTCATAAAGCTTGAACAGGACGCCTATGAACTGATAAAGAACCGCACCTGCTGAGGAAAAATATGATTTCTGCATCAGAAACAGCTGTGTCAGGAGATTCTGACAGATTCCTGTTGTCCCAAGGGTCATTTCTTGGTGAGGTACATTTGTTCCTATCACTGAAATGCTGCAGGCAGAATCCTCAGCTCGCACAGATGCTTTGTGCAGCGTTGTCAGTGAGCAGCCTGAGCATCCTAACCAGAATTAATGTCCTAATTTCAGGGGACTATGCCATAAATAGCCACTTACCCACAATGTGGCTCTGGAATCTTCTAGTCCAGAAGAGAGCTCAAGCTGCTGAAGGTGTAGTTGAATCCAAGCAACCACCACGTGTGTGTGTGTGTGTGTGCCAGCTAGAAAACTGCAAAGGAGTTAGCATCAGAGGAAGCCGTTCCTGGTGTCCTGATTTTGTACCTAATCTTCTGATCTTTGGTGTCACTAACTTGGTGAAATTAGGAAGGACTGCCTCTCCAAGCTGTTGCTGTCAAAGGATGAAATGTGACAGTTCCATGGCACAGTAACAGAGCAGCCAGGGCTGGCAGGAATGACATTCTCTGTTGAACCTGTAGATAGCATTTGAACCACAAATGCAAAAGCATCACATTAAATAGAACCAGGTAGAGAGGTGAGAGTTTCAGCCAGGAGAAGGCAAGGTGCATAGGATGAGATTCCAAAATATTATATTAATTTCAATGGCTGAACTGGGTTATGTGAAACCTCTGGAAGGGCAAAATAATCATATCTTGTCAATACTTCTGAAACCATAACCCTGGAACATCTGAGTTCCCATTTTGGCTCTGACATTGATTCCCTTTGTGCCCTTGGCAAGCCAATAAGCAATACCAAGTTACACCACCTGGATTCACACTCCATAGCTCCTTATTCTGCAAACAGCCCTGTATTGATTCCAACAGGAAAAGATATGAAGTGACATGTTACACCTCTTGAGCAAGAAGGGTTGCAATATGCTTTAATATTTTCACTCATAAAAGCAAGACATTGTAGGAATAATACAAATCCTTCCTGCTCCCAGTTGGGTTATGAGATTTAAAGTTTTTCCTGTTCTTTGAAGATGCAAAAATTGACACTGAAAGTAAGCATTTTTTGTTCATATGACACAAAGGCAGCAGAATCTGCACAGTTATTCTGCAAAATATCGTACTACCTTATCATAATGTAGTTTTTTTTTAAAACAAGGTGTAGAATGTTATGTCTAACTGAGTGTTGGAGGATGAAACATGGGATTATTTTGGATACTTCACTACCTGGTAGATCATAAGCCAGGACATCAGGTATGCAGTATCTTCCTTATTCTACTGTCTCACCACCTTGGTATCTCTCATGCAAACAACTCTGCATTTGGACCACTACCTCTAAACACTAATGTACTACTATATCCCAAGCAATTACAAAAAGACACAGATTTTTGAGGGATCTGAATAACATCAAGTTTAAACTGCACTGTTTCTCCTGAATACAAGAGGAAGTAGAGCCTTTCTGGAATTACATTCTCTGCTGGGTGAGATGCGTTCATGCTGCAAGACAACACATAACATTTCTTCCTTCCTAGGGTCTGAAAGCCTACCATGTGCATTTGGCCAGCCTGATTCCACCTAGCTCATGTGTTTCTGAAATATTTTTTTCAGATATCCATGTGGGGATATCCCCCAAAGTGTTAGCTCAGGTGGTTATGAACAAGACATCACTATCCCTCAGACGAACTCCAATGTACCAGCACTGAGAGGTGCTCAGAGAGCACCTAAATCTGAGCTTTGATTCAAAGAGCAGGAACAATGGTTTTTACAACAGCTAGAGAAGGTCAGATGCCAAATGTCCCTGCAAGGACAGGAGTCACCCCCAACCAGCCCCAGTCCTCCACTTTCTCTAACAGGGACCTCCCTGCACATCCCTAGTATTCTTAGGGATCCTTTTCACATCTTTTACATGTAATTGCTTTTTCGTATGTGTTTTAGTTTCTTTCCAAAACACTCTGAACACCTTTTGAGTCACAGGGCTGTGTCAAATTCAATATGCCAAAGTCTGTAAGGATAAGCATAGCATAGGAAACTGGAGAAAATTTAATGATACTGAAGGATTTCAGCATCTACTACTAATGGTGTGTAAGAAGTGAATTTAGGCAAAACAAGAAAAGGAAGAACATACGATGGTGAACTCACAGGATCCTAAGTTCTAGGCTGGCAAATATGATTCTTACAGTTTTCCTCTGAAACAACTACAATTTTATGCTGTATATCCTCTAGTCTTCTCTTCCCACCTCAGTAATAAATTTATCAAATTTCTTGACTGCAGTCTGGAATAGCCCCTGCAGTACAACTTACAACAAAAAGGGTATTTTTTGCTGTTGCTGTTTGCCTGAGATGTTCCATATGTTGGAAAATAAGCTTGGAAGAGACTCTATCAAGCTAAATTCAGTACCCCTGAAGCTCTTTTAATATCATGTTGCAAAACTCTTTATCCTTTATATAAGAAGATCCTTGCTTCCCTTATGTAATTGCTGTAAGATTTTAAGACTGACTTTTTACTACAACAGGTTTGAAGTTTAAAGAGCTGAACATGAAGGATACAGAGGAAAGTATTTTCTCCTTGCACAGATGTGCTCCTAAGCCTATGTATAGATGTGTGAGTGCATGTAACTTTATATATCTGTATACATGCATGTGTTTGTGTATATTCCTCCCTCATCCTACCACCACACTGGCAGAAAGCAATGTGTTGAACCCTATTCCGAAAGAAAACAAATTGCCTGCTGGCACTTCCATTTTCAAAATGTTTCAGCAAATTGTTTTGTTAAGAGTAACATCATTTCCATCTCATTTAATCATTATTCTTCCAAACAGTGTTTCCCTTTTAAAAATGCACCACTTTTTACTACTAAGCTTTGCTGATTTATAAACTTCATTGTCCCTAAAGTAGTGATATTGCAGAGCATGCTGATTACATGACTAGATTTGATGCTACTGTGCCTGAACTTCTTTCTGAAAATAAGGGCTGAGCTACAAGGGCTGCATTGTCCTCACCATGAGTGAAAAAAAAGGACACAAATAACAGAGAAATGGCATACTTATGAAAATGAAAAAGACTTCGCTCACCTGAAAATATGTGTGGAATACATGGATTGCTTAAAACAACCACTCCAATGAGACTTACTAATTTTACCTTTAATTGATTGACATTTTCCTTTTAGACATCAAGAAAGCAGGACTTTCAGAAAGGGAGAAACTGAACACTGCTCTAAACTTCAAATACTTCTACGTTTTCTGTATGCATGTTAATTAACAGGAGTTCATTGACTACACCATATTGTTTTCAATCCTGCAAAGGCCAATACAGTGACCATTACCTCCCTGAGCCTGATTCAACCATCCACCAGAGTCACTGGGACTCTACCCACCCACTTCTATAGACTGTCAACCAGGTCCAGATACACATATTATGTAAATTGTGCAAGATGGAGTACTAATCCTTTCTCCAAAGCCCTTTCATGAATACTGCAGCTACATCAAAAGTAGAATTGCAAAAGAACATGGAAATGCACAATTCAGAAACACATGGGCTCTCTTCTCAAATTCACAGACAGATGCAAATTGCAGTCAATGAAAAATAGGAAGTGCTGGGTTCAGCTTTCTGCCCTGGAACACCATGTAGTAAACTCCCAACCACAGCAAGACTGTGGTTTCATGAAAGACTTCTGCAATAGTTTGAACTGACTTCTAGTCAAATGCGACAACTGCAGCCTCTGCAGATTCCATGGATGAGGTGATCTGGGTCAAACTATGAAGAAGAAAAATCCATATTAATTTCACTTTTCCCCAGCTGCTTTTTCATCTGCCTTACAGATGAACCCCCCATAATACTGTGCAATAGTTAAATTCGTAACAAATAGGGTGTCTTGGTAAATACAGCAAACCTTAAAAATTATTATAATGAAGATAGTAAATATAACAGTTACAACAATAATTTTAATACTGGCCATGCAAATACATTTATTTAACTCAAACTCTCCTCCCTAGACTCAGTCAAGCCCAAAGCAGAGTCCTCACCAGTTTTTCTACTACATTTGCAAGGACTGTTTTTTTATACTTCTTTTTTTTTTTGGAAGAAAATTTTTTTCCTTCTCAGGTTAAAAAAAAGTCTTAACAGAACATCTGAGTGATTCATCCAAATCCTTGACTACATGATCCTAAAAAAGCCAGGTATTCCATCTAAGTCAAAGATTATATAATGCCTGAATCCAATTGCAATCCCTGTCATCAAGGGAGCATGCTTACAGAGTAAGCAATATGAACTACAACATTTTGAAGTTTTTCCATGTGCTATCATATTCTGTGCTATCATAGTTATCTTGTGGAGTATCTCTCAACTGAACAGCAGGTGTGAGGTGCCTTTCACTTCAATTACATGCCTACCCAGAATGTTCTAAGTGTTTCTGACATGCTGTGAATGCATTTCCTGGTTTTTTGGTGTTTTTTTCCTGTTTGGAAGAGATAGCTGGAACCATGGCTGCTCTTTGGAGCATCTATCAACTTCCAATCTAATACAAAATCATTCTTTGAAAATATGAAATATCTGCTCATCATGATGCATGCTGTTTCTCATCTCCAAAGATGTGAACATGTGTTTCAGATGTATACAGCCATTCCCTGCTATCTGTTCAGGGTGAGTTACTGAAAAGGGCAACAGAGAGCAAGCCAATGGATAATAAAATTATTTTTTTGCCATAAGAATTGCAGTAAAGAGAAGATGCATTCAGGCACTTAATATATACAGACAAGGACAGTACATTGCATTGTAAGATCTTTACCACTCATATGCCATTAACCATAATCAGAAAAGTGAGTTCTTAAAGGCTCAGATGCAAAAGGAGGTAACCAGAAAAGTTACCCACACTCTGGACAATTCACACAGTTTTATGTGTCTGTGATACACATAATTGAAAAAGAAAAAAAAATTGTACTGTACACAGGAGCATCCATTTTCTCAGGACTTATTTTATATATGTAGATATTTCATTGAGACAATAAATGCATCTAGCAAAATATATGTAAGAAAACAGAAATGCATATTTTGCAGCAAAGTGTGATTCACAAGTTTAGATAGTTCTGTGATAGTCTGCTGCTGCTTGTCAGGTGTGTTTCAATATGACTGGGCACCTCAGGGAAGCTTTTTAGAGAAAATGGGTCATGGAAGGGTGAAAGATGGAAAACCAGGGTAATAGTGATGGTTAGCAGAGCAGAGTATTAAGTAGTTCCCAGTGGAAAACCAAGATAGGAGGCAGACAAGTACAGATAACAGATTCTTACTGTGTGTGCTTAGATTTAATGCCTGTGAGGGGAGGGATATATAAAGTGAAAGGAATGGTCTCAGTTTTCAGCTATGATAACCATCAATGTTAGATAGCTGCTGATTTTCAAATCCAATTTTTATAAGCCTTCTAAGACGCTTATAATGGTTTCTGCCCTAGCATGCTTAAAATGAAATGAATGACAATTATACTTCAGTAATGTGTTCTACCAGAGAAATTAAAACTAAACATGTCCATCAGAGACAAAGGCAGATGCTACATTATTGACATCATGCTTCAAGTGGAAATCACCTAAACAATTTCCCAATGGCAAAAATTTTCTCAGTGTTTTACTAAGCTAATAAGATCTATTTCAGCTGAAATCTATTTCTTGTTGCTGTCATCTGAAATTTTATTCTGTCTTCTCAGGACCACTACTACAGTAAGAAAGACTTAGAAATAAGAGAATGTGCAGTAATTGAGCTTGGAGATTATAACACTCTTTCAAGTCTTGAAAACATTGTTACCTTCTCTAAATTAGACTAAAACACAGCAACTCCCATTTCCAGTGATTGCAGCTACAGATGCAGAAGTGATAGAGAGATATCATCATTTCATTTCTACCCTGTAACATGTTGCTGTCCTTCCTTAAAAGTCTATGTTGATTTAAAGTTCTTATCCCTCACAAAATCTTTATGGTAGCTAGCTAGCATAGCTTTCAGATTTTATCTTGCCATATGTTTCAAGTTGTGTGCTTCAGTCTGCATCTGCTGAGTATCTGCTACAGAATGGCTACAACATCAACTCAAAACAATTGGGACTACAGCCTGTATAATAATTACTCTCTGCAGCTGTTGCAATCAGAGTCTTTTAGAAAACCTAGAATCTGTAGCTCTCCCCCCCCCCCTTTTTATTTTTATCTAAAGCAAAACCAAGCACATTTTGATGACACTTTCGAACTGAAAGATAGAAGCAGATTCTTTCCAAGGTATAATATAAATGTATGCTGCTTTATACTATGGAAAAAAGTATGAAAAAAGTATGGAAAAAATATGGAAAAAATATATAAGTGTATATACTTTTTTAAGGTATACCTGGCTCTTGCCATAGGAGGTGATTTAAAGAAAACCCCATGTGGAAAAAAAGTTGTAGTACCATAACTCTTAGGCCTTATATGTCACATTTGGAAAACAATATTGACTAAGTATTGCTTTTCAGAAAAAAATAATTTTAAAAGTTAGCTGCCAGAAACTGAAGAATTTATTAACAGCTAAGACCCTAGCAATCACAAGCATCTGTCTCATATGGTTTACGAAGGCATTGCCAACCTCTTTAGCTGAGCAGCTAGACAGTGAAAATGAAATCAACCTGTCTTTCCAACAAATATATTCAAACACCTGCATGCCATTAGATGTGGCATCACTACAATGCTTCAGAAGTTATAAAGAAATGTACTTACAGTACAGTACTTACAGGAAGGGTTTCATTCTGCAAGCTCACACAGAACTGCTTGATTAGACTAATTCATTCACAACCTGAATGCAATAGCCCTTTTTAGCTGATCCAGGAGTATTATTTTAAAACTGCTGTAATTAAAATGTTAGACTCATAGGATCATACAGAAATTCAGTTGCAAGTGACCTCAATTATCCAAAATCAGGATCTCAAGTGAGTATAGACTGGGTTGCTCACAGCTTTGTCCAGTCAGGTCTTGAAATACTCCAAGGACAGAGGCAGCACAGCATTGTTGGACAACCCACTCCACTGCCTCACCTTCATCCTGAAGAAAAAGTTTTTCCTTGTATCCAGTTTGAACCTTCCTTCTCTTGTTGAGGCTTTTGGATGCTGTCTCTTGCTCTTCTACCATGCACCTCCTCTGCTCTCCTACCATTGTTGCTAGGAACCTGCCTCCACCTTCTTGATCACCTCCTCCCCTCTCCATACAAAGCTACCATTAGGTCTCCCCAGGCCTTATTTTCTCCAGTCCAGGAGTAATAATGTGAAAACAAAAGGTTTTCTATACCTATGAATGTGAGTGTGTGTGTGTATATATACATATGTATATGTATTTGCCTTATGAGGAAAGGCTGAGGGATCTGGGTCTCTTTAACTTGAAGAAGAAGAGACTGAGGGGGTGACATCATTAATGTTTATAAATATGTAAAAGGTTGAGTGTCAGGAGGATGGAGCCAGGCTCTTCTCAGTGATGACCAATGACAGGACAAGGGGCAACTGGTGCAGGTTGGAGCATAGGAGGCTCTGCATAAGCATAAGGAAAAGCTTTTGCATTTTGACGGTGACAGTACACTAGAACAGGCTGCCCAGTGAGGTCTCCTTTTCTGGAGATATTCAAAGCCCACCTGGATGTGTTCCTGTGTGACCTACACAAGGTGATCCTGCTTTGGCAGGAGGGTTGGACTCAATGATCTCCAGAGGTCCCTTACAATCCCTAACATTCTGTGATTATGTGAAAAATAGTGACAGTGAGTGCAGGTAATACTATTACTTCTGCTGAAGCAGGAATTGTAAGTTAGCATACTGTTCATTCTGTTCCATAGTTAAATAAGGAATATGATGGTTTTTTTCCCCAAAGGACTGAGGTTGCAGATTTTCAAAGGTACCTAAGGTAGTTACTTTCCATTATATTTGGTGGAAGCCATCTGTCTAGATAGCTTCAGATATTCATCCATGGCACTGTAAGACAATGCATTACTGTCATCACACCTGAGCCCTTAAAGATCTCCAGAAAATAGAAAAATTTACTGTAGCATGAGAGCAGCCACACTTGTAATACTTTAAAACCTACAATGAGCACATACATAAATATTTTCAGCCTAGTACCTAAATAAAAGTCATACCAGAAAAAAAAAATAAAGCCAACAAATACCTGGATAAATTATGTGTATGTGATGCTCAGGAATACATTTTTAGCTATTTTTTTTTGGTGCGTTGACTAGTGTGCCAAATGAATCTCAGTACTGTGATAGTGAGAAACCTAATTTTTAAATTTAATGACGAAATAAAGAAGCAAGGTCAATACTTCTGTGATTGCACTGTGTTAAGCAATATGCAAGGTGAATTGCACTGGAGGAGTCTTACTCCAGACACCAGCTGGACAACTAAATCTCACTTCTGGATATTTGGCTTCAAAATGTCTGACATTTAGGGGACAAGCTATGTCCTTTGGCACTATGGTAGCAAGAGCTCTCAGGTTCTCTTTCAAACAAGTTCCTTAATATCACTGAAAGCAACCCCTCTGTGCATTGAGACTTGATACAAGATCAGAATTATTAGAACAGTTGCTATAGAAGCATTGGAAATCTTTTTTGGAATAGAAAATAAGCCTTTGGGTTATTCATTGACCCATATGATTTCCTCTGATTTTACATGGATGCTACTTTTCGCAAAGTTTTATAACATTTTAAGATATATGTCAGAATAATCTAGAATGATCAGAAAAGTTTATTCCTGTTACTTTTTTTTTGTTTTGTTTTATAAATTTAAGAATTAATAACTAGCAAATAAATGCAAAGCAATTACTGCCAGGTCATAAAATGTTATATCACCATTTTATGAACATTAATGACAATTTTTAAAATGTCGAGGTTCAGTCTGTCTAGGCAGACTCTAACTTAACAATTTTGTTGCCTAATTAAATCTTGATTACCTACAAAATCATCCAGCCAATATGTCTATGTGTGGATGAAATTACTCATTTACTGCAGGACTTGTACCATGTAACACAAGGACAGGAGTTAGGGAGATAATTTGAGACAATGAAAAAAGAAGATGCACACAAAATATTTTCTTTCAATTATTAAACTATTACATGTGTAAAATTCTAGGGAATGAAAGATATACTGGAGTGAAGGTAATGTGCTGTTAATGTAGGCTCTACATGGTATAGCACTAAATGATGTATTCTGATAGTCAAGTTCACCTGAACTAAGTTTAAAAGAAATTAAGAGATATTTCTTTTCCTCTCTCTTGAGAAGCATTGTACAATTTTCTCTCCCTCTAAACACAAACACCTATATCAGTACAGATACAATCAGTGAGGAAAATATACTAGAACTTTAAAAAAGTATATCTATCAAATGAGTGCTACCTTTTTTTTAATCCAACTTTAGAAGGGCATGTGGAAGTGCACTAGATCTGAGCACTGTTTATGAAAAAATACATGTAAATGCTTGTATAAATAGTAGTTGATGCCACTGAGCTGGAAGCTCAGTTTGAACTCTTCTTTGGAGTTCTTTGTTCCATTTCCTAATTTTCCAAAATTTCCACAGGAGCTCCACTGTGAAGGCACAGGAACTGAGCAAGAGGGCTGCAGTTTTTCTGTTTTAATAAATGGATATCCAATTCTTAAGGTAGCAATCAAATATTTAAATAACAATAGGATTCTGCATTTGTTTTCAGGAATTGGGTGAAGAATGGCAATTATAAGAAGCTAGTCTTACTCTTTCAAGGTTACTCCTCTCTACTCTCTGTCTACTTTTACTTTCCAACTAAAAGCACATGGAGGGCAATATATTATGGATAACAACTTTAATTCATAGACCTCATAACAGAGACCCCTCACTGTTCTGCATTTACTCTCCTATGCATCAGCAAACAAGCTATAAATCTTCTGAATGTTGTTACTAATATCCCTATCTTTTCCAGTTATTACAAGCAATATCTCAAAAAAACAGTAGCCTTATACACCCCCACAGTACTGTGGAATAGTTTGATAACCATGGATTTAACATTACTGGAGAGTTAAAATAAAGTTTCAGTCTCAATGGAAAATTGAGCTTTTAGTTGGTTACTAGGACATATAATAGCTCTTTGCTTTGCTTATATTCTTTAGCTAATATGTTTTGCAAAGAGGAGGTGGTACAATAGGAAAATTGGGGAAAAAGGTGAAACTAGAAATGTTATGGAAATTAATACTGGATCAAATTCTTTGCATCTCAATTAAGCCATAATCTGGTTTAACAGGAATTTTACCTGCTTTGAAACCAGCAAAATACAGTCATTACTGTATATACACTGTACACACTGTATAACAGTGTATATATATATATATACATATACACAAAACCAGTATACATTACTGTATTACATACAGCTTTTATGATGGTTCTCTCACTTTTAAGATAAATAAGATGGAGTTAAGTAATCACATAGATAATTCCTCACGTCAGCATAAATTTATACAAAAACACTGGTGCTTTTTGACAGCACAGGAAAGCTTTCATACAGAGAAATTAATGACAAGTAAAAATCTCAATTTCATATTAAACTCTACACTAATCTGTTCATTAAGATCAGCATGCACACACTACACAAGAGTGTTAAGAATAGGGCTGCCCTTTGAACATGCCACTGGAGTAAATTTGAAGAATCAAAATAAATTAGCCCTGGAAAGCAACTATGCAAAGATTATCTTACCAGGCAAAGCTTTATGTTAAGAGATATTTTCTTCTCCAATTTACTTTACTGAAATTAAAAAGTTCTAATCTAACAACAAAAAAAAAAGGCCAAGAATGTGAGTTAACAGGCATGTAATGTATCTCTGCAACTCATTCTCACTGTTGTGTTTTTATATTCAGCCTCCTACCAGCTGTAACTGAGTCATTTTTCCAGCTTGTTAAGGAGTGGTTTAGCTCTGAAGTTGATGTATTGCTGATCAGAAGGGGGAGGAATTTCCAAAATGAGTTCCCATCTACTCTTTCCCTTACATACAAATGTATACATTTATGTGCAGCCACTGCTGCTGTGTTCCATGTGTTCAAACAGTAGGAGTCAGAAGCAGCAGCAGATGCTCTGCATGGGGAAGATGGTATTCTTCTGGAAAAAATAGGAGCCAATTTCAACAGATCTTCATTCCTGAACAATCTGAATCCCACCAAGAGTCACACATTTCTATCCCCCTTTCTCGTGACTGTTCAACAAGGATGATGGTACTACTCATTTTCTGATCAGGACTTAAGGCCTCAGGATGAGAAGGTCACAACAAGTGTTACTAATTAGGATGACGATTACATTAACTGCAATAGCCACCCAACAATTACTCAGACAAGAAAGGTCCTCTGTCTCCCATGGCTTCCTGGTAGCCTTGTCTACATCCAGTTTGTTTACATTTTAATAGCATGCCATAGAGATTGTATATCTAAGATTTCAAAGATATTTATAAAAAATTTAAAAATCCTAATTGCCTAATCATAGTTTATTTCATTACACATAAATAAAAGTTGTATTTAACCAACACTCTCTAAACCTTAGGACTTCTCTTCAGTAATGTGTCTGAACACGTACCTTGAGAAGGCAGTCCGCCGAGGGATAAAGTACCCATTACAAAGACCATGTGCCAGTCTATCAGCTCCCCTTCTGGCATCTCTGGCTCAGCATTCCCCCCACTCTTCATCCTGGTCGTTGTGGTTGGCAGCTATTGAAATAACAAAGATGACAGTATCTGACTTAAATGCAAAGGAAATAAATCGGCACCCTGCACACCTCCTAATAATACGGTTTTCCAGATTGCCCACGGCTTCTGCTCCACACTGGGAAGGGCATGAAGGATTTTATACTGAAGAGACATTGGGTTAAAAAAATCTCAAAATCAGACTTCTTAAGTTTTCTCAAATAAGTCAAGTGGCCCACTTCAAGAGTTTCTCTCAAGGACAGCTTTTTTCCAAGAAATATTCAGAGGGAGAAACAAGTTGTTAAAGATCACAGGGTAATATTGGAATTTCTGGGTCATTGTAGCTGCTCCTGAGTCTTTTAGACTAATGGCTGACCTAGGAAACCACACTGTATCCCATGCCTCAGTTTCCCAATCTGCAAAGTGTGAATAATGATACTTAAATTCTTTAATAAAGTGCTGTTAGAACCGTCTATGATGAGCACTTCATAGAAGCCATGTGTAAGTATTATTATTCTCTTTCTTTGAGTGGCACTTAGACTTGAGTGAGATAGATGCCATCTCTAAGAACCTCTTAAGACCTCTGAATTTGGTTCATACAATTTAAGAATGACATGGCTGTGCCAAATCCCATATCATCAGGCAGCATTTGAACATGCAACATTAATTCAGCACAAGCTCGATTAGAGACCCAAATCTTTCTTGTTGCCTTGTTAGAGGATTTTCTTTTTCCCTTTCTGAAGTGTCATGGTTTGCAAAACAAAACAAAACAAAACAAAAATGGCCCACAATGTATGCAAAGAGTAGTTGCAGTGGTTTAAAAGAGAATGGAAAACTTTCTGCTTAACAGCAGCATTTACTTCAGTAATCTACTACTGCATTTATTCCTCTCTAACCTCACCTCAATTCACAGAAAGCTGAAAAATTGTACACTGCTGCTGTGTTATTGAAGCAAATTCTAATTTCCTCCCCCATCTAATCCATAAAAGGGCTGTTATTAAATGTCTGCTTCCTCTTCCCAGTTCCAACTTCTTTTTCTTTTGTTTTGACCTTTTTTTCAAGCATTATTGAGAAAACAATAATGCTCAAAGATTTATACTTGAAGAGCAGGTGAGGGAATGTGTGTAAGATGCAGAAGAACTGTGATGAATACATCTATTTTCTGATATGCCTTTGTTTGATTAAATAGATTTCTAAATTGTCTTACAAAGAAAAGGAACCAAAAGTTTAATTGGAAGATCAAATTGATCTTCATCATGCATCTTGCACTTGTAAACATCCTTATTCTTGTAGAAATGCATCTTCATGTCTTGGAATACATATTGTATACACAATTGATTTGGTGAATATTTGGCATTACCATTACTCTGTGTATGGCATTATATATTGATAAATCTATATAAAGCTATAACAAGCCTGTTTATATGTAATTACTATATATCATCTTTGGCATAGAGTGAATCAACAAAGTCCAAAACAGAAAAAAATCACAATGGGCCAGAAATTAATCTGGAAGAAACAAGACTTATTGTGGGTGACCTCTGGTGGGCAGCTCAGCCTCCCACAGCTTTTCAATCAATAGGATGGGAGAGAGAATCAGAAGGGTAAAAGTGCAAAAACTCATGGGTTGATATAAAAACAATTTAATAGGTAGAGGGAAAAAAACAAACAAACAAACAAACAAACAACAACAACAAAAGCAAAGCAAAACAAGGAATTAATTCACTACTTCCCTTGGCAGGAAGGTTCAGCCATGTCTGGAAAAGCAGGACTACATCACACCTAACAGTGACCTAGGAAGACAATTGCCACCATTCCCAACATCCTCCCTTTCTCCTTCTTTCCCTACCTTTCATTGCTGAGCATGATGTCATATGTTACGGAATACCCCTTCGATCACTTGGGGTCAGCTGTGTCCTGGCTGTGTCCCTTCCCAGCCCCTTGTCACCTCCAGTCTCCTTGCTGGTGGGGTGGTGTGAGGAGCAGAAAAAGCCTCCTTGATGCTGTGTGAGCACTGCTCAGCAGTAATGAAAACATCCCTCTGTTAACAGCACTGATCTGGTCTCAAATCCAAAACACAGCACTGCAGATGCTACTATAAAGAAAATTAACTCTATCCCAGCCCAAACCAGCACAACACTATAGACAAATTTCCAAGAAACAGGAAAATCCCATGCTGCTGAGCTCAGCATCTAGTGAGCAGGCTACTTATGGTGGAAATTAAAAGCAGACTTAAGGAGTTTTTGCTCAAGTTAAGAGTCAGAGGATGATGAACAGAGGAGAGTGGGGAGAAGAACTGACTGGTAGGTTGAATGCTGCAGAAACCTTTGCTGTGGGCAAAGACAAATGATGAAGTGTGGGGAGAACCAAGAAACAGGCACACATATGGACTGAGAGTGGCAGGAAACAGCAGCAGAAATAATGGGATTCAGGAGGAACATCTTGTCAATATTAGACACAGGAGACTGTTTGACAATGGGAGAACAGGGCGAACAGTAAGTCTGAAAATAAATCTGAACTCTGGGTAGTAGAGGCAAGGGAATAAATTGCCCTATGAAAAATGTCATGGACTAAAAGAGTTAGTTCAAATGCAAGCCAGAAAAGCAGAGAGATATTGCTAAGCCTGGCTTTAGCAAAACAGCTAGACTCTCCTTGTTACTCACTGCAATTTTTCAGAACATCAGTGCCAGGGAGGTTTGAACCCATGTGATTGCCATACCTAGCAAAGAATAATTTCATATACTCTGACAGAATGTGAACCTGACCTTCAAATCCACTCTTTGCCACCTTTTGCAGAGCCTGATCCTGAGAGAGACGGTAGCAATTTTCTTCCAGCCTTTTAGTTGCAGAGCACTATTAAATAGAACTAGCAAAATATGTTCATTAGTTATCCATCCTCAGCAGAAACTCTCATCACTCTATATGAAAAAAAGCCCTTGCAGCATTGATTATACAATTGCATTGATTATTTTAACTACTGTGAATGCATGGGGTGGCTACCCCAGTTAGCCTCTCTAATAAGGATGCACCAGCCATTGATATTACCTTCTAGGATGTAACTCAACATTAGTCCCTAATCTAACAACCTTCACTTACATTTTCCACCAATACACTCTGTGTCAAAAATGTCCTTCCCAATGACATCTCCAGAGTTTTTTCAAGATAATGAAAAGGTCATTTTTATTAACATAAGTCTCCTACTTTAATTTTTGCGAGTAAAGGGTTTATTCGAGTTTGATTTTTTTTTTTACAATTTTTTTGCTCTAACATAGAAATCTAATGTGCAGAATACTGCAGCCCATTAAAATGAACCAAGAAGATATCTTATTTGCCATATTTTAATGTGGATGGACATGTACTTTTATTTCATCCCAAAATATTTGCTATAGTGGATTGGCAATTTCTTAAAAAAATCTTTCTTCATTGGTCTTACCATTTTCTTTTCTAAGGATGAAATGTTCTGCAAATTTTTATAGAATATCTTCCCTGAAAATTTTGACATATGCAAAAATGCAGACTTTAGGGCCACTGAAGTTTAAAATTACTTTCTCCAGAGAATCATGTCAATCTCACAATGCCTCATTTCCCCATTTGTAAAACAAGGACAACATTTTCTTTTCCCTTTAAGCACCTTTTGCTCATCCTGTCTATTTCACCTGTAGACCCCCTGTAACAGAAACCCCTTGTCCCTGTTCCAGAACAGCAAAGCTATTTAAAGGCAGACCAAGCACATTGAAGTCTTTTGTTCTAGTACAACATATATAACCTATAATAATCATAATTCCTACACTGCCAGTTCTCACACTCTATGTTCTGTCTCTCCTCACCTTCAAATATGTTGGCACATTTCTATTGATTTGAAAAAATCCCCTGTCTTTACCGTTTCTAATCACTGCATATTTCTTCTCAAGGGCTAATTCTACCTTCTGAGAAGCCAGCACTGCATATGTGAGGGAGATATTCCAATACAATCCCTCTAAGTTGTGCTTGCAATCCAAACAGTCTGGTGTTAAAAGCCTTTCAGTCTTCAAGCATTTAACAAATAATTTACAAAACTAGCCTTGGCACGGGTATCCAGGTAAAGGACAGAAGATCAAATGCCTTTTCCCAAGGATCTGACAAATGGCTCTGAGGAACATATGATCAACCAATGACCTTTCTGTATGCTGAGGCAGGCCTATTCCTACCCTGGGTAACTGGCAGACTGGGAAGAAGCAACTCTTTTCATTTACTTAGGAATTGCTCTTTCTAATCTGCAAGTGCTGATGTAGCACAACCAGGGGCATACACACTGCAATAAAGGTTGCAAGGAAGAAATTGCAATGCTGGAACGCAGTCAGTGGATTCACTTTAAAGTTTCTGCATATGGCTAGATAAAAAAAGCATCATTGATTTCCTGCTGACCCTCTCCTCCAAGTTAATGCATGAAAGCTGCTCATGTTAAACGGCATGCAGCATGAGAAGATCTGCTGCTACCATCAAGACTGTCAGGAAAAACAGGTAAGCAGGGCTTGAGGCAATATCTGTCACATAAAGAAACTGACCAGGTTTGGTATGGAGAGAGTCCAGTGTCCTACCACTGCAAACCAGTGTGACTCTGGTGCTATATCGCTATTTTAATTCCTAATTTTCAGTTCTTATATTGCATCTATCAGACAAGCAGTGCTTTGAGCTGTACCCTGCAGCACGTGCACCTACAGTACTCAACACTAACTCAGTCTTCAACGTTTGATCCCGATTTTTTTTGTTTGCCCAAAGAAAGGAAGAAAATCGCTTTGAAGACAGGATAACAAATTTCCTTTGGTTCAAGTAAGCCCTGAGTAGGCATGAAAGGCTCCAAGCTGTGTGCTGTCTTCCATGGAGAAGTATAGGTAGCTCCAAATCTCACTGTTTTTCGAGCCACAAGCAGATCTAAAACCACTTCATCTCCACTAAGGTAGATCAAGTCCAGGTTCAGACCAGCCAAGGATTTGTTCCCAGTCACCTAGTTTTCCATCACTATAGAATTATATTCTGTTGAGGATTTCACTTGTATCAACTGTACTATTTGTAATGCAAGATGATGAAACACGTTGAAAATAAGTTGCACTTCTTTTTCTAGGTTTACCTTTTCTCTTTTGTTCTTTCTCCTACTTTCCATTTCAGATTTTCACTCTTGGATCTCGTTCCTTTTATCACCAAGTCCTTGTGTACTTTCTTCTTTATCATAGCTAAGAATCATGTGGAGATGAAATGGCACTAGGAGACTGTTTTCTTGCTTACAGACATGTCAATAGTCTCCTGGTCAGAATGAGCAATAGACCAGACCCTGTTTCACTTCTTTCAGATGCTGTCTTCCAAACTTTTTATCAAACATACCTAATCTCTGTCTGTCATTCCTCCCATTCTTCTTTTCACAATGCAAAGAAGATCCACAACACGGCCTACGCATGACTGCTCTGAATGTGTTATCTCAACTACGTTTGAAAATTAAACATGAACATGAGCACACTAACTACCCCAGGCAGGTGCATTTCACTGACTTGTCTATCAGCCTTGCTTCTGATATTTAAATTTGTTTTTATCACCTTTCTCTAACACAAGTAAAACAGAGAGTGTTTTTAGTTTTGGGGTATAGGGTCTTGGAACTCTGAATTTTGTCCTTAGATTGCCATTGCTTTTTAAAATAGGCATGGGTAAATCTATTTATCTATGTAGAGTTCAGTATCTTCTCTAATGTCACATGCTGCAAAATTCTTCATGCTCTCACAAGTATCTGAATTCCGGAAATGAAAGGCAGGACAGAAGTGAAAGCTATTTGAGCACCTGCCTTACAAAGGTATCATGATTTTAGGATTAATCAGTATAAGACCCTCAGATGAAAAATTGCTCAGTATCAGTGTTCTGATTAGACTTCATCAAGCAGATTTTTAAAATTACACAGCTCGCACAGAAATCAGCGATCCAAGCAAGAATTTGAAATTTTTCACCAAAATCAGGCATAGTCTCTGTAAAAGAGACTATTCAAAATTAATTTTGAATAGTGATATTTAAATGGCTTGCCATTGCTGATGCACAATGAGGGACCTGTGGCCATGTCTATAGCTGCTCAGGGGGATTGTTCTTCTGCAGCTTCCCAGCAAGGGTACTCCATAAGGAAGGATCCACTTCTTAATGCCTCCAGAGCCCTATTTGTACTATTCTACATTCCAGAGCTGTTATGGCACCTTTAATGATGTTCCAACACTAGCATCTAGACCAGCTCATCTGATGTCTCATAATCCCAAAGTTATTATGGATTGCTTCCTGGTAGAAGAGATAAAAGGAGGGGGCTGGCTAGAAAGGGCCTCCAGTCTCCTCTGTTGCTCTGCCAGGATGCTGTCTGCACTTGTACTGCCAGCAGAGAGAGAACCAGGCAACAGAGACCAAGACTTGGTAGCTGGCCCAGGTTACAGCAGACCTGACCTTGGAAGAATCAAGTTAGTCCAAGTTTTAGTGGCAAGCTACAGTAATGGAACAGATGGGGTGATGCTTCCAGGTAAGGCTGATGCAACAACCAATGCCACTCATTTGTGAATAACCCTGTGAAAGGCTCCGCAGTCCAAGAAGCAACTTAAGTCACATGGTGGATGAGCCCTTCCAAGAACCTTGCTCCACACTGCTTGAAACATGTGGAAGTCCAGCTTACACACAGGCAGACCATCCTTGGGTAAGCATCAGGAGCTGGCTGGAGCCACCACACAGAGCAGAGAAACCCGTCAACATCCCCATAAATCTCAGGACATTATGCTCCTTCTTGATTAACACAGTGTGCTAATATTGCAAGCCAGATGTTTCAGAAGTGCTTGCTGGCACTTTGTGGCAGAATACAACATGTCCAGGATGCTCCTTGGTAGATGGGACCCATCAGTTGCTACCATATTAAGGTGTTTTCCTGCTACAGTTAAGTACTATCAAAGTCTAGAAAGTACAGAAATTCAAATAATTTGGTTTTATGGATGCTGTGAAAAGGGGAAACACAGTGTAAATGCATTAGCAGTATTAAAAATACCATTCTTTGTATTATAGTTATTTTACATCTCAAATACATTTTCAATACTACTCTTTAGACTTTGCCATTGTGTAGCCTACTGGATCTTCATGTAAAAACAATTCCTTGCTCTCAAAAGTGGCTTTTGTAATGAAAGAAAAAGAGACCTGGAATCTGAAAACTGCTTGTATTACCTGCCTCAAGCCTGTTTTTAAAAAGGCAGAGGAAAAGGCAACTGAGCCTTTACAAAAGGCAATGAGGTGGCCAGCAGGGCTGATATATTCTGGTCCAACCTTATGGATTGGTTCTGCTCTTCATGCACTTCTAAGTTAACATATCAAGCTACTGTTGAGATCAAAAACTTTTAAAGACAATAACCACCGTATTTTCTTAAAATTTCTTCCTCCAATCTTCCACTCATATTTTATGAAAACATCATCTCAGCCAAAGGCATTCCAAGTATTTTGTATATAATGCAACTTTAATGTTATTTTAATGAATGCTTGAGCAGTACTGGTCCTCGAGTTAAATTATGTAAAAAACAGGTGCATTGGACATGGGTAATAGGAAAAGAAGTTCGTTTCAGGAGCCTAATTGCTATGCTGATGACTATAATAACACTGGCAGGCATTTGTTGATGTTTCTGAGAAGGATCATTTTTGCAATAAAGAGTTATTGGAAACACATATTCTGGGTATCCTTCCACTACAATTTCTTGTGGTTTTCTTACTTATTCCAAACATATGCATCTGCTTTACATAGATCAGAGACAGCCAAATTTGCAGATAGCTGTAGAAACCCCAGTAACTAGGCTTTCTTCTTTGCTACTATTTGTCACAGTTCATTTTTAGCCCAAGTCTGGTTTTGACCATTTCCTAGTTGTGTCCTGCATGTTCTGTTTGAAATATCTCTTACAATCTAGAGACACTTCACCATACACACCTGGTCTCATTCAGAAGGACTTTGAGCAGTTATGCTCATGGGTTGATTGATACTGAGCAACACAAAATAATTATTGACATACATGAGTGTACTTCTAATACGGCTTAATCAAGCAAAGTCAGAGAAAGACTCTGCTTGACCTCAATGATTTGCAAAGCCTGGTGTTTAAAGGTATTCAAGTGCCTTGGGGAGTGGGAAACACCTTAGGATTTCCCAGTTGTCATAAAAATGTGGGTCCAGTCCCAGATGATTCATTAACAATCCCTTCAGCAATGTCGTAACTGGCAGGATGGATTACGTTTATGCTTAAGCCTGGGTGGTAGGTAATGTTGCAATGAGTATTAGTACAAAAGACAAGAATCTATATCCATCTAGGTATCTCCTGAGTTAACAACTTTGACTCAACAGTCTCCAGCTAAATTAGCAGAACTACATTTACAGAAATACAAGGCTGGATGTTGCATTCAATAATTTGTTTTAGAAATCAAGGGTAGTTTCAGCAACAGGCTTCCACTTTGCAGATACTTCTGAATGTTGAGCCATGAGCATATGCACAGTTTCACTGGTAAAATATAAACTTTAATCCTTCAAGACTAAATCTTATTTTCTCACTATTAAGAATGGATTAAATTGCCAGGACTGTTGAGCAGTGTTCTATTAAACATTCTCTAAAATTCTTGGTGGAAATTTGCTTTTAAAGTAAGTATTTTATGAATCTGTTGTAAATGGGTAATTGCTTTTAACATAAAAAACCCACCTCTTAGTTATAATGCACAACCATTATTAATTGATTACACTTTAAATCCTCTTTATAACAGAAAAACTATGGTTTGATAGGATTAAGCATTTATCAAAGATTCCTTTTTATTAGTAGTACTTGTCAAAAACAGTTATTTTCTACAGGTTGTACTGGGTTTGTTTGTTTTGTAGTTTATTTTTTAGTTGGTTGGGTTTTTTGTTGGTTTTTTCAGGGTTTGTTTGGTTGGTTGGTTTTTGTTTTTGTTTTCTTACTAGCAATTGTTTTAACTCCTTCAAAATAAATGTTTATTTTGGACCTTAAAGCCAGGCAGTTGCTGCTTCCCCAACAGATCAGTGACTCATTTACACTCCCATTAACTTCAGTCAGAAAAGGAGCATTGCCCAGGAGAATAATGTGCAAAAAAAAAACCTAAACAAATCCGTATTTTGTCAGCCCAATAGACTTTAAAGGAATTAATTACAAATCTCAGAACTGAGGACAGTTGAAATGGCATAGCATGTAAAGATAACTTTAATAATTATCTTGACAATTTCTAATCACATCTAAATTTGTGTGAAGTTATTAAAGCATTTGAGTAATCTGAGCTTGAGATGTTTTCTGTTTACTCAGAATTCAGAGCTCCTTTCAAGTGGAAGGTAAAAACAGCTTGGAAGAGAAATGAGAAAGGAGTGAGGGAAACCTAAACTAATCATACTTCTGATTTAAGTATGTCCTTAATGTAATCTTCCACATTTCTCATATTATAGACTTTAAACAACACACTTGGTATTGATCTGAGAGCACATTTTATTCTGAATACTATCATAAACATAAACTGTAAAGTGACTCTGTATGTTTTGCCTTTTTGAAATGTATGCCTCTATAGCTCACCTTTCTGCACCATGCCATTGGAAACTACTTGCAATATTACAAAGGCTTCCTTATCCCAAATCTGACTGACAGACAACATACACTTTTCCTTATTTTGATGCTACTGAGGAACCAGTTAATCATCTGCTTTAAAAACAAGGTTCTTGGGCATTATTTAATTCCTCAAATCAGCAAACCATGTATTTGTATTTATACAAATGGATCTTGCCATTCTCATGTTTAAAGCAAAACATATACCAAGAGCACCATTGAATTCAGGCCTATAAGCCCTTTTCTCTTCTTGTCATCTTTGCATTCAGATAATTTTTAGAGTTTGACTATTCTGTCTTTTATCCCAGCCCCCAATCCAACTAGTTTGTCTACATCAATAAAGAAGGCAGGATTAGGCAATTAATTTGTAATGGAGCCCAAGTTGTTGCAAAACCAGCACATACTATTAAAACCATTAGAAATTAAAAAACATAGTAGGAATAAAACTTAGACTTAGATTAGGCAGTCATCTCAATGCAATACTATAGAGTGCATGTCTCAAAATTGTAAGGGGGTCTCCAGGCTCCACAGCAATAAAAATATTAAATGTTCCTACTGATAAGTACTTTACTTAAACGTGAAAAAAAAAAAAAGAAAAAAAAAGAAAAAAAGAAATTAGTTGGCCTCAACATGAAGACAACAAGATTATTGATATCAAAAGTAGTATTTTTTGTGTATTATGACCATAAAGAGAAATCTGCTGAGAAAACCAGGGATGACAAAACTCTGCTTAGCAGTAAGCTTCAAAACTAAATATTTTTAAAGTTGATTGCTTAGTATGAATCACATAATAAGAAAGATAATAACTGAGAAGCTGTAAGATATTTTGAATTTAAGACAATACTTTCAAGTCCTAAAGGTGAAATATCCTTACCCCACCTCACAGAAAACAAACACAGTACATGAGGAAAAAATACACAGGCAGTGTTATTCTAAACCTACTCTGTTTCACGGTAATGTTTAAGTGTTCTTAGCTGCTAGTCATGATGAAAATTGTTTTGCGAATAGTAAATATATGTGCACAACCTAAGCTTGCCTTTGATTTCCAGGAGTTTTAGGGGAGTTCCTGTCTAAGAATTCATGTATCACATGGTGAAGATAAAGCACTTGAGACTTTGGATTTCACTGCTAGAAAGTCCCTCCAGAGAGACCACATAATGTGCATTATTCATAATTTTAGATTTTGGGCATCAGGCTTGCTTCATATGATAGTGTGGGCTACATGTTGATCACACTGCACTGTTAGCCAAGAAGTGTGCTGCGTGGCTTCAGGGTGCTCATTTCTCTGTGAAACCAATGCCTACTCAGACCGAAAGTGGAGAATTAAAGCACTGTGCATGATAACCCTGTTTCTGAGTGACATTACTTTGACGAGGGATCTTTTTGACCTTTAGGGCCGCCGACTTTCAGAAGTGCTGAATGATCCCCCCCTTTGCCCTTCAGCTTGTTTATTTAACGATGAGTGCTCTGAGCACCTTTCCCTTCTCTTTACCCAGCTTGCTAAATTAAATCAGATTGTTACTTTTTTTCGTTTGACAACGGAGAGGATAAAACACAGATGAAGAATAAAACACCGCTTTTCTAAAGACAAAACGGCATTATCATTTTTCACTTCTTTTTAAGCTTTTTTTGATTTGAAATACTGCCATCCAACATGCATTCTCAGCAGAGAGCAAGAGAAGCCCATGCTTACAGCAAATGCAACAGAGGAGTGTCTAAACAGGGGGGTGGGCTTGCCCCGCCTGCCTCCCAGCCCCGCCGCCCAAGCCCCCCTCTCCGCCGCCCCCCACTATCACGGCGTAGCCCCTCTCCTAGCGAGCCCCCGGGCAGGGGCGCAACCCCCGCCCAGGAGGGGGCCGCTTCCCCGGCAGCAAACCCGGCGGCAGCCAGGCGGGGCGGCGGCTGGTTCTGCCTGCGAGCCTTCCCCCCTCCCCGCTGCCAGCGCTCCGTGTGGCGGGACGACGGGGGCGGGGGCACGGTGGGGGGGGCCGGGCCAGCGCCGCTGCCGCTGCCACAGCCACCGCCCGGCTCCGCCTCTCCCTCCGCAGCTCTCAGTCCTGGAGCGCCGCTCGGCTGCCAGAGGGAAGCCGCCACCTGCTCCGGTGCGGAGTCGCTCCTCGCTGCGCGCCGAGAGAGAGAGAGCAGCCGCCCCGCCGCCCGTGCCCGGGAAGTTACCGCTGCTCCCACCACCCCAGCTGGGGGAATAGCTGCTGCCGCCGCCGCCGCCTTCTAGCTCTCGGAAGGAGAGAAGTCGCCGCTTCGCTCGGCTGCTAGAGGGAGGAACCCTCGCGGGCGTGCCTCCCCGCTCCGCCGCTGCCTCCCGGTCCCGCCGCGGGCAGGCGGGATGATGGAGCCCCCCGCCACCGCCGCCTGCGCCTCCTGCCACCGCCGCCCGCCGCCGCCGCTGCTGCTGCTCTGCCTCCTGCTCGCAGCCCTCCGCTTGCCGCCAGGTGAGCGCCAGCCCGCCCCGCGGAAAGGGGCGGCCGCGCCGTCCCGGCCGCGCGTAACTTGGCGGAGGGGAGGCCGGGGCCGCAGGTGGCGGTGCCCACCCGCGGCTCGCTGTCGCTGCTGCTAGGAGGGTCCACCCTCTCTCCCTCCCGCCTCCCGTTCGCCCGAGCGCCCTGGCACCTACCGCAGGGTGTCTGTTGGACCGGGGATCCCTCCCGGCCCTTGGTGCCCTCCGCATCGCGTTTTACCTCGGTGGGGAGCGGGAGGGGGGCTGATTCCCTCTTGCACCCGCCGCTGCCCCCCGGAGAAGGCGGCTGACGGGACGGGTTGATGCTGCCTCTCTGGAGGCAGAAGCCGCCCCAGCTGTGAAGGGGCTGGAAGCGGTGGTCTCGCTTTTCCCCGTGGGAATCGGCGGTGGGGTCCCTCCGGGGCGTTGTCACCGGCGGGCGGGTAGGGGCGGCGGGCGCTGCCCCCGCGGGTCGGAGAACCGGGGCTCGGCACGGCGCCCGTTTCACTTCCAGGCTGTGTGGCACGTCTCCGCAGCCAGCCGCCTCCAACTTCGGCGTGTTCAGCCTCTTCCCCTCTCCCCGCGGTGCCCGGCCACACGCCGCTTTCGTACCGTCGGGCAGCTTCAGGCGTTGTCCGGGTGTTGTTGGGTGCCCTGGAAGCGCCGTCGGGGTGGTGGTGGTGCCCGGCAGCCGGGGGGGGAGCAGCCGCGCTGTCGGTCTCCCCTGTGCAGCTGGCAGGGAGAGCGGAGGCCAACTCGGGTCCCCTGCGTGGTGGCAGCCAGCCCGGCCTGCGATGAGGCTGCTCCGGCGGGTCGGATTTGTGTGGGTAACTTCTTCCCCCCCTCCCCGTTTCGTAAAAGCACTCTCGGGGCTTTAGGGGAGCGAGAAGTGCTAAATAGCCTAATCGTTCTGGGAGTATTTTGGCCAGGAGGTGTTTGTAGGCTTTATTTTGTAAATATTGAGTGTGAAAGTGAAGTCTGAGGGAAAAACTGTGAAGTGAGGAGTTCTGCATTCAACGCGGAGAGCGTTTCATTATTCTTGTAGAAAGAGCGTCAGCCTGTGGTAACATTTTGTATTGCTTTAAAAAATGGCTTTGCTTTAGCAACAGCGAAGGGCTCGCAGAAGTGTTGAAGTTGGTGGGTTTTCGTTCCTGCCCTCTCCCTTGTTATTACGTGCTCCCTAGTTAACCATTTACAGGCAGGATGATCTCATCGGAACAGAACAGATCTTTTTCTCTAGCAAGATATTTATGTTTATTTTGCACATGCTTCAGTTCAACAGAAAAGAAGCTACACCAACAAAGTAATGCTGCCGAAGCTTTCATTTCATTTAGAGGAGTGGAAAAAGCTCCAAAGAGAACCAAAAGCAATATAGGAAGCATAAGCAATGTGTCAGGCTGTTCTGCTAGGCTTTTGCCTTTTTTGTATAATCACTGTAGAATGTAAAAATAATCAGCCTTGGTGGCAGTTTACAAAGACTGCTGGTTTCTGTGATGTAGACGGAGTCTGCAGGAAAGATTGTTCATGAAATTTTAAAGGCATGTGGAGTACTCGGCGAGATAAGCACCTCGGCTTCTAAGCAGCAAGACTTGGCCCCTGTGGAGAAATTTATCCCAGTAAATAAATTAACTCAATGAGTGTGTGGCTGTCTAAAATTTTTTCCATTGAAGGAAACCTGAAGCAATGTTTTATCTCAAGGGTTGTGTTGATGGAGGTCTATGAAAAGATGGGACTTGGCCACGTATGGCTCCAATAGGTTGGAGGTAAAGCCCTCTGCCTGTTTTTTTCTGCTCTTCACTTCTTCCTTGCCCCCTCAAGGAGAAGCTCAGGATAACTGTTCAGAGTGCAGTCAAATTCATGTTGGGAGAAATTAGCCCCATCTCATCTTAGAAACTTTGCCTGCAGTACTGAAAATGCCTGGAATGCCTAATATGAGATTTAAGCCTCTAGTTCTCACTTTGTTCTGCAGAGTATAAAAGATATTTAAAGACAAAATTATCTATAAAAAGGTCTTTATCACTGTATACTTCACATTTCCTTCTCCTTGCTATGTCAGCTATTTCAGATTATAGGTAAATTGCTATTACCTACAACAAATTCTGTATATATGGTGCTTTGCTTTGGGGAGTTCCATTTCAGGTTTGTATATGGAAAGCTTCCATAGATGAGCTATTAAAAACATATTACAAGTTGATGTGCATCAGGTGTAGATCTCTCCAGCAATATTCAAGCTGGCTGGGGATCCCAATGAGAAATTTTGGATTTCTTTCTTCACAGAATAAACTGCCTAGGAAGATACTCATATAAGAAAAAAATGAGAGGATTCAAGTCTGTATTTGGTTCTAAGGCGACTAAGTCTAGGTCAGAATAAATGAAAATACCTATTAAAATCTTGTACTCCTATGGAGGAAGTAACTCTGTGTGAAAAGGAAGTCAGCTTTTAATCAGGAGCTAATCATGACCTTCCTAAAACTTCACCCTCCACTTTCTGGTGGGTTATGATTATACTGAAACCCAGATTCTCTCATACTGTGTTTTATTGCTAAAGACTGGTTACATATTGCTGTATTGCGTAAGGGTAGTGAGGCTGTAATATGTAGTCTTTTCACTCACAACACTTACTCCATAATGTTTTGTTTTTTTTTTTACCTGGTATATCTGGTGTGACGGAAGATGGTTTTCTGTATTAGGATGTGAAGTTCACTTTTTTTTTTCTGAGGCTGAAATCAGGAAACAGCTGCACCATGTATGTGTTTTGTTATATATTCATGGTCTAGTACACAGGTAGCAAAGTCAGACTTAATTTTAAGTCTGACTTTGCTTTGGGAAGTGCTTGAGGTGTCTAGTTATTTGGGGTGGGGTTGGTGTGGAGGTTTTTTTGTGTTGTTTTTTTTTAATGTGAATATGGCACAAAAGTCTCACAACAGAAATTATTTTTCTTCTTGTGCACTCCCCTTCTCTGCTGAGCTTCTAGCACTTCTTGTAAGGCAGAGGGCAATGGCAGAAATCATCCAGGTCTGTAAATCTTTGAAATTTCATTCCATTGATTTTTACTAGAGACAATATATGTTGGTATGTTCATGAAATAAATATCTCTGTCGCAAGTCATATTTAATTCCAAGATATCTTATTTCCACTTTCCAACCTATGTAAGTTTAATACCCATCTTTACAGTACAATCCATTCTCCTTCCTGAAAGTAACCTAGGGTGCTGATATGTAATCGCAGGGTAAATTGTTTCAGCTGTCTTTGTAGTAAAAGTTAAGCTAGGTAAGCTGGTTTTGCTTTATTTCCAGAGGGGAGTTTTGGGGAACGGAATCTCTAAATATTTATGCAATATGACACATTAAGAGAAAAATAAAGAAAATAGCATTGA
This sequence comes from Calypte anna, assembly GCF_003957555.1. Taxonomy (NCBI): domain Eukaryota; kingdom Metazoa; phylum Chordata; class Aves; order Apodiformes; family Trochilidae; genus Calypte; species Calypte anna. Next base: position 76,475,530 of record NC_044244.1, on the reverse strand, counting down.
GTGTTTTGTATAAGGCAAATGAAATCTCCATGGTCAGGACAAACCTGTCTCCTGTTTTCCTACAAATATCCTAACTTCTTCAGTGTGCTTTGGCGTCTTAACCTGTAAGAGTGCTCACTGCAGATTTTTAATGTTGTATCTCATTACATACAGATTACAGGTGCTGTTTGGCCAGTCATACCATGTCACACCACAATGGGCTTTTCTAAGCTGAGAAAAAGTTTCCTACCACAGAGACATTCTGGAGAGTATTTTTTATTTAAGTGTTTTTTTGACTGGTTGAGCAAAAAAAAGGCATATTGCAGAGTAGGAAACCAGCTACAGAGGAGACAGGCCTACGTGTATATTCTATGTATATTCTGTGTATATACTCTTCAAGAGTTGAGAGACTGCATGTGCTGACTTTGTAGGAGCTGTAATTTGTAATTGGGTCTACTACCACTAGATGATCAATACTCAGTTTTCCTTTCTTGTAACCTGCACTATGAGCACAAGCAGGATGGTCATAGGACCATTGAACCAAATACAGGCTGGCTCAAGGTCTGGTCTGCAGTGTTTGATCCACTGCTCTTTCCTGTGAGCATTTGGTTTGATGTTTTTGTTTTCTTTTTCTTTTGTACTATTGTGCTGACTGTGGAAACTGTTTTTTATACATACAAATACTAAATAATAGTATAAATAATATAAATAAAATATAATAATATAATATAAAATTTATATACTAATAGTATGGGGTTTTAGTATGGTGGTCTTCAGTTCAGCAAACTCTGATCCAGGGAGAGATTTTACATGTTGTTTTTTGAGAGATGCAACCGTCACCTTCAGGTTCTTTAGTGTTTCTCAAAGTTCCTCTGGCTTGGCCAGTGTACAGCTTTTTCCTCTGGAAGTACAATCCCTTTTTATTAGAAAATGCATGTAAACTTGCCACGCGTGCCACAAGGCCACGCTTGTAAGAGAATTGAGGACTTGTTGCAACATGTTTATTTCTCTCGAGTTCCTCTCCTTTCAAGAAAAATAGTTCCATGCTTCCATGCACCGGTGGTCAAAGGAGAGAATCATCGAGAACTGTAACTGCTGTAGGTTGAATTTACTCAAGCAGAACCTGATTTTTCCTGGAAAAATGCAACATTATCGACTCCCCTTGATTTGCAGTTTTTGAGTTTTACCTTTTCTGAAGACTGGGCTTCAACCTGCATGTTTTTTTCATCGTGGTATCTCGTCTTTTATAAGAATAGGATGAATATTAAAGGAGGCTGTGCATTCCTATCTTTAATACGCTGGAAAATGAATCTCATCTTTCAGAGAGAAGATTGCAGTGCAGCTTGTCTGCTGACAATCCACTACTAGGAGTGATTGGATCAAATATCTTCATTTTTTCTTTTCTGGTTTTTTTTTATTTTTACTATTCCCCAGTGTTCTTTTGAGAGTGGCTTTAATTGTAGTTGGTGCTACCTGTGTGGATGTTAATCTAACCCTCCAAAGTGTCAGCTCTTTTGAGGAGTATCTGCCTAGTTTAAGATGAAATTGGTTTTCTTATCATGTGTATAGGTCTTCAGAAAGGCAAATAAATATTTAGTTATTAAAACAACTGCTGCTTCTGCTGAGCTGGTATTTTTGTTGTTGATAAGAAATAAGCCTCTTTTCAGAAGTAAAAAAACAGAGAAAAAGTGATAAAACAGTTGAGAGAGCAAGTGAGAGCGCCTGCAGCTTTAGGGTATGATTTTTAGAGGTTATCAGGGGTTAGAACAGTTCTGTAATGTTTGGTTAGAAAGTGTTTGAAGTGCTTTTGATAGCAATGGAAATACTAAGCTGTTCCCTTGATAACAAGAAAAAAGTACTTTTAGTGATCTGATGAGTGTTTCAGCAGTCTATATATCCATATCATCTGTTTTCAATTAAGTTGTACTTCGTATAGTTAACCCCTTATTGTGAAGAAAAACTTCAAATATTTGAACTGCATGCATGTATTGTGTGTCATGCAGTGGTAGCCCCATCTGTAGCACCTCCTGGCATGGTTAAGCACGGGTCACAGCAGTTTCACTCCTGAAACATCAGTAAAATTTTACACATACTGGGTTTTCCGGACAGAGGAAGTCCTCAAGCCTGGGGCTTTGTCAGGTTGGTGGTGTTTCAGCATCTATCAGAAGCACTGCAGGTGGTTGTCCCCTTTCCCTTGGCTGCCTATTGCATGCAGTGTACCCGATGGGTGCATCTCAGCTGTCCTGGCCGCTAAGTTTTGTTCCTTAAACAGAATGTTAATTTTGACCATAGTTGGTGTATTTTAAACTTGAAGAGATATTGGCAGCTAATTCAATAGAGGGAGCTCTGCTACCTTCCTGTTAAAGCAGAGAGTCTCAGCTTTTCCCAGACCTCTGATGTCAGCTTGAAAGTCTCATTGCCTTTGCCTCTTAGCAGTGTTCTGTGGTGGCAGGCTTTGCTTCTGAAGGCATCCTACTGCCATCACAGGCTTCCTGTTGCATGAAGGAGAAGGAGAGACAAATCCAAATCATGTAACTGGCAGTCCTGAAAAGATGACTCAATTAGAGAGACCTCTGTGTTGCAGGAAGGCATTATGTGTGTTTTAAATGGATGTGTTACAGAATCAGGATTTTAAAAACCGTGCTTTTTCTTGGAGGGCCTTCATGGGGAAACATAATAATTAGAATTGAAAAAGGGCACTTTCCAGGGATGAAATGGGCCAAGAGTGTTGTTGCATGGTGATTGCCCTAGGTAGAATGTTGTGGTGAGAGCAAGCTAGCATGATTCCAACAAGCTGTATTGTGTGATCTTTATTTAACAAAAAGGATTCTTTCAGTAGTTTCTTCTAGAATAATAAAGGAAAACAGGACTATATATGCTGTTGTGTAAACAAGGTCTGTATCCAGGGCTACTATAGAAGAAAGCCTACTTAGGTACATGCTGTTATGCTTTGAGACTGTTCCATACAGAAACAGGTACACAGAAAGCTGATAATTGTTCTACAAATCTAGGATTCTATCTTTTTTATTGGATTCTTTACTTTTTAAAATACTACTTCTCAGCAGACTATTTTGAAACTAATTATGAGCCCCCATTAAGAGATCAACCTCTTTAAAAAAAAAAAAAGTAATAAGAAAATATTGTTTAAATAGGGTCACCTTCAAGTTAACTTGTAATGAACTCGGCATTATTCTTCAATCAGATGAATCCTGCACAAAAGCCATTTATCACTTGGCTTGCTGCAGAAATTGCTCTTTTTTTCCCCAATTTATCTAGAGAAAATAACCGTAGCTAATGGATAACAAAATAGATGTAGCTTGTATACAGCTATTGTAAATGTGGCATTTTATACAACTCTACTGGCTGATATATTTCTGTTTTTTTCTTGTTTGTTGGGGATTTTTTTTGTGATTTTCTGTGTATTGGGTTTTGTTTTGGGGGTATTTGTTTTGTTTTTAAGGAAGTGGAACAACTTGTTTTCCTAGAACTGGATGTTAAGTTGAGTTGAGTGAGTTTATCAGGCTGGCCAGGAAGAATTGTTAAGGTTCATATTTCAGAAAGACAATAAAGGGTTGATGCAGTTTATCTGGTAGGGTGGGAACAGTAAATGTTTGCATAAGGTTCTGTAACTGGATAGTTTACAGGGAATACCCTGTTTGAACTGGGCTTAAAAATGAAAGGTTAAATGCAAGTTTTAATGTTATTTGTGAGATGCAGTTTTTGCAGTTGCAGAATTATTTGTTGATTATTTCGAGTATTAACCTAGTGATTGTTTCATTTTGGTATGGAGTTTTAGTGATGAAATGTAGAAACCAGTATATATTTAGCAAGGTGAGTTCTGTGAGTTGTCCAGAAAAAAATAATGTTTGTTTGGTTAATTTTGTTCTTTTGGAGGGTTGAATGGCTGTTACCTGCAAAGCCACACATGAACAAGAAAAGTAAGAGAATAGTATATTTAGTCAGGATTTGGGGAACTTCAGTGTACTTCTCATAAGTGACTTCTCATAAGGGAAAGATTCTGAATCGATTCCTTCATTCCTGATACTCCACATGAAGCTTGCTTTCTCAATATGGCAGAAGTTGAAAGATTCTGGCACTGTCAACAAAGTATTGTGCTGACAACTGGTGATGTAAATTAAGAAAATATTTGCATCTTGCATTTGACAGCTTGGAAGGTTAGCAAGGGGGTAATTTTTCCAGCTGAAATTCATTACTGAGATTTTTTTAGTACATTTGTTTAACATTACTTCTCAGTTCTGAAACTACTGAACAATTTACTGCTAATCTTGAATCCTACCTAGCATAGAAACAGTATTATAAATGTCCCACCAGCTTCCAGTTTATGTAAGTGAATTATACTTCTTACTATTGTGTTTCTGCATAGGCAGGAACTCTTAGTAATACAGAGCTTGCTGTGCAGACTGTTTTATTTCTTCAAACAGTCACCAAAATATAAGCAAATAATGACAGTAACTTCATGTTTTGTGAATTTACATTTTGCATCTTTGTTGCCAAGGAAAGTGCGGATTTTTTTGTTTGTTTTGGTTTTTTTTGGTTGGTTGGTTGTGTGTTAAATATTTAAAACTGCCATAAAGTTTTTGCTCTAGTAGTTTAGTTCTTGGCATGGCTTCTGTAACAGGCTTTTTGCCTTTTGGAGGGGTCTCTGTTCCACACTTCTGTTTGTCCTTGCTCATCCCACAACTGTTGAATGATGTAACTGGTTCTGGATTACCTTTGAAGTTTAAGTCATTAGTATAAACCTTTACCCTAGAGATTTAACCCCAGTTAATGTGCTGTGCCCCACAGCAGCAAATTCCTGAGTGTCTGTGCGAATCTCTGATGTCGGAGTGGGGCTTCTGAAAGTTCACCTGCAGATTTGGTAAAGGTCAGGTTCTGGTATTTCATCCAGACTCTGTTGTATCACTTCGTGTGTTTGCTTATCACTTTAAATGCCCTGCAGTTTTAAATCCAAAATGTCTGCACAGCATCTGGAGGTGGCAGGGGGAGGAGTCTGCAGCTTTTGAGGTGGTGGAAAATAAGTGGCACATGTCAAAGGTAATAAGCGTGGATGTAGAAGGAGCAGGTTAATTGGCATCTTCTGTGCATCTTAGCATACTGTGTGTCTGCTTTGTTAGAAGTGAAGCTCATTTTCTTATCTCAAAAAAGCCATAAGCCCTTGGTGTCTGCAGACACAAGGAAGCTGCTGTAGAACCAGGGAAGTCAAACTTTCTGGCTTGTGTATCTAGGTTGGTGAATATTAGAGGGCCCTAAGAGCTGGAAAATGTCTGCCTGAGAGCCAGAGGGGTAGAAATGGGGGGGGGGGGGGGAAGGGAGGGGAAATGAGAGTTGTGGGGTTTTTCAGAACTCACTGTGGGAGTAGGGCCATAGCTGGGTGAGTGGGACATGCTGGCAGTGTTAAGCTCTGCAGAGCCTGCAGGCTGTCATCGTCCCCCAGTTGGGAACTTGGACCAGTACTGAAGCCACTATCCAGCACAATTTGGTGAGGGCAGCTTTGGAATTACTCTTGGGCAGCATGCAGCTCAAGAGCCAGAGGTCAGAATCTGTGTAGTGATGGTCACCTGCAGTGTTAATGGTGGCTGCTTGCTTTCCACTGTATAAGAGGGGAAGGGAAGGAAAGGGTCTGTATTACTCCCAAACTTGAAATTCTCTTCTTTTGCTGGGGGCATGCTTACCCTCTGAAGAGTTGAAGAGAGGTTATCTGCTTACTGTAGGGGCATCATTTTTTTCCTCTGCTTTGAATGGTGTTCAAGGTTACTGAACTGTAGGTTTACTTTTCTGTCGTTCTGTCCATCTGGGAGTACAGAGTTGATAAGGAAAGATGGGCTTCAGTGTACTGGGTATTCTTGCAATCTTTGGCTCTCTTTCCATTGCATCAGCAGCGTGGGGTGCAGAGAGATGAATAACACAGTGTATTTCTTCAGTGAATGCTGAATGGGTTAGTGTGAGCTGCCAGAAGCGTTATCCAGAAAGAAGTGGGGTGTTGTGTGGGGTGATACAGTCAGCCAGGGGAGGAAAGGCAGGTGAATAGCTTTTAGCTGGAATTCATTGTCCAGTTTTATGAGATGTCGAAGTATTTTTGGAGATGGAAATTGATAGCTCAGCCCAAATCAATTAAATGTTAATGTTAATTTTTTTTAAGAAGTAGTGCATTTAAACTGTTTCTTGAAATAAATTGCCATTGTAGTTTTATATATGGTTACTCCTGAGGGCCGCATATAAACTTCGAATTTGCAAAATGCTTTGTGTAAATGTACATATAAAACCCTAGTCTTCTCAGTATGGTGGGGTGCCTTGTGTTCTGTATGGATGCTAAGTCATTAAAACCTTATAAATTGCTGGCTTCTTGTAGCTTTTCAGTGGGTTGCTAGTATCCTTTGAGATGTTGTCATCTGTAAACATCAATGATTGTCCTGAGAAGCTTTTCATGGAAGTGTGAAAGAGCAGAGCACTGAGCATTCTGAGGACCATGACTCTTTATGAAGAGGCTTTCTTTGTGTGATAGAATAAATATTTGTCACTTCTTGGACATACTGTAAAACAGACTTTTTTCATAACCACAGAATAAGGCCCATAGTCTGCAAGTTCTGTGACAGAGCGTGGTAAATGCTACATAAATCTTGAAGGACTCTGTTAGTTGTAGGTTGTAATAGAAACTCTAAGGGGAGTATTGCAATAAAAATCTTTATTTTTCTTACAAAAAGTATGGATCATTTCTTTTGTTTCTGTTTTGGTATTTTGTTGTTTGTGGGTTTGATTTTTTGTTTGCTTGTTTTTGTTGTTTTTTTTTTTTCTTTAAGAATGGACTATTATTCCATCTTTATGAATGGAGGGAGAGAAAGGTACTAGAAAAACAGAATTTTATCCAGTCTTGAATTAATTCCAGGCATGAGAGACCTATATCTCCCATCTGCTAATAAAACACTTGGCTGAGCAGTTTCTCGGTATCTTTCATAACGGTAGTTTTAAAGAAAAAAACAGTTTCATTGTTTCTTATTAGGGAAGACTGAGTACTTGATGTGGGTTGAGGATTTGTTGTCTGTTTTGTTTTTAAAAAATATAATTTAGTGGAGGGAAGTCTCTGGAGTAAGTGGTACTTTATTGCTGGGCTTTTCAAACTGTGAAAGGCAGAAAGGAAACTTTTGTGAATGGGAACTGAGTGACCTGGGAGAAGTCACTTTGCAAGTTGGTTGTTATTTTCAGCTTGGTCCACTACCAAGCTTTTAAGCCAGTACGTCAGCCTACAGTTCATGTAAGAGGATTTAAGTGGTCTAACTTAAACTCCTGTATTCCAGTGGTGATAAAATAATTGAGTTTTGTATTTGTTGTGGCAATTGCTTGAGCTAAACTTTAATGCCATCTTTTTTGATGGTTCTGTAATGCTTTAGTTGCAACTGCAAGGCTAGAAAGTATTATGTGAGCTGCTTCTGCAGTAGGCTCACATCCTAGGAAATGACTATTACCAGCACACTGTTTGGGAGTCCATGATGCTTAGCCTTGTATAAATGATATTTGCAAAGGTACCAGGTGAATTGTATGTTGAGTAGCTGTCCTTGTGTCAGGGGTAGCCAAACTGCCCTGCAAGGCTCAGGGGTGGGAATCACCCTGTGATCTGAATCTGGACAGCTTGTGCCCAGATTAGAAAGCCCAGGGAGGTTCAGCTCCTGCTGGATTGGGTGCAGCTACTACTCTGAGATGGTATTTCTGGTGCAGGAAAGGACCGGACTGAATATGCAGTGGCTCTCGGGGCAGCCTGGCAGTGTCAGCCAGCGCCAGCAGCTCCTGCTGCAGCTGGGGAGCATCTGTGACTGCAGGATTCAGCCCTGGGATAAACCCTCGTGCGTGCTTTAACTATGCCTTCTAGGGGCTGTATTTTGTATATATATTGTCAGGTGTGATCTTGCTTCTTGATTCCACAAGTGAGTGGAGGTTTAAAATTGTGTGAAGTGAGGTGGTGTGCAGATTCACACTGCGAACTCGGTTGTATTTCTGCCATTTGATTTGATGTGGGGAATCTGAACTTGGCTTTCCAAGATCGCAGAAAAGGGAAAACAACATGTAACTGAATGCTGGAATTCTTAGCCATGGATTTTTGTTCTTTTAGCAGCTGATGCTTAAGAAAAAAAAAAAGGTGGTTTAAAGAAAACAACATAAAAGAATAGAGGCTTTTATTTTTTTAATTTATAAACTGCTCTTGAGCATCAAAGGAGATTTGGGAAAATTCCCGTCTGAAAAACAGAAAATATATTTTGCTAGTGTATTGTTTGCTAGATTTCTGTGTGTCACTGACTAGTATATGTCTCTATAATCTGTAGGTTTTGGAAAGTGAAGGCTTTAGAGTTGAGGACAATTAAGGAAAGCTCAGGTACTGCAAGAGCAGCACTTTGAACCTTTGGCAGAGTTTTTTAATGTGAAGGCAAGATGGATTGGTTTTATACTAAAATTCCGTTTTCTCGCACTGCTCTGTAAGCAAATGTTGACTGGAGCAGGTACAAACTAGCTGAAAGAGAGGTTTGCTGTCAGTAACTGATGATCTGGCTAAAGACACAGATCAGCATCTCTGCAAGGAATGGCATACACAAAATGCAAAGCAAATAGCTTACTTCCAGTGTGTTAAACCACTTGCACCCAAAAAGGACTGTGTAAGGAAAGAATATGACAAAACTATGGAAAGGGGTCTTCAGTGGAGACTAGGAGAGATGAAATGTCATTTGGGAAGTCCTGTAGAAGGACCTGTAGGACAACAATTTTGATGGCTAGGAGGCAGTGTGGCTGGGGGTGAGTTTTTGAAGAACAGTCAGCGGAACCTGAGAGGATCCCAGCTTTTGGATCTGACCTGTCACATCCATGTTTCCTGAAGGGGCAGTCAGCATGCAGTGCTTGGGGATGGAGAGCTCGGGGGGCTGGAAAGTGGGCAGGCAGTGGCAGGAGGAAGGAAGCTGAGGGCCCCAGCCATGGTCACGCAGAGTCATCGTGTGCTGCCTCTCATGGAGGAAGTGAAATGAAACAAGTAGTGAAGGCAGAACCAAAAGCTTTGTGTAGGAGCCTTCTGGAAAATGGCAGAGTAAAGGAGGACCCACAGCAAGACTGTTTTGAGGGTGAGAAGCAGAGGCAAGACACCAGAGAGCAAAGGAAAACCACAGGTCAGGTGGTGCCTGCTTTGTTCTGTCTCACCAGGTGCTCTCCTGGGTTGGCAAACTCCTGTCCCTCCTCCTTTTCCTTGTGCCTCCTGTAATTACCAGGCTTTCCCCCTTGGTCAAGACTGGGTATTGCCATGCCACCTTACACTAATCTTTATGTTGCTCTCTTGTCAGCCATACAATTCAGTGTTGTTTCCTGCCTTGGGAAGACATCTGCTTCCCCACAGGTATTTCTTGAAGTGCTTTCACCCTGGGATTACAACCACTGTGCTTGTTTGTAGGGCAACCACCTGGGCTGAGGCACCCTTTCTGAGCAACCACCTATCTCTGTTCTTGGGTCAGTACAGATAACCCAAAAAGCTGTTTATGCTAATAGTCTTTTATGGAGGTAGAGGAAAACACTCCTGAATGTTTTCTTCTGGTCATTTTAGGATGCTTGGTGTATGGAAGAAAGGGAAAGGGTGTAATATGCTGAACATAATCACTGTGTGACCTTTATGTCCAGCTCTCTCCTGTTGAGCCATAAGACTTTCTCTGGAGTAACACAGACCTGGCACTGTTATCATTCCAGATGGTCAAGAAACTCTCTGGAATGAAGCAGCCCATATTCTTACAGTCTGTTTGTACCAATTCCAAAGAGATGGAATATCAAGTGTTTAATATGAACACTGTAATAAAGGTAGCTGGATGACCCACTGCTGCTGAAATAGCAACTGGCAACCATTTTTCCAGTCTTAGCCTTTTTGTGCTGTGTCTGTTTCTGAGGTAGGGACCATCAGACTGTGGTAGTTGCCAGGCAGTGTAAAACTACAACAGCGACTGTGTGAGGTCACAAAATCCAGAAATTAAACCTGTACAGCAGTTTTGGACAGCATGTGTTAGAACACCCAGCTTTGAAGTTAATTCAAGTATGTAAATATGTTGTTAAGGTTCTTATTCTTAGGCTAGAGGCAGAAGGGTCTCTACAGAGGGGGCCCAGGAGGACAAGCTAAGATGTGAGTGGTGGCATGAAGGCTCTTTTTAGATGGTTGATGCTGTCTGTGAGTCATAGCAGGTTTTTGTTCCTTGCAGAGGATGTCTGACTAGCACAGCTCATCAAGTATTTAGGTAGGGAGTTGCTCTGGTTCAGTCTTCCCAAGTATGATCCAAGTTCACTTCTTCAGCTGACTTTTTAAGCCTCCAATTTTAAATTACACCCATGTGATTTTTCTGTATATAAAATATAATATATGAGAAAAAGGATTTTGATTATTGTGCCTGTCAGCAGAGCATACGCAGCTTACTGAGCTTTCTTGAGTATAATTTTAAATGAAGGAAATGCTTTATATAAAGTAAGATTATCTCATCACAATATTTTTATGATTGTTAATTAAAATACGAGGAAATCCTTTAGAGCAGATTCACAGTTTTGAGACTTTTATGAGACTTTACATGAGATCTATTTTTGTAGTTATGCTGCCTTATTAGTTTTGAGATTAGGGTATGTTTCAAATGCATGGCTATCAAATCCTGTGATGATTGCTTGTTTTGTAGTGTAGACCAATTCACTTATGGTCCTATTCATGTGTTGTGTCCCACTTTTCAGCAAGATGTTGTAGTACTTTATTGTTATTGCTATTTAAAATAAACTCCCAGACTGGTTTTGATTTGAGGTTGTATTTTTTTCAATATTAACTTTCAGTGAAGCATACTATGTTAGATTATTGTGAATAATGACCAATTAGATTGTTCCAGCTCCTAAAAATCCATTTTCATCATACTGAAAAACTGTAAAATACAAATGAAGGAAGCATCACTATGACTAGCTACAAGAAACTTAATTAAAAAAATATCTTGGCATAATGGGAAACCTGTAAAATCTTGGCTCACTATGCATAAAACTCTGATAGGAGACAAGACCTAGAGAAAGTTTTATAAAGAAAATGGAAGTTATTAAATACCTATATCTGCCCTGTTCTCTTTATAGCGAATTGGTATGTTGGTAGAAGGTTGAAAACAATGTTTATTGCTTTCTGCTTAAATTTGTGCTCAGGCTAAAGAGGGACTTGGAGCAAAGAGTTCTGAATGAGATTAAGCAAATATTTTTTGCCTTGCTCTAACCAAGCCTGTTATAGCACAACCTGAGTCTTCTAATTGAAGACTCACCTTTCATCTCAAACAAAACCTCAAAGTTGTTTGCGGAATTTTCTGTTCTAGGAATAATTAAGGCATGGAGAAAAGTGATCAGCTGTGAATTACGAAAGTCAGAGTTCAGGATTCGAAGACCTTTCCTTTGACCTATTTGTGTGAGTGACCACTTGTACTCTAGGCCAGCAGGAGACCAAGTAAAGGAGAGGATGCTCTTCACTTCTTCCTCTGGGTCATTAATCACAAGCTTAGGAGGTCTTTTTGTGAAGATCTAGAGAGGAAAAACATGAGCTAAGTATCAGGTAAAATAATCAGGGCTAATTATCTTACAGTCTTTAAAGGAAGTCTTTTCTTAGAGGATCACATTGCTCAAGAATATAATGTATGATTCCCTGATGCTTCTATAATAGGCCAGGTGTTAGCATGGATGTGCTTACACGAGCAGACTGCACTGTCAAAAACAAAGCAAGGGAGAGGAAGAAGGAGGGAGAATTGTTATGCTGTCAGGAATATGCATGCTGATACGAGCTGTGTTTATATTAGTAGACTATTCTGATACAGCTAATTAATCAAAATTTGCCTACCAAACTGTGCATCAGATATTGAAGTCCTTTTGCAGGTGTTGAAGGAGAAAACAGAATGAATGGGTGCAGTCTTGCTGTTGATAATGTTTAATAGAATAAATGTGTTAAAAGACTGGAAGGTTTTCTTGTTGTTTTTTTTTTTCTTTTTTCATAAGCCCATGGAGAAAAATGGGATCAGATGCTGAAACAAGAAATGAGAAGGGAAAGCTTTTAAGAGGATAAGTGGAAGAAATATAGGCTAGAGTGTTCTTTGTGTGTCTTCTGAGACAAAGTCATTGACAGGTACTGGGAAGGTAAACATCTACTTGTATCCTCCGAGTTGTGGAAGTAGCATATGTATTTCCTTTTGGTCCTGCTGGAGCTCTGGGTGTTCTGTGCAGTGGCAGTGACCCAGGGGAAGAACAGGATTGTGAAATTTGCCAGATTTGTGTGGCACAGATCTGCTTGGCAGTGACTAATGATTTCTCCTGACACCTTGCTTCCCTCACAGAAAAGAAGTTCCTTTTATTTTGATTCTTGTACTGGGGAAAAGTTTATTTGCAGTTTTGCTTTCAATAGTAAAAAGAAAACTATAGTCCTACTGAAGTGATTTTTCCCATCTCTTGTAGAGTCTTTGCCTACAAAACTTTTTTGGTTGTGTATTTCTTTATACAGATTTGTGTCTTCTGAAGTAATGTTTTATCATACATCAAAAAACTTGCTCTGGAATTTCCTCTCATACCCATCCTTCAGAGGCTGCTTGGTGTTGCACATCCCATGTGGAGAGTGCTCATTTACTTAGAAAGATGTGTGTGGGTGTCTGGCAGATTTTGGGTTTGGAAAAGGTGGCAGTATAGCTTTTTGGGGTTTTTCTTTTCAATTTCTGTTCAAGAAAAGTCGTGCTGTAAGTCTTGTTCTTCCGTTTAGCTGATATAAAACTACTTAAGAGTAACTTTTGATAACCTTGCATCTCATTTTCTCTCGGGTCATTTACCCAGTAATAACACCAAATGCACTAAAGTAGTCAATACCATTTTTTGTAGCAGTTTTAGTTCAGTCTTCATTTATAGAGGGGAAAGTAGGCAATGAAACAGATGAACTCAGATAAAATATCAATGCTGCACATATAGGCTTTCATATCAGTGCAATTGGATGCATACTGAAAGTGAGAATCAATTATAGCTGCTGCTTATTGGAAGTTAGCAAAGGTTAAATGCAGTTTCAATTTTATGATCAATTACCTAGCCCTGGACCTTGTTAGCAAAGGTTGGAAGCTGTAATAATTTTCAGTAAACGTCTCAATGTATTTCTATATGCTGCGTTCTAGGGAGATGAGGGAGAAATGTTTCTCTTCCCTGAAGTCTTTTAAACTGGCTTGTGGGAGGTGAGGATCAAGCTCTTCAATTTCTAAGCACAACTGGCATTTGTAGGGCAGGTTGCATCAAAAATGATGGCATATATTTTCTCATTGCTAAACACTTTTGTTTTCTCCAGTTGTAAGCATATGTATTATTTGAGTTTAAAGGTTTGCATCCCTTCATGGTTAGTATATCAATCTCACCTCATGGGTTAGAATTTACGGATAAAGCAGGTAATAAAGGAGGACAACCTACTTCATTTTTTGTTATTTCTATTTTCCTTTGTATTTTCTATTTCTCAATAAGGCAAAATTCTTTGAGTGCAGGAGTTATTTGTTGCTGGTGATGGGCTATGAATGCATGGTGCCAGAAAACTACCAATCTTCCAGTGTTACTAGCCTACTCAAGACAGTGTTAGCTGTTCATTAGCAAGCCTTCATTTTCCAGTTCTTGGAAGTACCTATAAAACACTCTCTTGTTTTTATTCCAATGTTTTAGCATCCTGTTTTGTTTATCATCTCTCTTCTATGATTGTATTTCTGGAGGCTTATGCAGGCTTTGTTTCTGTTGCTTTTCTGATGGATGGCAGAGTTGCACACTGCAGCACTGCTTCTTTCACTGAAGTGTTCTTAAAAGAAACCCACAAAAACATTGTTTGCAATGTAATCTTCAGTTCCAGTCTTTGGATCTTCCTAGTACCTGAAACTGCAGCTATAAGAGACAGCTGGGTCAAGTTGCTCTACTAGCCAGACCACAAAGGCAGGCATTAGTTACCAGTAGGATATTTAATTTATTTTCATTTCTCAGTTATTGTTTTGTAGGGTAAAATGAATTTTTGGTGAACTTGGTGGTCGTGTACTTCTGTTTTACTTATTTCTCCATGAGCACTGTAAGCTACTGAAACTTCTTGCTATACCTGTTGAGTCTTTGCTTTGTTTTAATTAGGCAAAAACTTACCTTGTTCTATGATAATTTAGAATTATATACCACAACTATTTGTTACTCATGTCCATGGGTAGCTTTTGTAGACTACTTAGTTTCTGAATCGAAATGTATTTTGGCCTCCTGTTTTTCCAAGAGGTTTTCATTGTCAGGCTCTTGCTAGCTGCATTTGACTTACATTAAAGTGGCCTGACTGCCCCTCTGTTTTTAAAAATGACAGACAACATTTATTTGAATCTCTGTGGCAACAATCACTCTTTATGAGCTTCTAGTCTGTTGTTGTCTCTTGCTTCCCAAGCCCTTGCTGGGAAACTTGACTGCCAGCTGCAGATTACAGCAACAATGGAAATAAAAGCATTTTCTAGGTACACTTGATATCTTGAATTAACTGAAAATCTATATTTAACTGGAAGTAATGCTAAGAATAGCAATCTCTGTTAGCCTGACTGGCTTGATTCTCATTCAAGTTTCAGTATCTATTTTTAGTGGGTCTATTTTTCTCTTGTTCGCCAAGCAAACGCCAGTGTTCTCAAGTTGCTGCAAGTTTCTGCAGGAGTTAGGGCAGGGTCTCCAAATCCTATAGATGGTTTGACAAACTCTTTGGCGAGCAGGGGATTGCAGGGCAGGGCAGGTTGCTTCTAGTAGTGGTTTTCCAGGGTGGGAAGTGGTACCTGGAGCTGTGCAGGGATCCTTGAATGAGCACAGTGTGCTAAGATTGTAGTGTGGTGATTGTAGCTGTGTGAGTGTAAGGCTGTGCTAGCAGCTGATTGATGGAGGTGCTGCACAGCTGCTTTGTCTCTGAGGCTATTTTCCTCCTAGATTTGTTGCTGCCTTGTTAAATATCAACTTGGAGGTGCCTGAGCTGTAGAAAAGTGGTCAGAGACTTCAAAGGCTCTTTGTCAGTGTTCTGTGTGGACAAGGAGGACATGAGGTGGCTCTGTCCTTGGAGAAAGAGGATGCTTCTGGATTTTACTGCAGTTAAAGACAACACCGTGCTCCTCATCCTGGCCAGGTGGGATTGTCCAGCTAGAAAATGCTGCTGGTGCTGCACCTAAAGGTGCAGGTGGCCTACAAGGTGGGCTGGGGGAGCAGTAACTGGCTGGCTTGTCTCTGACCAGCTGGAAAACTCAATGGAAATCATTCCTGTCATCAAATAAAATAACAGTATGGAAGATATTAAAGAGCTTGTGAAGGACTTTGTGGCTGGATGAAAGAACAAATTGGTTGGGGATGGAAAAGCTAAGTGAAAGGTAAAGGAGAGGGAATGAGGGCTGTTGTAGGACTCTTTAAAAAAAAAAAAATCTCTTACTAGCATTAGACAGTAAAGCCCACAAATAGTTTCTTTGCTTTCTAGTTTATATTTTGTGCATCCTATAAAAATGATATAACTGCACTTCATTTATGTCAGTAATTGAGTCTGTAATTAAGGATTTTATTACCAATAAACCCTTGTGATTGTGTGTAGTGAATACTATTAAAGCCCATTTTTCATTATAAATTTCTCCTGATCAGTTATGAAAGTATTTTTCAAGTTTAAAAATCAATGACAAAACATTTTGTTTGAAGTTCATTCTTTTTCTGAATACAAAATAGGAGAGCAATACAACAGAGGTCATGATCCAAACACTGCCATCTCCATTTTTTGTCTCCCTAAGGGAACACTGAAATATTTATTTAAACCTTTAATTTGGGTGTAGGCATTCCAACTGAATGTGTTTTTAACTCTCATGTTATTACATTAAAAAAATCTACTTTTTGCTCTGTCCTCAATGGCCATGCAAGTCCAAATGCAAGGAAATCAAACTCTCAGAATTTAATGAACTAATGCCTACAGATTAACGTGCATTTCTGCAGATGCCTTCTTTTCTTGTCATTCCTCTGGAATGCAGGGTAACTTGAATAGGAGGCAGTGATGAAAAATGCTTTACAAACAACTGAATGACCAGCTAAACTGATTTGGAAATCAGTCGTGCACCCAAAATGAACAATTCCATAAAAAAAACCACCCTCTGATTGCTGGTTTATATATTTTTAAAAAATTGTATTTCTTTTGACATTAATCTTCTGACAGGCATTAAAATTCATTGCTGGGGTTTTTTTTTTTCGGTGTTTTGTTTTCTTCTCTTTAATTTCCCCATAGGTTTGTGAAACAGTTGCAGGTATACTTACCTTTCTCAGAATAAGAAAAACAAAGAAACTAATTAACAGATTGGTGAGAAAAATGTGGTATGGTCTAATGCTGAGAGTTGAACTCAAAATAATTTCCAGATCATTGTCATTACAATAAATTTGTAATAGATAACAAGGAAGAAGATGCAATTGGAAAAAAATGGTCTTTGTAGGGAAAGGAAACCTATTTTACACTGAAAAGCCTGATGTGTTGTAAGTAAGCATAACAGAAATGGGGATGGTATTTTAATCGTTAAATTTTCATTTTGTGGAAGGTCACTTTTTGAGTCATGATGAAGTAGTTTGGCTGTCATTGTAGAAAGAGAAGTTGGAACCAGGACATAAAGCAATATTGAGTTATAGCATGGAAATTTATCCTCTCATGTCTACATTCTTGTTGACCTTTCTGATCCCTATGCCTTATTGTGCTTGAATGTTTTCATATCATAGTGAACTCAGAATAATAGATGGGAGAACCTATGTGCTTAAGCTCAAGAGCTCTACCAGGAAAAGTTTTTGGTATGGATGCTGTTCTGAAGGGGTTTTGCTGGCATTATACCTAATTCAATGTCAAACTGTGGATAAAACTGTCTCCAGTGGGTAGGATTTGCTCCAGTGAACTCATGGTCTCTGATCTGGACTGGATGGAGCACACCTTCTGTGGTTGACTCCAGATATTGGAGGGCAAGGGGGAAGAATTGTGCTTCTCCCCTCCTGCTGCAGCTTTCCCTCAGGTGTGGCCATTCTTCTTTCTTTTGGGATTATTTCTATTACCCTGTGTCAGGATTAGGTCAAAAAGTACAATGGCTTGAATGTTTTGAGGGACAAAGAACAGTTAGGAAGGACTGCTGTTCACTCCATCATTGCAGTCAAAAGAAAGTGGTTGGTCTGATGGGATGACAGCCAGGCTGCAGCTGGCAGAGCTGTAGTATGGTGTTGCAGATGGGAGCTGCTCTTGGCCTTCCTGGGACAAAACAGCCAGGTCCATGGTGTTGAGACATGATTGACTGAAAATCTCATCTATCTGATGCCCTTTTGTCTTAACCTGAGAGGAGGTGTTAGTCTGCCTTTCTCAAGTAGGTGGAGCAGTCTTCCTTGGCTGGAGAAAATGTCTGTGAATGAGAGAAGTAGGGGCTTGATAACTTGACCTTCACCTGCAGCTGTGGATGGCTTGTTTCTAGAGTAACCATATTCCTTTTCCTGTAGCCCTTTGTATTTCTTAGTTGATGGTGATCAATCAAAAGTAGTAAGGCTCAGTGACGCAATGCTTGCTCAGTTCTCCTCTGTCAGCTCAAGGAGAGCTGGAAGATATTTCTGTGATCACACTTAAGAGATTGCATGAACAATGGAAAGACAAGCTTACATTTTGTTTCAGCTGTTAGTGGAGCTTCTCAAAGATCTTTGTGAGTGCCATGTTTGAGGTGGGCCTGTCAGGAGTTATTCCTTAAGTAATTTCTCATTTCTGGGTAAAGAAAAGTTGCTTTATCTTCAGCATTGTAGGTATTGCACATCTGTCTTTACTTAAAAGGTATCACAGAGTCAAAACCTACTGTTGATCAAATTAAAATCCAATTGTGAATTATTTCTTTTTTATTTATCTGTATAAGAGTATTATTGGCTAACTATAGATGTGGAACAGGGATTTGTTGCTAGAAAGTGACGGGAGGAGAAGAAATTTGGTTTCATGTAGAGATTTTTTCCTTCTGGGGAGGAAATGCCTGGGTAGAGAGACAGGACCATTATAAGAGTTCATTAATTTTGCTGTTACCTACCAATGGGTAGTTTCATGTGAATTAAGAATATGTTTGACCTTTCTTTTTTGCATACTAATAGCAAGACATACACATAAAGAAACTTCCATTGTGCTCGTGACTTCAGCAGCCTTCCACGAAGTGGATGTGTTCTTGCTGTATCAATGAAATTATGCTCTGTCTGATACTGTATAGGAGAAATGTTTTAAGGAGGGGAAAAACATAGTGGTACTAGTGTAGTCCTGATTGCTGTATTTTCCTGTAGTGTGTGACTTATTTCCTGCATGCCTGATGTTGCGGTCTGTATTTTTATATTGAAAATACAACTTAGATAATGTTTTGGATCAGAACTTGATGAAGCAGAACACAGCACAGCAATGGTTTCTGCACCTGCATGGTCTGTCTCTTGACACCCTTAGCCTTTTTTCCTTGTACCAAAGTGACTTGTTGACAGAGTTGGAGCTGTAGCTTTAAAGACACTTGGCCCTCATAGCATACTTGTGCCCCAAACTTTATGCTCTTTTGCACAGTTTGAGGAAACTTATGCCTGACTACTTTCACCGTTTTGTTTTTTTTTCCTCTCCTTCTGCTCCTTCTCCTCCCAGTCCTCAACAATCTTGTTGTCTTACTCCCCTATTTTAGTACAGCATTCTTATAGCCTTGTCTCATCAGGCAAGGCAGTGAAGAAGCACATCAGGCTGATCTGAAGATGTTTGGTTTCCAGTTAATTGAGTGCTCTTGAGTTGTTGTTTTACGATTAATTTTTTCTGAAGTAGACTATGTGTCCCTTCACAGATGGTTTCAAAAATGACTGTAGGTGTTTTAAGCAGTAAGGAAGCTGTCCAGTACCTTCTCTCACTTTAGTTCATTTACATGCTGTGAGAGTGGGGCATCCTAATTACACCTCATCACTTGGAAGGTCACTTTAGCAGCTCTTCCAATTAAGTTGTCTTACTTCATTAGTAAAACAGGATATTTTTTTTTTAGTCCCCCTGATTTTTATTTGACTAAGATTGAAGTTTCTTGTGGCCCTTTGGAAGGCACTGTAAAACTTCAGAAAATGGAAGTTTTCCTCATGTAATTTTCTGTTCTTTCAAAACTGTTTGCTATCAAATTGCAAGGCTTGTTTATTATAGGCAGTAGTGTCCTTAGATGGAAGAAAGGTGATGTATAAGTTTTGCCAACTGGAATCAAATTACCTTTCCTGCTGAGGTGTTGCTTGTTTGCTTTGCTTATTTTACATCCCAAAAAGAGCTTATCTTTGTCTTAATTCTTTTTGCTGGTCTTAGAATGTATTTAATTTTTGTAGCAGTATGAATGCTTGCAATGGAATAATTCATGAAAACATGTCAATTAAGTTTTGCCATTGCATTATACTAGATAAACAGGGAAGTCCCTGTGAGTTTCTGGTGCTATCAGACTAATTCTGTTCTGCTATAGGGTGGCAACTCCAGCACTGAGATCACTGTGGCCTGATACCTGCTTTGTGTGTTGCATGTGTAACTTCTCTATTAAAATATTAAACTAGTGAAGTTCTGTACTGGTATGTTGTACATTCAAAATGAGTCTAAATTATAAATTAGTACAGTTCTTTCTGTCTCTTCCTGTCTGGCAGAGAAATTTCTTTTTTTTTTAGGTATTTTAGTGCTTAGAGCTGAATAGCCTGCTCTAATACATTCAAGAAAATGTCTCGGTGACTATGAAAGCTTGGCATGTTTGTGTAAGATTGATTGCCATACTTTACTCCTTCTCTTGTGTTCTTGTGAGAATTTGTTTTAGTTTTGCCCTTCAGAAGCTTTACTAGGCTAGTTTGTAAGTGACAGTATAAAACCTTAAGTGGTGTTAGATATTCCTAGGGTGTGGGTGGGTGTGTTAGATATTCCTAGGTGCTGTGTTCTTTATTGATGTTTGCAAGTTGTGATAAATATTGTTAGGGAAAAAAAAAAGCCAAGCACAAGAGATCTTCATGAATAACTGTATGCTCTCAAAAGTGTGTTGCTCAGCTTAATGCACACTTTAATTCTCCAGAAAGCACTCAAGCGCAAGATACAACGCAACTAACTTTTAAGTTAATCACTCTCTCCTCCACAGCATCTCATGCTGTTTTTTAATTCCAAATGGTGTGAGCAGATAAAAAATGAAAATGTTCATATCGGGAGGATTCATGATAAAAGGACAAAAAGATGGAAGGACAGAAATGGGGTGATTATGGTGGGGTGGTGATGGTGCAAATATATAAAGTATTGAGAACAGAAGAAAATATCTCAAAGTGCATAAATGAAAATATATAGGAAAACATATTTTAAAAGCATATGTTCAGTGGGGAATCTGGACCATCTAAAACTCTCTTACATCGAAGTAAAATTTGCTAAATGCTTGTGTTCAGTGTGGGATTGAGTTTAGCTTGTCATAGTATTGGGGTAACTAAAAGGCTGCATTTACTTGTTTGATCTTTATCCAATTCTATTGATAGATTTTGGATGGTGTAAAGCTCAAGTTAGGCTCATGGTGTTTTGTCAAATGGTCTATGGAATTTCTTTCTTGTTTTTCTGGTTTAACCCTTGATCTTTGAAAATCTGCCAAACTCTAACATTAGGCTTTTGTGGCTACAGGTCAGCTGACACTACAGTATCCGAAGTCCTTTAAATTCTGTCATTGAATAACACTGTAAATAGGAGTAAGATGAATGTGTGCACGTTAGGGGAGGAGATGTATGTGTTTCAACTTTGATTTGGGTGCCCTTTCTGACACAAAATGCCGCATCACCTGGATGATCCCAGCACAAGATCAGAGCAACTCTTTGTGGGCCTGGTGAAGTGAATTGGTCTGTGAGTGTCTGCATGACACGGAACAAGCTTCACAGATGTTTATGTAAGGGCAAAAATGGTTTATTGAAGCTTCTGCATTGACTAAGCTTGTCTCTGTCAAAGCACACAGTATTTTTTGTGAGAGCTCCACCACCTTTCACTGAAGGGGACTACTAGCAGGTTGGATCACTAATGCCAAGGCACACACCCGTAAAATGCTTGTTTGGATAGGGAAAGAACTGGGGTGTGTAACCTGTGGGAAGGATAATAGAATCATAGAATCGGCTGGGTTGGAAGGGACCTCAGAGATCATCAAGTCCAACCCTTGATCCACTACTGCTGCAGTTCCCAGACCATGGCACTGAGTGCCACATCCAGTCTCTTTTTAAATATCTTCAGGGATGGAGAATCCACTACTTCCCGGGACAACCCATTCCAATGCTTGATCATAAATATATATATATTTAAAAAAAAAAAAATTGCAACGTGAAAGCTCCAGGTTTTATTTTGCAGCTGATGAAAGTCAGAGAAGGTTTAAGGAAAACTGTGGCTGCCCCATCCCTGGAAGTGTTTAAATCCAGGTTGGATGGGGCTTGGAGCAACCTGAGCTGGTGGGTATTGCTTGCTATTGATCTAATTGAGCTGTGGACGTCTTCTAGAAATAAAGGTGTGAGTTGCACTTCTGTGTCAGCGGCCTTTGAGTGCACTGATCTCACTGCTGGATTGGCTCGATGTCTCCAAGAGACTGCTTGCTTCTGTGGAGGGAACAAGCCTCCCAAAGCCCTTTAACTTGTGTGTCTATGGGAGTGATTGCTCAAAGAACTCCAGCTCTTAATTAGCTGAAATTGGAAAGGTGTTTACAGAAGCTAAGAGCATGAAGTAATTTGGGAGTAAAAGCTGCAGTAGTTCAGATTTAGGACCTCTTCTGTCATTTCAGCTACTTGTGGCCGTGCCAGGAAGACCAGTCCAAGATCATTGCTCTTGCTCTGACATCTGGGGTTGCAATTCTTTCACTGAGAGGAAAACACTTCACAAAATTGCCAAAAGCAGTCATGCCGGTCCTTTAAAAATGTTCTTAAAGCATTTGTGCTAAAAAAATAAAAAATTAAGAAAAACAAATCCCAGAGCTCCTGCTCTTTTTGTTGCTATTTTAATTTATCTTGCGTATCAAGGACCATGAAATGTTATTTGCGTATGCCTCCTCAGGGTTGTTTTTTCTGTCTAGATTATAATGTAAATATGTAAGTATAGAAAATGATCCATATTAAGAATTCAGCAACTGCCGTGTTATAATTGAATTTGTGTCTCAGACTGGGCATTTGTGCTTTAGCTAGTTTAATTTGCATTTGAATGAACAAGTAGAAACTTTGAATGGCTACTTAATTAAAAAATGGTACACAGGTGCATTCTCCCTTACTGCAGCCTCCAAAGACATGATGTTTATCTGTATAAGGCCAAGTTCTAGGCTTCTTATTAAAAATTTAGGTTTATATTTTAAAAGTGTAATTGGAGGGGTTTTTTGTTTATTGTTTTTTCCATCAACCACTAATCTGGACTTTCTAGACCTGAATTAGGACTTCGTTTCAGAACACTTGTGTTTTTTTCTTTGCATTGATGTTATTATTGATTGATGGGTTTCATATTTTACTTGATGGTGGTCTTGAAAAATAGCAGTACCTTTTATATGGGATATATGAGTTAGCCAGAGATGATGCACTGAAAAGCCCAAACCCACAGAATCAAAATAGATTACATTTACTCCGAGGAAAAAAAAATCTTTTTTATTTTTAGAAAATGGAGGAGAAAATATATAAAATTTAGTATGTAACCTGAATAGCTTCATACCACTTTTTTTTTTTTTTTTTTTTTAGAAACTGTACAACTTGCCAGTAGCAGCATTGTCACTTCAAATTAAAGGTGGAAGATGCAGGTGAATAAGCACTTGCTTTTAAACTGTCTTATAAAATGCTAAAAAAGCAACATGTCACTTCTACAGTGTCATTCCAGAAAATTTTCTTTCAAAAACTTATTTTGAGAAGGAGAAGGCAGGGTGTGAAGCATGACTAAAGATTGATCCACAGCTTCTCAGCCTGGTGTTTCATCCCTGGTGCTGCATGGAGAAATGTACTAGGCATGTAAGGTCCTCCTGGCAGCCTCTAACCCATCACTTGAAGCACTAGGCTAGACCATGTTGTTATAAATTGAGAGGATAAATAGTTACTTTAAGCAAGTGAATGGTTCTGACATGATAAGAGCAGTGAGAAACACAACCAAATTTTTGGTAGATCTGTATTAAACATATAAGGAGCTAGGCAGCCATAAGTTCCTTATGGGAAATTTGTTAAAAATTCAGCAGACTAGAAAATGGAAGTAGGCTCAGAGGAGCCCTATGTTTCCATTTGAAGCATTCACTGCTAATTTCAGGCCAGAGGGCATGGCGTGTTTGGGTGAAGCAAGTGTTTTATACCCACACTGGAATTTCCTTTGGGAAGATTTATAGTGACATTAGCAAGAAGAGCTCTGCAGTTAGAAGGGTATCTTGGATGACTAGATCCATGCCCATATAGTTACAGATGATCATATAAATTTCATTTATTAATGGACCAATTTTTTTTTAAAATGAAGTTTTCTACCATTACTAGCCTTTTGCAAGGAAGAAGAAAACTTTTGCTTGTTGGAATGCAGTGTTTAATGTATTAGAGTTTTGTGGTAGTATTTGAACTGTAACTTGAGGTCTATCCTCAAAACAGAGAAATAGGCAAAGACTTATCTTTTAGTGTTCTAAAATAATAAAATGGACCCTCCATTCTCACAGGTGGAGGGATTGGGTTTTTTCTCAAGTTAAAATGAAAAAACTTCTTAAATACGTGAACAGAACTGTACAGTTAAGATAAGGCTTCACCGTGGTCATTGTGGTGACATGGAAACTTTACATCCCCAGCTGTAATTAAGGTTCCTCAGGTGTAATTAAGGTTCCTCTTTCTGTTGCTATTGAGCTGTCAGCCTGTCATTGTTGTGCCATAATCTCTCATGCCTAGGCTTGTCTGCGTCTGCAGAACTTTCAAGCAAGATGCCCTGGAGACTTTAAATTTCTGAGACTTCTGTCCCAACTGGACTTGAAGGGGGAGGGGGATAAACCCAGGCTCTCTGAGAACAAGCCTAAAGATGGCCTTCAGTCTGCTGTCCTGCTCAAGGTGGGAATTGGTAATAAAGGGGGTGTAGCTGGGTTTGTGCCAGTGCCACAAAGTACCAGTCTGAATGTAGACCAGAAGGACTGCCATTCCCCCAGGGTGGGCTCAGCAGGCTCAGCTGGCAGCCTGAAATGCCCCTATACACATGCACAGGGCATGGGAGGAAGGGTTGGAGATTAGTGTGAAGTCAAGGGGCTACAGTCTAGTGGGGATTTCAGAGACATGGTGGGAGAGCTCACATAACTGGAAAGTGCTCATGGATGGTTATGTTCTTTTTAGGAAAGACACAGCAGCAAGGTGAGGTGGGGGAGTTGTTCTTTATGTAAGAGGGAAATTCGAATGTATCAAGGTCTGTCCAGGGGTAGATGAGGAGCAAGGTGAGAATTAAGGGGCAGGATAACGTGGGGGATAGGGTGGCCACCTGATCAGGATGAAAAAGTCTATGAGGCCGCCTACAGGCAGCTGGGAGTAGCCTGGTGACCACAGGTCCTGGTTCTCATAGGAGGTTTTTGACTACCCAGATATTTGCTGGAAGGCTACTCAGCAGCCATTCACAGTCCAGGAGATTCTACCTGTGCATTGATGACAACTTGATGCAATTTTGGAGGAGCCAACTAGGAGTGGAGAATTGCTGGATCTTGTCCTAACCAACAAGGAGGGTCTGGTTGAAGCAGTGAAGGTTGAGGGCAACCTTGGGTGCAGTGCCCATGAGATGGTGGAGTTCAGGATCTTGTGGGGTAGAAGCAGGATGCCAAGTAGAATCACAGCCCTGAACTTCAGAAAGGCCAACTTTGCCCTCTTCAAGCAATTGATGGGGGAAATCCTATGGGACAGAGTGCTAGGAAGCAAATGGGCCCCAGATGGTTGCTTAATATTCAAGGATCACTTCTTTGAGCTCAAGACCAGTGCATCCCAATTGGAAGGAAATGAAGAAAGGGAACTAGGAGATCAGTATGGTTAGACAGGGAGCTGCTAGGTAAACTCAAATGGAAGAAGAGAATCTATAGATTGTGGAAGGAAGAGCTGGATGCTTGGGAGGAACATAAGACTGTTGTCCAAGAATGCAGAAAGGCAGGTAGGAAAAATAAAGCCTCCTTGGAATTAAACCTTGCAAGAGAGGTTAAGGACAACAGGAAGGGCTTCTTCAAATACATAACAGATAAAAGTTTCTCAGATAGCTTTTCTCAAGGGTGACTAACAACAGGACAAGAGGCAATGGTTATAAACCGGAGCATAGGCCGTTCTGTATAAATAAAAGGAAGAATTTTTTTCACTGTGAGAGGGACAGAGCACTGGAACAGGCAGCCCAGGGAGGTTGTAGAGTCATGGTGACAGGAGTAGTAAAGATGCTTACCTGTTTATGAGCTGTTGTCTTGAGTAAAGCTGTGGTAATTGATAGTGTTTTCTGTATGCCTTGTCTCCTGAAGCATGCATAAGGTCAGAAGGCTAGTTCTTCCTTCTGCTATCAGACACTCTTGAGCACAAGTACCATTGCAGTGTTTTTTGGGACAAAACATTTCATTAGAGGAGAAAAAAGGGTGATCTGGGAAAATTTCACAAAATGTCAAGATGAATAGGAAACTTGATGGATATTTGCTCAGGCACATGAATGTCCTGGACTTCTGTTCCAAAGACTTAGTTGTGTCTGCTTATACATGATTTTTCTTGTAGCTCTGTGGGACTGAACTTAGTTCAGATGTTGCTGTGTATATTCTTTCTCTTCTGTTTGTTACCAGTAAATTTTTTTCTGTTAGTTTGCATGCGTGCAAGAATATATGCTTACTACAGCTGATTGAAAGAACCCTATAAATGTACTTGGGGTAGGAGGAGAGTGTCTTTCTTCCTACCCAAAGACATCCTGAGATCTAGGATAGCTTAGATCTCAGAATCAATATCTGACACCTTAGGATACAATTCACCTCACTGTATTTAATGTTACAGTGTCCAAACCCCTGCCCTTTTTTTTCCCCTTGTGTTTATTAAATACAGGAGAATAATTCTCAATACTTGGAGGTACAAAATTTAGGCTGTTGAGAGAAAGAACACAAAAGAATTTTGAAGCTAAATGTGTAATAACTTTCTACAGCATTTCAAAAGTAGGAAGTAATTTCATTGCTCCAACTTTATAATTAAAACTAATTTTTCTATTTTAAAATACCAGTTATTAAGGGATAAGGTTAATGCGTGAATGTTTTAAAAAAATAATGTAGTGAGTGAGAGAGGTAAACAAGAGGAAGGTATGTATGGATGGTGAAAAATACCACAAGTCAGGATGATGTAGTTTCCTAGCAGTGTCAAATCTTCTGATTTCAGTCACAGACATAGCGGTTTTGTAGGACTGGAGAAGGGGTCTAAGCAGTCTGGACAATGATTCATTGCTAACTTACTAATTGAGTGAAAAAAACAAAAGTGATCTTTCCAGTGTCACAGTAGGGCTGCCATGTTAAGACATGATGGGGTTTTTGGTTTTTTGGTTGGTTGGTTGGTTTGGGGTTTTTTTGTTTTGTTTGGGATTTTTTGTTTTTGTTTTGGTTTTTTGGTGTGGTTTTTGTTGAGGTTTTTGTTTGTTTTGGGGTTTTTTGTTGTTGTTTTTTTGTTGTTGTTTTTTTGTTTGGTTGTTGTTTTTTTGGTTTTTTTACACCTTCAGCTTTCCCCCCCTTCACATCTAGACCTTCAGGGAGGAAGTACTGATGGCTGCATCGTTGACTGGACTCAGGGAGGCCCAGTTGCCTGAGAATCTGCCTACAAGTGTTGGGACACAAGTATCTGTTCTAGCTGCTTATCCTTCTAAGGGGGGGGAAATACTTGAAAAAGTAACAACTCTAGAAGGCTTTGGAAGAGTATTGATTCCCAACCCACATCTTGTTGCAGGATGATCCCAAATGTATTTCATCTGGTAGTCTATATGTTTAATAATTATTTTGTTCTTGGTATTACTCAAGATAAGCAGTCTTTTTCTGAGAGCCAGTAAAGCAATGCTGTAGATAGTTCTCACTTAGCTGGAAGAAAGATTGCTCATTTTGTACACTATTGAATCAACATGAAGAGATTATTCCCAGCAGTCAGGGTCTACCCCCTTATAATTTTGAAATTAGGACTAATGGCTTTCTTTTTCTTAATATGCATAATTTCTTGCCACAACCCACACAATTACTGTAAATGCGATGATAAAAAATAAAAAAATTTTAAAAAAAATCCTGTCTGCTAATTGATTTAAATAGTGAATATATATAATTATATGGAGTGAGATGCAGGACTTGACTTTAAAAAATGGTATTGTAATGAGACTCATGGTAGCTTTAGGTTTGCCTATTTATAATTTGTTGCAAAATATTTGTTAACATGTATTATTCTGACTAAACATTAGCTGACACTCTCTTTTTAGTAACATATTAAATTGCAGAGGAAGTAATTTCCTCCAGGTTTCGGGGGAAAAACCCCCGAATCCAGCACTGTAATGGTATTGTGAGGCTTACTGCTTTGGAGTTTGGTGTTTGACTTTGGAGTTAGCAATCCAAACTCTTTTAAGGCAAGGCAATGTGGAAGATAAAATAGTAGAATGTCTTCCTTTTGTATTAATTTCTCCCCAGCAGAAGGAAATTGGTGGCAAAATAAGGGAACCAATGGGGGCTGCACCCTCAGCCTCCTTCTTTGTGAAAACCAGTTTTCTGCAGTGGCAGCCTGTGTATGTACTATTTCTCTTGCAAAACAAAGAATGTGCAGTCTCAAAGTGTTAAACTGGATTATTTTAGCTTGTTGATTTAGTTTAGTTTTGTGGGGGTTTTCTGTGTTTTTCTTTTTAAAAATAATGAAGGTAATCCTGAAGAACTATAGGAATATTTTGAAAATCGCTGTGCTGACTTTCTTGGTAAGTGAATATCCTTCTTCTTGAGTAAAAGTTGTACAGTGTGTGGGGCATGGTTTTGTTTTTCCCACTAACAGTTTAAGAAAAAAGACACGGGTGAATAGGCTATCAAGAAAAAAAAAATAATGCTCAAATCTGTATATTTTACATTCAGACACTGAGGTACAACATTAGCTATACAATATGACTTTTCATTTCTCGAGGCTAGCTGATACATACAGTTCTGGCATTTTTCTTTATGCTGAAGTTAAATCTTCATGAAAAGATGGAAAGAGGGAGATTATACTGAAATCACATCTAGGTGTAAAATAAAAGTAATGTTACCGTCCAAAATTGTGTTCAGATAGAGCTTAAAAACCTGAAGGGCTGCAACTGGACATCTCTTTCATGCATAACATGATTATTGCAATAATTTGTTGAGAAGCCTTATTAAGATACTGAGATTATAAATTGTGGTGTTATGGTTGTGTGGGAAGAGACTGTTACAATGATAAATAGGATGCCTTGCTGCCTTTTTCCCACTCCCACCTTGTGTGGGAGGAACATGGAAGGACAGGACAGATAAAAGTAATCTAATAAAGCTGGCAGAAAGCATACATTTACACAATTGGGTTAGAGATCTGTCTGCTAAACAAAATGGATCTGTGCAGATGAAGACTTCAGGCTTCAGCTGCTTAACCCAGATACTTCAACATTTTTTTTCATGAGAACAGAAACCAAGGTACTACAAATGAAACATTTAAAAATGAGAGCAAAACCCAAAGAAACAGCTTTGCAAAGGAACTAAAGACATTAATCTCCACGAATATAGTGATTGCTGTTTGGCATGAGAGCCATGATTTAATTTTCTGAGGGGCTGGAGAGATGAGCCCGGGTCCCATGGGCCAGTACCTGACCGGGGATGCAGGGTAGGGATGAGGATCTGAACAGCCATTCCACCTATATTTATAGGAATTTGCTGCAGCAGAATTGGAGCCTCTCTGTGTCAACTCCTAGGTAAGCATCTCAGCCCCCAAAAGAAGTAATTTTCTTACAGAGACAGCACACCAGTGGGAGAGATTGAGAGGGTCATGGCTTCTTGTAGTTTTCTTGTCTTGCAGCTGGGCTTTCTAGCATGTATGATGCTAGCATTGCTCCAGCCAGCTAAAGAAACTAAAGTTGAGCATCTGAAACACCCAAGAGTTGAAAGAGAAATAAAGACACATGCATGCACCTTCTTTGTAGTTGGTATTATCTAATGGACCTGTAAAAAACTGATGGGTAGTGTGGTGGGTTTTGTTTCTTTTTTTTTTTTTTCTTTAATCCAGCAGACCCAGCAAATTTGGCTGGAGGTGTATTTACTTCTAGAATTGGCTTATGCTTGAAGAATTATCAAAACATGGAACACAGCTCTTTTTTAAATGTCCCAGCACACACACTGTTTATGTTTCTAAATTGTGGATTGTGGCTGAGGTACAGCACACTTGCATGGATCTGACATAAGAGAAAGAGGTCTCTGGGAGACAGGATCCTTGGAGATGTGAGCCTAGTGCCTTTATTTGTTTTATAATTTTGCTTGCTTTTTCTGTATGAAGAGAAAGCATGACCCCTTGCTTGCTACACTGACAATTGGTGGGGGCTTTTTTTCCCTTAGGACAGCTTGAGGGCCCTATATGTTCCCATATTGAAACATAAAAACCTAAAAAAAGTTTATTGTAGCCAGTACAGTTAACAGATTGCCATGTTGATGAACAGACTGATCAATCATTTAACGAATTGTCAGTGTCAGTTAACTGTATGAGCTGTGCTTTATAAGCAAGGCTTTTGGAAGCCTAGCTCACAGCTGTATCAGGAGAAATCCCTGTTCACCTAATTTTTTTCTAGTATCTTCTCAGTGGGTATGTAAAGACTAATTTTTTGGGTGCTGGAACAAATGGGTGAAGCAATGGGAGAATATTTCTTTCTCTGCTGAAAGATGCAGAAAAGTTTTTCATAAAATTAAAAACACCACTGAAGTTTCAACTATGTGTCAGTCTCTATTGGTAAGCAGAGAAGACAGAAATGAGATAAAGGATTTTGTTTGTTTGTTTTGTGGAGAGTTTCTTGGCAGACTATGAATTCAGGAGTTGCTGAGTTTAGTTCTAAAAAATCCAAAGGTGTAATCTTTAAAATATAGTTTGGGCTTTTTTTCCACGTGGTTGAGTAGCAGGAAGAAATCCATTGTATAAAGGCAATGTCAGGATCCAACGCATTAGGCTGTTTTTTATCTGAATTTTAAAGTTTTAATATAGACATTTTAAAAGCTGTTGTGAAGCGCTGTTCATATCCTACAAATATGGGTAAGTTTTACAGCTTTCCAGGAATGATGTGTGCTTAGGTTACAAATGCATTTTGAATTTACTAGTACCATCTAAAATGTTAGTGTAGGGAAAGATACTGAATTTAATGGATGTTTTCTGACCAATGATACTCAGACCAGTGATTTTTTTTTCCTCAATAAACAGCTTTTTTATTATAAAAATAAAATACATCTTTTTGATTAGAGGAAATGGACTCCGGTATGCAGAAATACCAAGTATACTGTGTGCTATGAATAAAAGTACTTGAAGCCCTAGAAGTTAGGTCAATGAAAAACATGAGGGAGGAGAAGTTTATGGGTGTGCATTTGCAGCTTTCTGAAAGGCCTGCAGTGTGATGATCCCTTGACATATAGATGCCAATATCAATTAGGCTGCACAGGGATTGCACTGGCTAGTTCTGCCTGGTGAATGACTTTAGAATTAATGAGAGATGAAAACACATGTAACATCTGGTTAGGGAGGAGATACTAAGGTGTCTCAGCAGTTCCTTTTGTGTTGTCCTTCTGAGGATGCATCTTTGTGTGTCCTTTTAGGGGCATTTCCTTTGGGATGAGCTATGACCTTGGACAAAGATGAGGAATTTTGTGTTGCTTAAGTTCCTTTATATTACAAAATGTGTAGCTTCGCCTATAGTTTAGGTTTTTGGTTTTCTGTGTTTTGTTTAGGTTTTGGGGGGATTTTTTTGAGGTTTTTCTAGATATTTTTTTTAGCTACATACCTAGGTGTTTTTCCCATTAGTGGTGCTCCAGAATTTTTCTTAGTACATACATAGGCAAGATACAGAAAAGAGACCGACAGCGTCTTAAAATAGCCTTTTTACTTTCTTGGGCAGAATGTTGTGAAAGCCACATACATGTCTGTTGTCTATTTTCTGTTTTTTGTTTTGGTTTTGTATGGCTTTTTGTTTTAAAAAAAAACAAGTATCAGCAGTGGCTTCCAACGACCCTGTGGGACATTTGAGAAGCTATGGTTAACCAACCTTTTTGTCACTGGTTTTCTCCTGTAACTAGAAGTTGCTTCACTTTCCTAAAGCTGTGCAAAAAAAAATGGATTTAGAATGCAAATGGGTAAGAGCAATTAAAAATAAAATCATACCTGTGTGTGCAGTGCCTAATTTGATCAGAGACATTCTTCTTGGAAATGCTACCTTAGAATTTCATCGTTTTTCATTTAGTGGTCAGCGTTGTTACCTGCTTTGTAGAGTATATGGCTGTGTGGATGAATGTGAATGGAGAAGTTACTACCCTTCTGAAGGGCAGGGTAGCAGTAAAAGTGGGTACTTTTTTTCCATTCTGAAAATGATCACGCCTTGAATCTACTGAACTTTGTGAAGAGACAAAGAAAGGAACACTTTCTCTTACTTAGAAGCAGCTTTTCTGGCACTGAAGTGTGACAACTTTTGTGTCCTCTCTTGGCCCAAGTCAGATGAGCTGGAGCAAATATATTCCAGTATTTGCTTAGTGCTGGATGTCACTTGTAGAACAGAAATAGGCAAGCAAACTCTCAAGCTCTGTTTCTTCGGCTTCCAACAGAATGAAGTTCTGCTTTTGCTTCCTCTTATTTTTCTGTCCAAGGTTTGTTGTTTGGTTTGGTTTGGTTTTGTTTTTTGTGAATTTATAAGCTGCAAATAAATCTTTGGGTTTAAACTATCCCATCACCTGTTAAGAACTCTCCACCAAAGCAGAGCCACCATTTAAACTGGAGCTGACTTCCTTTGAAGGAGCTGTGATTTTTACAGTGTAGCTACAAATAAATGACTGTGAATAACCATCTATTTGAAGGGGCTGTATGTTTCTAACTATAGAGCTGTTATTTTAATGGTAACCATAGCAAAATGCTTCGACTTGACTTCAAAAGAAACTTGTCAGAGAACTTTATATGGCTGAACCATTTGTTTAACATAATCTCACAGTTTAAGCAAAACTAAAATTCATATGTAGCAGTATGTTTTGTGATGCAAAATGTGTTTAGGAATAAATTTTTGGGTGCTTCTGACGACTGACTTTATTTAACATTTTACCATGCTAGTTTACATTTATATTCATGTTGTTGCTCTGATCAGATTCTGAATGTCTTTCTATATAATGTCTGAAATGAGAATTATTGTGTAGTGGCATAGGCTAGTCCAAGCGCTGGGAGGGGCCTTTCTCAGGTTAGCATTTTCAGATGCGTGGGTTTAGTCACTCTAATCCTGTGTGTGATAGCATTTGGCTAATTATAAGTATATGAAAGTACCTGGTATATTGGGAAAAATAGATGGGGAATAAGCAGACTTGGCTTTTTTCTCCCGTTTGATTAAAATTAAAGTGGGCCTGAGAGGTCTTACTGTTTTATAAAGCTTTGAATGTGCTTATTTTGATGCCCTCGTTAAAAAGTGTACAGTAATGAGTAGAGCTACAAAGAGAAGCACTCAGGCAGTGTAACACTAAATTGGAATCATTAAACATTTAAAGGTAATAATACATGAACTGAGTGTTGGAACATGCTGGCATTTTCATATAATTCTAGGAAATGTGGGGTCACAGATTACATTTATGAGTTACTGTTACTGAGTTTTTAGTCAGCCCGGTGAAGTATTTTGTATTTCCATTTTTTAATTGTGTTGTAAGAGAAACATAAATAATAGTAATGTAATGCACTAAAAAGTGAAGTACAATTATTATCAAGTCTGTAAAAACTGGAAAAAAAATCTTAAGCCTATAAATCTCCATATTAATTTATGCCAAGTCTGGAAGTTCGATAAGCCCTACTTGCAGGAATGCACAAAGGATAAAGTAGTGCTGCTAAGAAGTTCTCACTGTTGTACTTACTAAGCATTAATTTAAATTGCAAAGTAAATATTCAGGTTAAGTTTGTTTTATTATGAAAACAGTAGTTTCTACTAGCTGTAGCACCTACATTTCGCAGTTTTGTTTTTTGTAACTCCTCCCGTCCCGAGTCTGAATGAAGCCATTTCATATGCACATGAAAATAGAGATGCTGTGGTTGTGTTCTCCAACTGGATAACACCTATTTTTTATCTAGTTTATGTAAGTAATACTCAAAGCCCAGATAGATCATACCTCAGTGAGAAGTCCATATTTTTTAGGTTTTTTTTCCTTCTGAAAAATGGATTAAAGCATTAATGTCTAGCAGTGGTGAAGAGGGGGGGAGTCTGTTAATGATCCTTAATCTCAAAGAATAAATGTTTGAGCTCTGTTATCTGGCAATTCCCCTCCTTTTCCCTTTTTTCTTACTCTTCTTTCCCTACAGACATGATTCTTCCTGCCCTCTGCCTTTCTGCTTCTTCCTGCTGCCCCTGTTGTGGTTGTTACAGATGTTCTTGGTCTCCCTCCTGCAGCAGCGAAAAGGGCAGGGGAGGGAGGGCATGGTTCACATCCAGCAGCCAGATGCTGGGAGCGAAGTCTGGCTGGTGCAGTTTTGTTGTGTTGGAGTTTTGTTGTGTTGTTCGAGCACAGACCCTATGAGGAGAGGCTGAGGGAGCTGGGGCTGTTCAGCCTAAAGAAGAGGCGGCTCAGGGGAGACCTCATCGCTCTATACGACTACCTGAAAGGAGGGGGTAGCCAGGTTGGGGTTGGTGTCTTTTGCCAGACGACTTTCAACAAGACAAGAGGGCATGGTCTTAAGTTGTGCCAGGGGAGGTTTAGGTTGGATATTAGAAAGAATTTCTTTACGGAGAGGGTGATCAAGCATTGGAATGGGCTGCCCCAGGGAAGTAGTGGATTCTCCATCCCTGGAGATGTTTAAAAAGAGATTGGATGTGGCACTCAGTGCCATAGTCTAGCAACCACAACGGTGTTTCAAGGGTTGGACTTGATGATCTCTGAGGTCCCTTCCAACCCAGCCAATTCTATGATTCTGTGATTCTATGAGTACTTGAGAAGCTGCCAAGCCCCTGTGCTTTTGCCCTGCTTCGCTCACTTGTGTAGATGTAGCCCCTGTAATCTTACCCCACCCCATCCTTATTTATCATTTTGGGGGTGACGTCTGGGGAGCAAACGGAGGATATCTCGTCATTCAGCTGTTCTGAAATAGAAGCTTTCAGCTTTCAGAAGATCTAAGAAGAAATTATTTTTTCTTTTCTAGACCCTGTGTTTCTGGACTGTGTAGTTTGGATATTGCTTTGTGACTCCATTTAAGTACCTAACCTTACATGAATGAACAGTAAGCTGTTTTTGCTAAAAAAGAGTGAGGTTCCAAAATCTCAGTGTGACCACTGAATAGAAGAATGAGCTTTCTGGTGTTTGCTTGCAATAGTGACGTTGCTATAGAATACTGGGTTTTGTTCATAGACTCAAGATTATACCGTCTGCTTAACAAAAAGGAAAAGGAAAATCCAAGACCAAGTTGAAATATTTCTAAGGTTGTAAACACCACAATTTTTTCTTCCGCTTGTCTTTTACCTGGGGCATTAAGAGATTTGCAAAGGTTTCCGTAGTGAACAAAACTTACTGTTAAGTAAGCTCAAAGTTCAAACTGAAACATATTTTATTGGGAATATCAGGATTTTCATTCTTATTTTGATCCACCAATACAGAAGATTCAACTGTAACTCCTGTTTACAAGTTATTTTGCAAATTGCAAAAGGCTTCTAACCTGTAGTGAGAATCTATCACCAGCGTTAAAAGAAGGAGAGGGGAAGTGCTAGCAGAGTTGGAAGACTTTTCTATTTTCCTTGACAGTAGCCTCACTGTTTGGATGGAAGGCAGTTGTAGGCAAAAAGAGTAACAGCCTACTTAAGAAATGCACAAATGCTGTATGGTTTTGACATTGTGTTAAACAGTTTTACCCAAGAGTAATTGCCCTAATCATCTTTATGTAGTTTAAACAGTTACTTTCTGGGGTATTTGTTCCATACACTTCCAATTAGAGTGCTTAAGGTGTTTGCACAGGTGCAATTTAGTGAGGATACAATAAGGATAACCATAAAGCTAATTTTGTGTTCAAAGGACCTTTTAAAGTAACTGAATTTCATAGCAAGATGTGTAATTAGATCTTACTGTAAGAAGAAGGTTATGAGGTTGTTGTACGCTGAATTCACTAATTTTAAGTTTCAAGTAATTTTTAATAACCCACAAATTCTGAGCTCACCTGTAGCTTTTTCTTAACAACTCCCTGTGCTTTATGATACATAATCCATCAAAAAACACCCACAGATGTGCTCTTTTGAAATTCCTGTGTGGAAACGTCAAAACTTAAATGCTTTAGCATAAACAGCCTTGCACAAAATTCTGCCTTTTGATCCATGTGAATGTCATCCTGAATGTTTTTCAGATTTAATATTTGGGCTTTGCCTTTGGAGGCTATTGAGAAGGTATGGCTCTGTGGAAGAACAGTGACAACTTCATTGCTGCCTCTCAAATGAGGATTGTGAATAGTCTGTGTGGGCTGTTAAGATTGTTGGGATTACTTATACTGTGTCTTGGTTCTTAAATACCACACCATCTTTTTAATGCAACCCCCTAAGCAGGGGATTATTTTACCTACGGATTTTTTTTTCCTCCTGATTATGTGCTACAGGGATAACAACCTTTTCAGATCTTTAGTCAAGAAGAAATGTATAGCTGCTTAATGCTCATTCCACAGCCCTGTCTCAGGCATCATAAAATGTGCATGCCACGTGTCTCTTGTTAAGGGCTTGTCCAGACAGGTTTGCTGGAGAAATTTACTGTGAGTCAGTTGTATGGATTAGTTCAAGAGCACAGTGTCATTCTGTTCCTGGAAGGGAAAAATATGAGGAAATTTGCAGTTACCCATACCAAAAGCAGTCATTCAGTTGTTTCACCAGGAGTTCAGTGCCCCCTAGGAAACAAGCCCTTAAAAAGTGCTTTGAAACCTCAGAGTGTCACTAGGGCGTTTGAAAATAGAAATAAGGCATTATCTGAGGTGTTTTCCAAGGCTTCTACTGACAGGAAAGAGCTTGGCTCTAAACTGAGTTTCCTGACGGAAGGTGTACACTTCTGCAGGGTCTGTGTGTTATTTAACTGCAGCTGGCAACTCTTAGAACTCTTACCTGGATGTTTTGTGATGCTGTTGGTTTAGCATTTACATTATGAAAACTTCCATCAGATACAGAGCATATTAATACAGGTTTTTTGAAGTTCCTTGGTTATGGGAATGGTTTGGATGATTACCTGAAGCTCAAAAACTGTTTTGGTAATACTGTGTGACAGATTAAGTAAAAGCTTACATGGAAGAATTGTGGTATTGCAACACAGCATCATGAAAAAGATGAGAGCAAGAGTGTTGTTAGCCACAGAAATCTGGAAGGTAAGTAAAAAGTAATCTAGGCGAGAGCCTGGAAGAATTGGTTAGAGGAAGAAGCAGGTGTACTTGATTACTACAAAATTAGTTTACCTTTCTGTGTCAGAATTAAGAAAACCAGTTAAACTTGCAGTACAACAATAGCCATTCCACTAACAGTGCAAGAGGCCGAATGCTAAATGAATCTGAGAGAAAAAGGAAGGGAAGCCCCCCCCTATAATCTGAGCATATGGACTTGGAACAA
Organism: Calypte anna; assembly: GCF_003957555.1. Taxonomy (NCBI): domain Eukaryota; kingdom Metazoa; phylum Chordata; class Aves; order Apodiformes; family Trochilidae; genus Calypte; species Calypte anna. The sequence goes on along the minus strand of NC_044244.1, from coordinate 76,438,773 downwards.
CCATGCAATGAGACTTTTAAAAATTTATTTAATGGCAGAGGACTGGTACATTTCCAGTTTTGGGTGGCCATCTCCGTTACAGCAGAGCTGTAACTGTCTTCGGTTAATTAAAACTCTCTTGCCTGCTCTTTGGTTAATTAAATGTTTTCTTTAGCATGTTGCTTGGATGTTGGCATGTGTGGAACAGGTGTTTCAAGCTCAAGCTTTATCTAAAATTTCATGCAAGTACACACACACTCTTTTAACACTTAGAAACCCAGAGTGCCAAAGAGAACTGTACTCAGGTGGGTCAAACAGTGGATGTGGGCATTTATGGTTGGAGAAATATTTTTGGTAATGTGAGCATGAGATCCATCTTTACAGGATTGGTAAATACATGAATAAAGCACAGTATACTTCAGATATTCCTACTGTTTTGTTTGTGTTTCGTTTTTTTTTTTCCTACCATTTACATTGTTTTCTAAAGGAGACAAACTATTGCATATGTAAAGATTCTTATTAAAATTAGCCTCTAGCCAGTTTTCCAGTTTTGTGTAATAAACCACTTATAGAAACAAGGAAAGACAGATTTTGGAACATGTAATTTATACTGCTGTCACAGAATCCATAATTCAGGAGGTAAGGAATGGGGCTGCTTGTTCTTGATGGATTGTAATTGCAACATGATTTAAAAAAAACAAAACAAAACAGGAAAAGAGATTCTAAAGGTAATTTTAACATGGGGGAAAAAAAAGCAGACCGTGGCACTAGTATGAGATTTGTGACATTTATCAATATAAATTGGACAAATCTTAGTACTTTATTACAATATTCAGTGGTGACATCAATCAGCCTTTGACCTTCTCTTTTACATGATTCATGCTGATCCACTCTTCCCGAGGCTGTTGTATTTTCAGCCCCCTGGAACAGCCTCAGATATCAGCTATTTGAGAGCAGGAGAGATGAGCATGCTGGAGCTGTCAGCTGTCATGCACACCAGCTACACAGAAAAAGGGATATTCATGGTTTGCTGTGGATCTTGTTGCAAGCTGTGGAAGACGTGTAATTAGAGGACACAGGGTTTGCTGCCAAAACGTGCTTGAGCCTCTTGCCTTAAGTCTCGTGGAAGGGAGTCCTTTAAAACTAGGGTAATGTAGATGGGGAATGGGTCTCTTCAGATACAGAGGGCAAGTTTGAACTGTTTTGCTTATGGTTGAGAAGTTTTTTTATTGGCAGATTTGATTGTGGTTATGTTGAATATAAAGTGGTTTATAACAAAGAGAATTACAGGACAAGAACAAACCTCTGTACTTGGACTATAGGGCTGACAAAATTTAGAACAGACCAACAAAATTCTGTCTATTAAAATGACTAATAAATCTTTCTGTGGCACAGTAAGAATCCTGAGGAAAGTAGTGGAGAGGATGGTAGATGCTGTTGAACTTCCTCAGTAAATGTTGCCTTTTGTGAGGCACAGGTTTTTTTTGTTTGTTTGTTTGGGTTTTTGTTTGTTTGTTTGTTTGTTTGGGTTGTGTTTTTTTTTTTGCTTCAGAGGAGAGAGCTGAATGGTAGACACAAAAGGGTCAGAGCCTTCTTGTTGACCTCTTGGTTTGAATCAGTGTTGGCAGATCTAGGAGAAGAATTGATGATATTTTTGCAGGAAGCAAACTTCTGATTTCAGTGACTTAAAGGAAATTCCTTCCTGGAGTTTCCTTCTTTTAGAGCCCATCCAAATGCTTTTCTCCAAAAAGCCTATCTGAACCATGGTATGGGTAAATAGATTTGCTCCAGTGCTTACCAGGAAAAGATATATTTTGTGGAGCTGTGGAGTGAAGGCACATTTTAGAATTTGTCTTGATATTGTTACATGGAGAAATGAGTTATGTGATGATTCAGATGAGGCCATGCAAATAGCCTCACCAGATGGAGAAGTGTTGTAGTTTTGGGACTGGAAATTCAAACATTGAAGTGAAGATCCCTAAAATAAGAGGCTTGTTGTTAGACAGAAGAGCTTGTGAATTAGAGAAGAAGCTGTTGATCATCTCTGGGTCTGAATCTTGACCTCTTATAAGGGTCTATAGTGTTTAGAATAGATTGCTTGCTTTCTCTTAATGAAGACCAGCAGCTGTTTGCAAAGCTGAATTTAAGCCCATGGAGACATGTATTAGCAAGCAGTAATACTCCAGAATGACTGATAAATGAATGTTGTATGTCTACTCACTCAGCACATGTGTCTGTGTGACAGCCATGGATGAAGTAGGATTTATAATAACACATTTCACTCCAAGGAAAAACAGCCATAACCATCTGGGAAATACGGGAAGTGATCCTGATCACCTTCTTCCCTTGCTTATTCAGGTTGATGTCTGTTGCATGGCAAGCAAGCAGTTAAAAATAAAACTATTAAGAGTTGTGTTAATCATTGTATAATTTATCTTCGTATTTGTTTATTGCCTTGGGTACTTGATTAGACAGCTCCAACATACAATTAATCAGTAACCTTCAGTGTTAACTTCTCAGCACTGTTTAATTAATCGGTTGTGTTGCAGAGGCTCAGCTGGCTAGGAAGGCCAGGAACTGTGCCATGTAAACACTTTTGTTAATGTCAAGTGAAGGTTGAGATACGCTTTATTTTTTTCCTTTATTAGCTTAATTGAACTAATCAGGCTTTCAGGATTTCAGTGCAAGTTCTAGAGGCAATTCTAAAATACAGACAAAATGCATAGAAACAACAGGTCATATAAATGCTGGAAAAGTTTTGTGCCCTAACAAATGCAAGTCTTTTCAAGTGTAGTGATCATCACATGTTTATTAAGTACCAGAGCAAGGTAAAGAGCAAAGTAAAATCACTTCTGATAGTTGTGTATTTCATCAATACTTCCAATGTAGGATTGTTTATTTTCCGTCTTCTAGACACATAAAAGCAGTCTGTAGATCTAGTAAACATGGAGGGTTTTCATGTTGGCACTGGAGGTATTTACTATAAATGCAGATTTTGATGCATTTTGGGTATTGGATCTATGTGAAAGAGACTTCAAAACTCTTGTGTGGGTGTCTAGAAGAGAGTGGAGGTACAATTCTCCTGAGAAGGGAGGCATCTGTGAAAGTTAAGCCTTGCACACCTTCAAAACTCCATGACTGCAATATATACTGGTTTCAAAAGTGACAGGTCTTGATTACCTCATAACAGTTATGTGAACTTGAAGGAAAATTGCTCATTTCAGTCTTAAAACTCTGGTTAAATTTATGAAGACTGTATGAAGTACAACTGGAAGTGCTGCTGGGTGTGTTTCTGTGGAAGTGCAGAAAGAAGGAGCAGCATGAAAACTGTAAGAATCATCTCTCTTGACAAGAACAGTTTGGAGGTAAAGCTACCAGAACACCATTTCTAGTAGAAAATGAAAACTGTGTGGCTTGTATCAAGATCAGAAGGCTTGCACTGTGATAACTCCACAGCACAGAGGACTGCTCAAAACACAGTGTGTTTTCCTTGCAAAAGTGATGATGATGATGATGACGATGATGATGATGACAATGAGATTGCAGCATATCCCTTCTTTCCTGTTAGCTCATGTTGAAAAAGCTAAAATGTGTTTCAAACAAGCAAGGCATTTGGACACATATTCCTTGGTACTTCCAAGTCTGCAACTGCAAGAGTGTGAGTGAATGAAATCTGTGACAGGATGGAGATGATTAAATCAACTTAACATGAATAAATAACACTTTGTCTTTTCATATTACCTGTCATTGAGTTATCTTGCAGAAATTTTCCACTGATGCTTGTCAAGCACAGACAGTACAACATGCTACTGTGCATCTTGATGTTGGTTAGAATATACTAATTAACACATGTTCCAAATTCAACATGTTAATCTGCAGACAGAAGAAATAATGAAGTCTGTTTTCCTACAGCTTTATATTGCTTATCCCACACCTTTCCTATCTCCTCAAACTGCTGAAAATCTGAGGTCCTCTCCATAACTGTGGACTTCTTCCAGAGAGAATCATCCAGACACAGCTTCATTTTTGCAAAGGGGAACAAATTAAAATGGGTGTGGGCTTAATATAGTCCTCTGCTAAGTGAGAAAATGGTGAAGCACTCAGCATCCTTGAGATTGGTAGCTGTGTATAAACTTTGATAAATTTTCAAGGCAAAGTAATTAGAGTTCAGCTGACAGATGGACAGGTACACAGCTCAGTATGATTACACAGGCTTTATTTTTCCATAGGAGACTAGGCTCTGTATATGACAGTGTTTATTGTAGGTGAGCAAAACCTCTTGTGGCTTTTATCCAGTGGGAAGATAGAGTGGTATTCGTCACAGAATGAGGGTGAGAAAAAGTGGCAGTACTGACAAAAATTCTGGACTATGAACTGAAACAACGAAAAGGCAGTATTGCAAAATCAATGCAGCTGTCTCACAGGGTAGTATAAAGGGGTCATCTGTCTTTTTCTTAGTAGACAGTCATCTACATCAGCTACAGCAGAACATGTTAAATGGCAGCCTTATCCAAAAAAAGCATCAAGGATGGCACTGCTGAAAAAGAGTAGTGGTACTCCTCCTAACAAGCAGTCAGGTTGAGCTGTAGCAGTAAGGCTGCACTTAGACAAAACCAAGTGTTGCCTGGAGAAGGGGGGAAGCCTTTTGCTAATGGTAGGCTAGTTACAGAATGCTTTACCTGTAAAGGAAATACTCTTCTTGACTCTTTCTTATTTATATATGAACTATTTAATAAAAATAACAGTGGAGCACTTTTTGTTCTTTTGGGTTTACTGAAATACTCTTCTTGACTCTTCCTTATTTATATATGGGCTAATTAATAAAAATAACAATGGAGCACTTTTGGGTTTACTGTGGCCTACAAAATGACCATATATTCCAATGTGGGATTCCCTCTGCCAGTATTTAGCTGGCATAATCAAGTGTATATTTTTCTAACACTGATATGTTGCAAAGTGGACACTTTTATTCATTGCACGCATCTGGTTGCTTTAGATAAACTAAATAAAAAGAGGTGAAATACCAGTGATAGTAATTTTCAGCTCAGTCTTCATTTCCCTGTGCTTTCTAGTAAGCTTCAATACCAAACTACTTCTTATCCTGGAAGTTCATATTACATTATTTTTCTAATACTTGAGCTAATCTCAAGACATGGAAAAGCTAATTACTGCCCTAAGCCTAGATACAGTGACCGCTGTTACAAAGTGCAGCTCCATATCTGAATTCTTCTGACCCCAAGTATATGACTGACAAGGCTAAAGCTAAAACAAATCACTCAAATACTAAGACACTTGGAAGTCTAGAGGCAGCTTAAATGCATTTTTCACAAATCCATCATTTACTCATGGTTTAATATCTAAGAATTATAAAATTGATGTTGAAGTAGACTTAGATTACTTCTATTTTCCCAGGGGCAAAAAACATTCAGTGCTGATGTTAGCACAATTTTGCTGTACCAAGCAATAGTCCTCTCCTTCTCCTCAAATGTTTCTCCCCTTTTCTGTCCTGGTGTGGATCTGCTCTCCTGCCAGATTGCTTCAGGGCCACAAACCAGAACACCACAGAGGTGTCTTAATATCTACTGGAGGTCCGTTCAACTTGGCAACTAAGATTATCCAGAATCACTTTTCCTTTTGTATTGTGTCTGGATTCTGGTTTTTCACAGTCTTTCATTAAGATATTGGAGTGGGACATTTTGCCAGCCCAAGCATAACCAAAGGTCATCTAAAGAAAAAGAAATATTTTAAAATGTTCAGCAGACACATTCTGGTTCTGATCTCGGCTAATTTTGATCATATGAGTCAGAAGTTCTTTTGTAGTTAAATAAGAATGACCTGTGCTGCTCTTTGTGTGAGGGATGTCCATAATTCTGCATACTGGCAACCTACACTTTTAATTTTTTAGGCTTTTGTGGTTCTCATACTTCTCTGTGCACCATTTGTTTGTCCATCACACATACTCATGCTCACTCAAACTCTTGTTTTTCCTGAAGAAACTTTGTGTGGTCATTTCAAGAGTTTGTTCTTCTTTGCCATTCATGGGGGAAATTCTGCTTAACGAAGTGAGAGTAGTTGTAACTTTTAACCCTCCCTACAGTATATGATCAGATGAGGCTTGAAAGCTTTCTTCTACTGAAAGTCAGTTCCAGCAATGTCTCAAATGTGCCCAAGGGTGGCACGAGTTAGGCCAGATTCCCATCGGGGTATGTCAGGAGGTGCTTGGTCTTCTTTGGATGGAGCAGCATCATCTTGCAACAGTGCTGCCCCAGATTTATGGGAACTTGGATGTTTTGAAAGAGTGGATGGAGACAAGAAAATCTGAGCCATTTTGTCATTACAGACCCGAAAGTGTTTGTACCATTTTTTTAATCTTAGTTAAAAAAAAATAAAAATCACCCCACCAAACGTCCCAACTCCCCTAAAACAAAAAAAAACCAACCCCAAAACAAACACCCAAACAAAAATCCCGACTTTTGCTCTCTGCTAGCCACCTTAAAAAAAGAAACTAATATCCTATGCATAAAAGCTGAACTTCTCAACATACAGCTTCTTAACAAACATGATTTGTAGTAGTAGATTTAAAGTAGATTTGTAGATGCTGGGGCCCCAGATTTGGTACACTTTAAAGGCTGCTGATTCTTTTCTGGCCTTTGGACTGTTGTCTTTTGTTACCTATCCATGTAGACATCAGGAACACTACTAAAGACCTGGCCCAATTCGTGAGGTACTGTAGAGCTCTGCATGTGAAGGTGAAGTACATGAGCACCCAGATGGTGTTTTTCTCATTGCTATGGATAAAGGACTGGGTATGAATGAGAGCTTCCTTCAGGTTAAGAACCTAAGTTGATTGGTGGTGTAAGTTGTTCTTTGGCATTTAGAACTGTGGGTTTCTCTTTATGGAATGAAGACTGCCAATGAGAGGCAGAATCCATTTGACAGAATGGTGTGAGAGTGTAAGTGCCAGCTGCCTTACCAACCTGGTGAGAGAATTTTTAAATTAGATACATCAGAGGGGGTTCTGTTATCTAGCAGTTAAGGTAGGAACAACTTCTAGGGACAGAAAGTACATAGGGTGGGGTGCTGCTAGCAAAGGAGCATTTGGGAAAGGTAAAATATGTCAAAACCAGACCCTGAGTGTCTGTGTACAAAGGTACGCAGCTTGGGAAAGATACGGCAGGAGCTCTAGGGAAGGTGGCAGTCCAGGTGTAATGTTATTTGAAAAATAGATATTGTGGGTCAGCTTGTGTGACTGCAGCTTTGTCTTGAGATGATGGTTGGATACAGGATCAGGGGGGGTTGGCCGAGATAATCTTTCAAGGTCCCTTCCAACTCCTAACTTTCTATGATTCTATGGTTAGAAAAGACAGGCAGGGAGGAACTGACAGCGTTCTGGGGGGTTGCACTTACCAAAGGAGCAGCCCAAATGTGTGTGTCCTTTGTAGAACAGACAACAAGCTAGTTGAGAGTTTGTGGGCTGGAATCAGAAAAGATGCCAGTGAAGTTGATAATGTGATGAGTTTGTTACAGACTAGCTGATCAAGACAAAGTCTTCTTTAAGCAGCTTGAGGAAGTTGGGGTCACAGATCCTCATTCTTCTGGAGGACTTTAACCTCTCTGGCATCTGCTGAAAAGCCATCCCAGCAAGATGCCAGCAGTACAGGGAGGTTTCCTGGAGGGTGCTGCAGACACCTGATGTTTGCTGATCTGTGCCTCATGAGCAAGGAGAAACTGGTTGATGATGTGATGAATAAGTGTAGCAACCATGAAGTGATGGAGCTCAAGATCTTGAGGGGATCTCAAGTGACCTGGCAAGCCTTAAGGCAGCCCCACTCCCCCACTCCAGGGATGAAAATGTTTCTACCTGTTAGGCTGGAAGACAAGGAGGTGGGATCACAACTGTGTCTAAGTTCAAAAGGGCAATACTGGGGAGATGGGAGTAAAGGCTGTCTAGAAAGGAAGAAACATCAGAAATGTTGTTCAGGCACATGGTGATTTTATTCAGAAAGCCAGTGCTCAGGTGGAACCGAAAGTGGGAAGAGAAACAAGGCAAACTTCTGCTACTGAATGAACAGTAAAAGAATAAACAGAGAAAATGTGGACCTGTTGCTGAACAGGACAGGTGGTTCAATGACAGTGGATACAGATAAGAAGTCCTCAAACACACTGAGAAGTCCTCAGAGCTTTCTTTCCCACAGTTTCCACCAGGAACTCTTAAGAGATCTTGATAGACAAGCTGTCCACATGCCAGCATAGTGCCCTTGAAGCAAAGAGGGCAAACAGTATTGTGGACTTCATTAACAGAAGTGGTTACTCCCTTTTCTGGGTACTCACCAGACCACATCTGAAATACTGCATCAGATTTCGTGCTTGGCAGTACAAAACCAGACTGGAGAAACTGGAGCAATTGTGGTGGGGGATCTGCTGTATGAGGAGAGGCTGAAGGAGCAGGGCTTTACAACCTGGAGCAGAGGTGACTCTGGGGGCACCTGACAGCCGCCTCCTCCCCTATGTGAAACTTACAGAAAAGACATCCTGGCTCAGAACTGAGGTTCACAAGGGGAGAATGAAAGAGAGTGGTCTTAAACCGAAATGGAACAGCAAAGAAAACTGATACTTCCACGGGGACAGTGAGGAGGTTCCACTGAGAAGGAGCAGGTTGCTCGGAGAGGTTGTGCGGGCTCCATCCTTGGAGATTTTAAACATCTGCCTGAACAAAACCTTAAGCAGCCTGATGTGATCTCATCATGGCTGACCCTGCTTTGAGGAGGGAGCTGGACTAGAGACCTCCAATGATTCTGCCTATCTTGAATTACTGTGTGATGATTCTGAGAAATAGATTAACACTTGCAGCATTGTCCTTCCTTTGCTTCTTTGTTTGTGGGCTTTACATTGGATATAAATGAAAATCACGTTAAATGTGTTGTAAGAGGAGAAAAGAATCTTTTGAAACCTGGGTTTGGGGGCTTGTCCAATAGTAAATTGTGTTTGAACAGTAGGTAATGATGGTGCAATGTGATATAGTTGGAGTTAGTCTGACTTACGACTTTTTGTTCGTAATGGCAGCCTGTTAGCAATATACAATTCCAGCACAATTCAGTGATTTCCTTATGTATTTGGGAAATGTGTTGTGTACCTCCCTGACTTTTCTCTCCTCCCAAGCTTTGCTACAAAGGCCTGTGTCACAGCATACATTTCTTGTTGACACAAAATAGCAGGAACCTAATACCCAGTACTTGGTAGGCTGTGTATCATAAGTATTAAGATACCAGACACACTGGTGCCAAACTAACTAACAAAATCATTTATCAGATTACTTTGGGGGTTTTCCTGCCTTTGCTTTACCACTCTTTGAAGAGTGATGTAATAGATTCTGACTGACTTCTTGTCAGCAGGGAATATACAATACGATGTCTGGCTTTTGAAATCAAAGCTCCCTGGGTATGTTCTATGCAGAGAGCTGTAATGTGATTCTTGAATTCTCAATATAGACAAGCCCACTTTCATAAAAAGTTTAGTATGAATGATAGTGCAAGGCACTAGAACTTCGTGTCAAGCATTTTTCCCCCCTCCCATGTTTATCAGGAAACATTTGTCAGCTATACCTTTTTCAGAAAAGGAATGACTTAGGCCAAGTCACTTGAGTTCTTTAAAGCAGATGAGGTGGAGAGCTTGTCTGTTCTCCGCCTGCTATGTAAGACAATTGTGTTTTGTCAGGAGAATGCTTGAAATTGTTAATCTATTTGTGGTGCAGCCTCTGTTTTACATATGAATGTGTAATCATAATGTTGTTGCTCCTAGCCAGCCATGACTTTTGTACCCTCCTCCATGAACACCATATAAAAACATCAATGTAAGGAAAACCATGTATACATTTTGATGTAGTTAGTCTGCAGGGGTCTTTAAAAAGCCCTTACCTTCACCTACAACTAAATCATTGAAGTAGTTTCATTGAAACAAGCCATTATGCTGGCAGGTATCATTTTCTTTGTCCTTTAAAGAAAAAAAAAGTACCAAAAAAAATTTCTTTGGTGTCTTTTTTTCTGTGGGTTCATGACCAGAGTTCTGTACTGGACTTTTCTTCTTTGGACAAAAATAATTTAAAGGGTAGAGTTTGAAAGTCTGTGGTAGAAAGCCTCATAGGTCTTATTTGCAAATTTATGATTTTTTTTTAATTGTTTGATTCTCAGACCTAAAGCTTTTGTTGTTCTAGGATCCTCCTGAAAAGTTATTGGCAATTGCACTAAGAAAATCATCACTCAAGACAGTAGTACTCAGTGTTCTGTAAAGATGCCAGTAATTTTTAACTTATTGTTCAGGGAAGAACAATAAGAAGCTGTGTATTTTGGTTGCTATATCCCACTCTCGTCTGGATTCAATATCAAAATAAGGTACCAAGTGTTGTACTTCATTGCTTAACATCTGCCAAAGCTGAATCATAATGATTTTTAATCATTTGGCTCAGCAGTATTAGTGGGAAAACTAATTTGGCACCATAAATTGATTTATCACCACATGGACAAGTACAATCCAGAGCAGAGAATCTTACACCAGCTTTGCTTTCAGAGGTCTGCAGCTAATCATGTATATATAAGCCTGTGTTTTCACATTCTTGGGCTTTAATCTAGAGTTTATGTGACCTGGACAGGTTAACTAAATACTCTGGGTTGTCATTTTGTTCCTCAGTGGTTTACTCCATTTGAAGCAGTGTGAAGCTAAAGGAGCTGCTAATTGTTGGAACTAAGGCAGTCAGGTCAGATCCTTCATCTTAAGAATTTCAGTCTGTTAAGTAACACTCAGCTTTTGGTAATTGCAGTAATTACAGTAAACACTTAACACTTTGGTAATTGCTAACAGAGGGTCACCCTTGGAGTTCTTTTTCCAGCTGCTTTGGAAATGGGAAGAGCTGGGGCTACCCAGGCTGCTAAGAGATACTGACTCCCTCTGGTGCATAGCCTGCTGCTTCTGAGGTCCCCTTGCATCACCTCCCTTTCCTGCTTGCTGGTCCCACAGGTGTCAGGCTGGTGACCCTGTACAGAAACAGCCTGAACTGTGGTGAGCATGTTCCCTGTTTAGTTGCAAGTTCATGAAGGTGCTGAATATGAAGTCCAGACTTCATGCTCAAACTTCTTTTAAACACTTGATTTTTCTATTTTCTTCAGCTTCTGTGCCTGAAAAAATAGAAATGGTGATATTGCTCTTTCTAAGTAGCTTTTATTGATGATGCACAAAATGCCTGGACACTGATTAATTATTAAAAAACCAAACCTTTGTTATTTAAAAGTAAAATTTTATGAAATATATATCAAATACATAGCGGTTCTTACGTGTGAACATTTTTATATAGAGTTCAGCATTTTTGCAGTAAGTTGATACATGTTTTGCAATTAGTTTCACCTGGAAAAAGGATGAAAAGGCAGTTTTTTCCCCTTTTTCAGCTAATAGGTTTTCTCCAGCATCGTTGGAACGAGTGTAGCACACGTGTCATGTTTTCTGCTGCGTTTATAAAGCAGGATGTAATTAATGAAGATCAATCTCTCCAGAGCTAGTTTCTGGTTTTGGTGAAGCCTCTGGCCTTGTCCTCTGCCTTGAATGTGCATATGTGCTTGTGGTGGGTGGAACTGAGACATCTACAGAAAACTTGCTGGCTTTCATCTTGTTCAGAGCATCTACGATTGTTTCCTGGGTGCGGGCAAAGGGCAGGAGGAAGAGGGGATGTGGCTGGATGAGCTGTCTGGTTTTGCTTGCCTAGTTTTGAAGTTTTATGATGAGAAAGAATGGCCTGGGCTCATCGATAGACAAGGGAAGGGGCAGCAGGCAGATGAGTATAGTATCAAGAATTAGAAAGCAAGACTGACAACAAAAGACCCCTCCTTGACATTTCAGTGACCAAGCAAGCTAATGCTTTTCTTCTGTCTCCTCCCTGATAGTGAGGGTAAGTGCTTCATGACTAGAAACAGAGCAAGGACTGTTTGCCATGCAAAGTTAGTCTCCTAATTCTTAAAGTACGAGAAGGCAGCTGTGTCCCAAGTCCCTGTAGAATTCTCTCTCTTCTCTCCTCTGACTCCCTTAAGCATTTCTCATGGGACAAGAAGAGCTGGGGAGTTGGCAGGGTCTGCTTGTTTTTATTTCATGTTCAAGAGCATGTATCTTGATTTTGAAATAAAGTGCTTTTAGATTTTAATGACTGTAGAGAATTGATTACAAAACAGTTATTTCCCAATAAAAAACAAAAGCCTAAGCAACCCCTCTCTATGCCAGTCTATCAGGCTTTGTGATTATCTTTCATGGTGCACTCAAGAGATTTCTCCAGGACACAGAAAAGAGCCAGTTCCTCTCTGCACACCTAACCCTTCTGGGAGAAAATACTTTTATGCTGCAGCTCAAATACAGAATTTAAATTTTGATTGTGGCTCTGGAAGACAGTCATGGTAAAGTCACACCCCTAAATCTTTACAGTCTGTTGTCATGTACCTTACAAAGACAAGCTTTCATACTGCAGAAGGAATATAAAATACAACAGTCATAACAGGGATTTTTTTGCTTTTGGCTTACACACAGTTCCCACAAAATGACTGCAAAAGTATAGGGCAGAAGGAAATAAAATTCTGGAGGGACTGGATGCCCAGCAAGCTTTAATACAGTACGTTGATACAATCTGCACCAACTCTGCTTTTTTTCCCAGCCTTGATTCTTGGATGGTAGCACAGCTAATACTTAAATAATCTTACTCAATTGTTTGGGGTTTTTTTTGTTGTAGTAAGAAAATGCAGACATAGGTCAGGGCATATGAAATCCATTTTCATCTCATCAGTATTATTCTCTGCCATCAGGTTAAACAGAATTAACCACCACATAAATGAGCCATGGTGGGTGGGGAGGGAAGGCAATGATCTCTGTACATTACTTTTGTACTCTCACTAATGAAAAAGGATGGCAGCGTTTGTCCATCCCTGTCAAGGGCCACTGTTAGTTGGTACAGTTTATAAAGTTACTCGTATCAGTGATGATAGTCTGTGCAGATATGTGAGAAAATTAAAATCCTGTAAGCATCCTCCAAATCAGTAGATATCAACTAATTTTCCTGTTCAGTAGAGTGGATAGATATCCATCCAAACATCTAATATTAATGTTCCAAGAAGGCAAAATAGCTGGGTAGTATATAGTGCAGATTTTTTTTTTTCCCAAAGGGCAAAGAATCCCAATTCAAGAAATACTGGCTCACTGGCAAAACGAACGTGCTTAGGTGTTGTCTTAGTGTAGTCTGAAAAAAAGGATTTGTTTCTATCAGGTATCAGTGTGAGAGGGACAGTAGCAGGTCTGAGCATCAAAACTTGAAGTTTCTTGTCTGTGTCTCAAAAACTCCATCAAACTCTTAATGACTTTGGGAGATAATCTTCAGTCAGAGTCAGTTAGGGTGATCTTTTCTTCAACAAACACTGGCAAATCTGGAAAATCATCTTTATCGGAAAGAAAGCTTAGTTCAGGGAGAGAAGAACATGACAGTGAAGAGCCAATGGCTCTTTGAAAGATGGTGAGTAACAACTTATAAAGCTGAAGGGAGGGAGAGCATGTGGAGGATGACTGTGTTGCTTGGGATGGTAAGACAGAAACAGATAAATATTAAACTATTTTTTGAATTTGCTGGTCTTACCAAAATGTTCCTTGAGAAACTTTGTCTCAGAATAAGTGAGAAAAATTTCAGATTCTTCCTTGGAAACAGAGTCTGTCTATCTTCTGTGAGTTACAGGAAAAAAGATACTGTGTGTTTTGCCTGTGTTGTATAGCAGTGAATAGGAGAAGGGACTTGTTTCATTAATCCTATCTCTCTCACAGGAACATGCTTTTCTTTGAAAAATCAGCTGTTCTTTAGTTGTTAATTGTTGCAGTCTTGAAACTAGGAACAGATCTTGTTTTTTTCTCATTCTCTTTATAACATTTATTTCCTTATTGTCAGAGTTAAATCTGCAGATTCACAAAAATTCTCTCGGAAATTCCTTCAGTATTTGCTAATAGCAAAATTGTGTTATTAGTTGTAGTTATTGAATTAGATTGAAGTAACATAAACCACTGTATTTTATTTTTTTTTATCCTGGTGACTTATGCTAATAATGATATCTTTTAAAAATTATGGAGGTTTTTAACTGAGATGTCTAGAGAATCTTTAGATTGATATGTATGGCTGTCTCAATGACAAGGTTTTATACTTTGGTGTAATTGTGACATCTTCCAAACACTTTGAATGTTTTAATACTGCAGACTAGATGAAGTGCTTGTAAAGCATTCTCTTCTGTATTCAGTGTTTGTGAAATATCTGCTGGTCTTCGGAGAAAGAAATCCATCATTTATGTTATCTGTGAAAAGTAACTCTCAATACTGATCTGCTACATGATCTTGTTGGGTTTTTTTCTACTTGTATAACTTTAAAGATACTGGGAGCACTTTGCAGCAAGTTTATGTCAGCAGTTTTACTAGAAACCTTTACTTTTGTAGAATACTGAAATGGCATATTCAGCAGTTCAGCTTGCAAACAACTGACTAGAAAATCCAGCATATTTGTACCTGGGTGATAGAAATGCAGATACTTTTTTACAGTCATGTGAATGAAAACTTTATAAACATGCCAACAGTCTTTCAGACTCAATAGTGCTGTGTGGTTATTTTGTGTACGTGGACCTCTTCAGATATACAAAGTCACTTGATTGCATAGGTAAGGGAGGAGATCTGCTTCAGGAGTACATTTGGTTCAGTGGCAAGCTTGGATTCACTGGGTAGCCCCTCTCTGTAGGGAAGACTTTTGGTAGCTTTGGGTGTGTAAATGGTACTGTTGGAGGCAGGGTTGAGAATAGTTGCAGTTTGTGCATGATCTACTTGACTTAATTTATACTGAGACTTCTTTACTCTTGTCTGCTTGGGGTTCTGGGGAGGGGAGGGTTGGTTTTTTGTGGTTTGGCTGAGGTTTTTTGTTTGTTTATTTGTTTTGGAGCTTTTTGTGTGGTTTTGGGTTTTTTTAACAAATAGTATGAGTACCGTAGTCACAGGAATTTATCTGGCTACTTGGGGATGAGTACATCTGAGCCAGCTGTATAAATGGTATTTGTTCAAAGTAAAGAGGGTATGAGTCTCGTTATAAGGAGGATTATTTATTATTATTTCTCTACAAGTGCCTTTTTTGTCTCATCTGAGCGTAAAGGTGATGCTAGAGTGGTATAAAACCCATCTCGATGGTAATTACAGTTAGGTGAGATCAGTTTTACTTGAGATTATGGCTCTATTAATTTTCTTAGAGTGATAAAATGGCTGTAGATGGTTCTGTCGGGGGTTACAAGAATACAGAGCAATAAATATCGTGAGCTCAGGACTCTATTTTAATAAAAAATCGTTTGATAAGCTTACATTAGCATACAAAAAAACAAGTGAAATTTTTAAAATGTGTACTTAGTCCTGTTAAGGACTCACCATTTAAAGTGAGAAAAGGGAGTGTGTAGCTTAAGGCAGTTTTTGAGGAGCTGAAATAGCAATTTTATGGCATGAATATGGAAGGCAAGAGTGGTAGTGTGTTCAGCTGCATATTTGTTGCAGATTTTACGTATGCTTCAGGTAGAAACAACTTATTTGTACAGCTCAAGGATGATTGTTCATGAATCAGAATTAGTTTGTATGCTAAAAAACATAAAGAGGATTTTGACATTGCTAAAACAGACAACAACAATCACAAAACCCAGCTTACTAAACCACGGTTTTAAGAGATACACAAAAGATTCTGGTCTCAGTAATTTTCTAAAAAATATCTTAATACAGAATTTTGTACTATCTTTCAGGTATCTGAAAGTATCTTTAGAGATTAGGAATCTTAAGATCCTCAAAGTAGTTAGTGATTTAATAGAATCAGAATAAATTGGGGTTCTTAAGTTTTTTCAGTGTTCTTTGGCCTTTTATGCTGCAGCAGATGACCCCAGCTAGATGGATGTGCCAATAGACTGGTTGGACCAGTGGGCCAAGGATAATTGTATGAGGTTTAACAAGACCAAATGCCAGGTCTTGCACCTGGGTCATAACAACCCCATGGTGAGCTACAGACTTAGGGAAGTGTGGTTAGAGAGCTGTAAGTTGGACTTAATATGAGTCAGCAGTGGCCAAGAAGGCCAATGACATCCTAGCTTGTGTTAGGAACAGTGTGGCCAGCAGGAATAGGGAGGTGATCATCCCTCTGTACTCAGCTCTGGTGAGGCTTCATCTTGAGTACTGTGTTCAGTTCTAGGCACCTCACTATAGGAGGGACACAGAAGTGCTGGAGCGTGTCCAGAGAAGGGCACTGAGGCTCATGAAGGGCCTGGAGCACAAGTCCTGTGAGGAGCAGCTGAGGGAGCTGGGGGTGTTCAGTCTGATGAAGAGGAGGCTGAGAGGAGACCTTAGAGCTCTCTTCAACTACCTCAAGGGAGGTTGGAGCAAGGAGCGAAGCAGCCTCTTCTCCTTACGGAACTGTGGTAGGACCAGAGGGAATGGATGGAAGATGTGCCAGGGAAGGTTTAGGCTAGAGGTTAGGAAATATTTTTTCATTGAGAGGGTTTTCAGGCATTGGAATGGCCTGACCAGGACAGTGATAGAGTCACCATCCCTGGAGGAATTTAAAAGGTGTTTGGACCTGGTCCTTAGGTACATGGTTTAG
The DNA here is from genome assembly GCF_003957555.1 of Calypte anna. Taxonomy (NCBI): domain Eukaryota; kingdom Metazoa; phylum Chordata; class Aves; order Apodiformes; family Trochilidae; genus Calypte; species Calypte anna. The sequence goes on along the minus strand of NC_044244.1, from coordinate 76,422,128 downwards.
TAGTTAGATTATGGTGTTGATCAAAGTTTGGACTGGATAATCTTAGAAGTCTCTTCCAACCTAAAACATTCTGTAATTCTGTGTCCTCACCTGTTATACTGATGCTTTTCTTGTTGATGAGATGTACATATCTGCTTCTTTTAGTGGTACTTAGGAGAAGAACCTTGAGTAGTAAGAACAGCAAATTTCAGATTGACTCTGGAGTAACTTTACTTAAATAGTATATCAGCTATTTTTTTCCACATAATTATTACACAGCAGATCATGTGACAAGAAATATTACTTCTTGGCATAATAGATGCTACAGATAGTGATATGCTTTGGTACCAATGTGAGGCATTTCTTCTCACACATTTGAAAGTACAGACTATGTCCTGCCTGTCTATGTGCTAAAGAACGATTCCTCTCAGGAGTGTTGTGCAGTGTTTTGGAGACTGGCAGCCCAAGTATCTCTTCTACTACTGACGTAATTCTTCCTAAGCAGTCGATGGTGATCCTGGTTTCCCAGTAAGAATCTTTGATAAAATCCACAGAGGAGGCTACTTATAGTGCAAATAACACCTATTTGGGCAATCAGGTGCACAGTTCAGGGGGGGAAAAAGCCTTCTTTCATAATGTGAAGTCACATTTCTTTCTTGCCTTTTCTTTTTCTCCTTAAAATACTCCTTTTAACGAAACTGACATTCAGAAGATCTTTCCTCCCTGTGGTCTTAATCTGACATTGAGTTTCTTAATAGAGCCACCCTTTGAGCCTTCCAGTCTTGATTGGTTGTGATTCTTCTCTTTCCAAGTACCATTCTTGTAGTTATTTGCTCTGCTCAGAGAGTTGATGTTTCAGATCTTTCCTTACTCTTCAAGAGACAAGTTTTCTCACTTCTTTGAACTGTACTTTTACTAGTGTGCCAGGGTTCAGATGAGAAGCTAATTTTACTTCAGTTAGCCAAGGCAGTGTTCTGCTTCTGTACTTAATATCTGGTGCATCTTAGCTGATTAAGAAGTTGTTAAAACAGATTAACCTTAACCTGTAGATTAAGGACCTAAATACTTGCTCTGGTCTGGAAGTGAGAGCCTTACAAGTTTAAAAGAATAACTTGTCCTCTTCAGTTAATGGCCAGCTGCTGCTTTAACGAACTTTGAGATTGACAGAGCCTTCATTAAATTGCTTCAATTCTCAAATGTGGATTTGTTCCAACACTCATTGAAGCTGATTGATGTCAGCAAGCTTTACATAGATCCACGTCTAGCACAAAAGAGGTATTTGAGTACCATCTCCACTGTCTCACAATAATTATAAAACAGCTCAGCAGTTTCTTTCTGTCTCCAACTGGAAAAGAATGACCCGGAGTTGGGTTTGGCAGCATGTCACAGCTGGACTTAGTGTGTCTGGGTTGTTTTGCTCAAATCTATGAAGCTGCATCTTCATTGTTTTTCTTTCTCTCCCTGTTGTAAGCACAGTGAAGGCTGGTTTTTTTTCAGGGGGTAGACCTTACTTGGCCTAATGGTCATTAGCCAGCCTCTGTGGGAGACAACTCACTGCCAGCTTTATCTGGGCAAGACCCCTCACCTGATATTCCAGTCTCTATGCTTATCAGGAGTCAATGTTCAGCATTCAGTCCAACATTCCACTTGCCAGTTGTCCTTTGAGGCAAAAAATTCTGCTAAATGGAACCTCACAAAACACTATAAATAACCTATTCTCTGGTCTCTCCTTTTGAAGGAGACCAGATTGGGCCTGATGATCTCCAAAACATCTCTTAACCCTGACTTTTCTATGAATCAGTAATTGTGCATTATCTTCACAGGTGTACAGTGGGTATGTATCCACCCAGGGATGGCTACTCCTAAGGGTATTCCAGTAACTCTTTGCTCGCACTTTGTATTCCCACCTCTTGCAAAAACCTCAGTGTAAAGTTAAGTTAAAAAAATTGTGCACACCAGAAGAACTGGGGGTGCTGCTTCTGTATTTGGCAAGAGCTAACATTTTTGGATTACTTTTTTGTAAACATTTTGGGCAAGCAACAAGTAGAAAACTAAAGGAACACATATGTCTGTTTGACGTGCACCAAACAGCCCGTGTTCCTCATCTGGCTCACCTGGGCTTCTTTTCTAAGATGAGGGGCCTAAAGTCCTGGAGCAACCTCAAGAAATCCACAGCTAAGGTTAAACTGTATTTTCAAAATCTTACTGCAAATACTTGTTCAAACATAGTGATTTGTAAGTGCTTAGAAGGGTTTTGTTTTCTGTGCTTCAAGGAGCCTTAGAGATCTTCCAATAATAAGAAAAAATATTTATGTGTTTATTTTGACAGTTTGAGGCTTTGAATTTGTGAGTTGGGATGGATTTTGGGTTTTATCTCTAAATGGATTAAAACCAATTTTAATGCAATTAATAGATGCCATGGGTTCTCACCAGACTGCAGCATTTAACTTACCCATGACAGCAGAATCTTGGGGGTGTTATGCAGAGACATAATAATCATAAGTAGCTGTGCAATTGATTGTGCTTAACCTTGAGGCGCTGAACTGCATATTTTCTATGGGTATGATTGAGAGGCAACTTCAGGAAATGAGATTTCTCCATTGTATGTTGTTTTGATCACCAAAAAAAGCAATACTGACTCTCCACATTTATGTTAATGGCTGTGCTGTCATGCTTTTTCAGAAGCATCTCTGATTGAGTTCTTCTTTTTCAGAAGTCTGATTTATAAGTGTTCTGAAAAATATCTGTAGATAATTGAGGCTTTTACGGTTCTGTAGTTTCTGCTACTTGTACTTATTCCTCTCTATTAAAAATAATTAAAATATTATATAGAAACAGCTTTACTAGCTGCGCTTTTCTTTTGTACACTTTTTTGATTGAAAGTTGAAATGAATGTGGCCTAAAAGTAGTGCAAATACCTGTGGTAAGCATTCAGACCTCTAGGGCAGAAGGCTATATATATATCACTGGGTATTTTCTTCATGCATCCTTCATGAAAGGATGCAGATTGTACATACTTCCTAAAACTTAAAACAGCCTCTGCCTGTAGCATCCATAGGGGTTTGCTAACAGGAGACCTTATAGGGAAGAGTTATTTGTGTCAGCCAGACTTAGAGAAGCATGAATTTTTTATTGCTTTTAGTGTCTGTTTTGTTGGCCCAGACTCCTCCAGAGCTTACCTCTGTGTGACTCTGTCACAGAGCTTGTGACTGCGAGCCCTAAACTTAATGGTTTTTAAGATCTCTTGCATCTGTGAAAAGTGACATTCCAAGGGAGAATACTGTCCTTGCCTATTACCCCTTCCCATCTCTCCCTCAAGATTCATTTTCACCACTTACAACAAACCAACCAAGGCACCACAAAAATAGCATATTTAGAACGTAATTCCTGGGCTTGTCTTGTTGGAGAAAGAAATTTCAGGTGGATCACAGAATCTTCATTGTTGGAAAGGACCTCTGAGATCACTTAGTTCAACCATACACGCACACAACAAGCTAAAAAACCAAAACGCCTACAATCTCGACCACTAGAGCGTGCCCTGAAGTGCCACGTCTACACGTTTCTTAAATTGCTCCAGGGATGGTGACTCAGCCACCTCGCTGGGCAGGCTGTTCCAGTGCCTGACCACACTTTCAGTAAAGAAATTTTTCCTAATATCTTATCCAAACCTCCCCTACTGCAACTTCAGACCATTTCCTCTAGTCCTGATATTATTCACTTGGGAGAAGAGGCCAACACCTGACCTTCCTACATCCTCTTTTCAGGTAGCTGTAGAGGGCAGTGAGGTCTCCCCTCAGCCTCCTCTTCTCCAAACTAAACATCCCCAGTTCCCTCAGCCTCGCCTCACAGGACTTGTTCTCCAGACCCCTCACCAGCTTGGTTGCCCTTCTCTGAACTCTCTCCAGCACCTCGATGTCCTTGTAGTGAGAGGCCCAGAACCTCCCCAGTATTTGAGGTGCAGCTTCCCCATTGCCGAGGGCAGGGATATGATCACTTCCCTTCTGCTGGACGCCCTGCTGATGATACAAGCCAGGATGCTGTTGGCCTTCTTGGCCCCCTGGGCACACTGCTGCCTCTTGTTGAGCCAGGTGCTGACCAGCACCCCCAAGTCCTTTTCTTCTGAGGAGCTTCCCAGCCACTCCTCCCCCAGCCTGTAGCATTGCCTGTGGCCCAAGTGCAGGACTCAGCACTTGGCCTTACTGAACCTCTTACAGTTGGCCTTGGCCCTTTGATCCAGTCTGCCCAGGTCCCTCTATTTAGGGACCCTCAAGCAGATCAACACTCCCACCCAATGTAGTGTCATCTGCAAATCCGCCCCTTTAGTAGTCAAGGGTAGTAGTCAAGGTAGTTTCATACCTTGACTTAAGAGACCTCTCTTGAATGAAGCTTCCAGCTTCCTACCTGCAGGCGAAGCTGCTTGTGAGCATCAGGTGTGACGTGTTCTGCCCTCCCATGGATGTGATCCAAGGTCTCTGGGCAAACCATGGAGCCTAATAGCAGAGGCACACGATATGCCCTTTCCACTCTGTGGTACATCTCCACAATTCAAAAGCAAGTTGGTGTCTTCTCCCTGGATCTTAGTTCTGAGTCTCCTTTATGGGTGTGGAGGTGGGGAGAAGAGATGGAAGAGGACATTATTTACCTTTACTATTTACCTTTTGTCCCTTCCCTCTGCCATTTGCTTGTATTGCAAGCTCTTTGTGTCAGTCTGCCTCCAGAGAGCTGTAGTACAGTGATCACTTGGTACAGTGAAGGCTGAGTCTTCAGGTTGCTTCATGTTTCTGTAATAGAAAAGTCCTCATGATCCCACCATTTGAAATGCAGAGAGGAATTGTAGTATCTTTTATCTGAGCAGTATGAAAGATTGCAAATCTGTAATAACATAAAAAATATGCTGACATCTCTACAAAACCAAGGAGATTATATGTGTGGTTTAATGCTTACTCAGCTGACTGCTTTTTGCTGTCAAAATTTTTTTGAAATGAAAATATAAAAGCAACTGAGAGGAGTAATTCTGATATTTGTACAGAGTGATTTTATGTATAAGTAGGGTAGCAATAGCTGTTAGAAGAACTGATCAGTGTGCTGAAGTGGAAAAGTTATGAAAAGCTTGCTTTCTGTAATTTTGTGAGAGGCAGTCCAGTCAAATTAAGTTTTGTTTAGAACATGAGGTTAATACCTAGGAGACCTCGAATTGCATTTATAATATAATGTATTATGGGCTTAATTTTCTAAGCAGCTATGCTGCCAAGTGACACTTAACAAGCAGCAGTTTAAAGCTGCTTCTTCACACCTCATGTTCGTGAGTAATGATGTTTTGTGAATAATGAGCTAAAAGCAAAATCTGTTTTGTTTTTCCACACCAGAAAATGGCTTTTTCTTTTCACAGTTGGGTGCCAGCTTACAACAATATCTTTTTTACTGGTTGTGATTAAAGCTAGTGGTTAGAATCCCAGAAGCTATTTATAAATTCATATTTCCATTTACATTACATATAAAATGACTTGAAAATCAAATACAATCACTTGGAAAATTATTATTATGTTTGTTCAGTTTATTTATTCCCCAGAAACAGAGTGCTGAGATGCCATAAAAGCCTAAGAAAGTCATGCAGAATTGTCACCGTCAGACTAATTTCAGATTTTTCTGTGGAAGTTTGTGAATTTCTCTACTGACTGTGCATTGCCAGGAGGTTATTTCGAAATACCCATGGAAGCTGGATTATATAGTTTTGTGGTTACTTCAAAGACATTTATTCTTGTAGTATATATCCCTAGAGTGGAAATACAGATCAGCCAAAGGACCATGTGTGCTGTATTCTGGTGACAGACCTGGCGTGCCTCAGTGGGCCTGGGCCTTTGCCACTGCTTCCTGTGTTGTTCTGTCTTAAACATGAATGCTGATAGAAAGATAAATTTGAAAGCAATTTGTCCCAAATGCTACATGCACAATGTTTTAGTTTTTGGTGGGAGAACCAGAATAGAAGTGTCCTCATTCCACGTTTGGATCTCTCACTAAAAGACCTTCCTTTCTGTAATATTCATAGATTGGTTGTGGCTTTCTGATGATACTTTGCTTGTTACTCTAGATATAGAACATACAGATTTCCTAGCAGTTAATCTTTCAACGTGAGGTATTTGGCTTACCTAAAGCATAATGTCTTTTGCTTTGCTTTGCCTGAAAACTGACTGATGTGTTTAAGAGCATTAATTTAGAAGCAACATGGTAGATAATACTGCGGTGGATTGACTGGCTTGAGCAGGGAGGGAGGTGAGGACATAGGGATTTGAAATAATTGCTTTCTAATATTTTGATATGGTCACTGCAACAATATTTTCCACTAAGATAAAAAAGTGTACATGACAACATTTGAAATGTAGAGGTAGATTTTAGTTGCTGGAATTACTTTTAAATTTCAGATATTTATGCAGCTGCAACTTTAAATCAGAACCCAAGCCACAAATACTGTGTTTCATCTTCTCCTTATGCATTTAAAAAGAGGGAACTTGAAGATCAAAATCTCAGAGAATTGTAGTGAGTTCCTTAACCTGTTCCCTTCTTTTTTATAATGTGTTTGGACTTTCAGTGATATGTGTGAAATACAAAATTCAAAATTTCACATGAAATCAGTTCTTTATCAGCTCTTTATCTTTGGGGTTTTTTTTGTTTACCAAAAAATTTGGTTTTTCTCTTTAGTGAAGAATTTTAGGAAGCTTATTGGTTTTCAAGCAAAATAAATACAGTCAGTGTAAAATATGCATTTATCAGCTATATGACCGTGCACCTTTCCTACTGTCAGAGGAGCTTGTACAGCCTGAGGTTTATAGTGGTGTAGGTGTCCATTCTGACTATTGCTGTTGTTGGCTGAGAGCCATTTTCTGTCGTACCAAAAATATTATATATATATTAAAATATATATATTCTTTTTTATATATATATAGTGTTTATATAGATATCATATATAGAGAATATTATATATATAATATGTTAATGAATTACAGCAAAGGCAGATGTAGAGTCTTGCATCTGGATAAGAACAACCCCAAGTACCAGTACAGATCAGGGACTGAGCTGTTGGCGAGCAGCATAGGTGAAAGGGAGCTGGGGGTGCTGGTGGCTGGAAGGATGACCATGAGCCAGCAGTGTGTCCTTGTGGCCAAGAAGGCCAATGGCATCCTGGGGTGCATTAGAAGGTGGTCAAGAGAGGTTCTCCTCCCCCTCTACTCTGCCCTGGTGAGGCCACATCTGGAATATTGTGTCCAGTTCTGGGCCCCTCAGTTCCAGAAGGACAGGGAACTGCTTGAAAGAGTCCAGAGCAGAGTGACCAAGATGATGAAGGAAGTGGAACATCTCCCTGATGAGGAAAGGCTGAGAGAGCTGGGGTTCTGCAGCTTGGAGGAGACTGAGGGATAACCTCGTTAATGTTTGTAAATATGTAAAGGGAGAGAGCCAGGAGGATTTGGCCAGTTATGCCCAATGATAGGACAAGAGGCAATGGATATAAGCTTGAACATAGGTTCCATATGAACATGAGAAGAAATTTTTATACTATGGGGATGACATATGGGGATCACTGGCACAGGCTGCCCAGGGAGGTTTGTGGAATCTCCTTCCCTGGAGACATTCAAAACCCACCTGGATGTGTTCCTGTGTGACCTTCTGTAGGTAGCCCTGCTTGGGCAGGGAGGTTGGACTCGATCTTTCGAGGTCCCTTCCAACCCCTGACTTTCTGTGATTCTGTGATTATTGTTTTTCTTTTGTGTATGATAAATTTATGGGATGATAGTGTCTCATTAAGTGTCTTCAGTGCCCTGCAAAATAGCATTTGAAGCAGTTGTATTGTCCAGCTCTAGCAGCATATTTATAGAAGCTCTCTTAGGATAGATAGTATGTTAAGTTTTTTCAAGTTTTTCAGTGCATTGAGTATTTACTTTTTTGAAACCTGTAATTTTAAAAGATGCAGATGTGAATAGTGAGAGGAGAATGTGAAGCACTGACACTGAGACAGTTTTTCTGTCTCTGTTTTCTGCCCTCTGCTAGAAGGGGAATCCAAGATTGAATGATCCACACCCAATGATATGAACTTGGCTCATAACTTTGGAAAGTGATACAAACAAATCCAGCATTCAAAACATGTCTGGTCCATGGTGTAAACTGCATTATTTCATCCTAGGATGTAGGGGGATACTATGCAAAAGATACTCAGAGACTAATATACTATCACTGTTAGTAATTAATCACGGTGTATTTTATCTCCTAATGCCACCACTTTCACTCTTAACTGGCATCACAGCCATGATTTTGTAGAGTGTTTCTTTTGTCATGGTTATGTGCTATTGTTATGTGAAAGCTTGGACCTATTCAAGATGATGTAAAACTTCTCTATTTAAAACCTCCAGGGTTGTGGTACCCAAGAAATCAACCCACAGCTGCATTCTTCTCTTAACCTCTTGGAGCTGCAAGTAGATAACTTCAATTATCTGGGGTCCTACTCCTGCATAGATTATGTAGTTTGGCCCACAGAAAATTATCTCCTGAACAAATACACAAAACTAAATAGCTGAAGCTTCTAATCAAAAAGCAAAAGACAGTCTGCCTTGTCATCTAAGCTTTATTTTCATTTATCTGGCACATATATGCCAAAGGCCAACAATTTGGAGGGTTTTTTAAATCTTCCATAATTTACCCACTGTAGCTTGTTCTTCTTCTGAATGTTCCTTCTGGATTGGCTGTTTTTATCACTTGTCTGTTTTCAAGTGATGTTTAAGAAGTCCTTCTTTCTCTGGTGTATCAAAAGGAAAAAAAACAACAAAACAACCCAAACAAAACAACCCCAAGAACCAACCAACACCAATCAAAACCCAGAATTACTGCATCTGTTTTGATATGCAGATTGCCACTTTGCACTTCGGGTTCCCATAGTTTGCAAAGAAAAGTACTGCAAAGTTATCTGAACATTTCAAATTCAAATGCAAATCTTACTCAAAATCATTGTCAGCAAAAGGGAAAAAATTATCCTCAGAGACTGCTGAGGTAGAATATGGCTGAGCAAATCAAACATGCTTAATCTTTTGGGGAAGAATTGTATGGTTTGTTTAGGTTTGCTTTGGCTTAAAATGATTTGGGATGGGCTCCATCCCCATCTTTCTGTCAAAGCTTTGCAGAGCTAAGGGGAGTAGGGAAAGATGCTTAAGACATTGACATGGAAATAAGCAGCTCTGAGTCCACAGCTTTGAATGCCTGCTGGGGGCAGAACTCATGAATAAAGCCTCACCAGTTCGTCATTGCTCATTTTTAGCTGAGCCTTAGCACTCTGCTATTTAAATAGTTGCTCACAAGGAGCAGAAGTTGCTATTTTTCATCAGGAACCTTTTCTGAACAAAAGACTGAAAAGTTGTACGTACAATTAAAACAAGAGACTACTCATATACAAGACTTCTGCACCTGTGCCTTGTATTTAACTTAGTATTCGGTTTGCAGAGTTTTGTATGGAGAAGTATGTCTTGTGTTGGTACCCGGAGGTACTCTGTCACCTCCGGGTCTTTTCCCTCATGAGCCTGTCCGTATGTGTCCTCTTCCTTTCTGCTGACTCTTGCTTTGGATTTTTTTTCCTCATGATACATTATGAATTTTATTTAATTTTTTTTCTGGGCAGTATCTAGCAGGATTTCTATCTCATATTTAAAGTATTCTGAATAGTTCAATATTGTGATGATGGTGATGATGCTGGCATCAACACTTTCCTCATTCTTTTATAAACAGAAGCCAAAATAGTACCTTGACAGATTTCACTTCTTAGAGAGAGAGAGAATCCTGAGTCATAGTATCTGGTTTCAGACTATCAGTAGGTCTCCCTAAATAATGTCCACATTACCTTTTACTGGGCTCTAATGTTCTTTGACACAAATACTTTAAAGTCTGTGAGGTTGAATAGACTTTGGATGCTTTTTAGGATGTTTTGCCTAAATATATTTAGAAGACAATTAAGCAGAAATCCTTTATGTATACCAGGGCCTAGATTTATTACAGTCTCTAAATAATTTATAATGTTTTTCATGTATGAGCCTTCAAACTGGAACAATTTTTAAAAGCAATGCTTTTTAACTGTTAAAAAAGAATCAGTTAGCTCAAGCTTTGTAGTCATAAGTCATCAATGTTGAGTGAGAATAAGAATTCTAATCCATTTTAACATGAGGTGTGTGCCTTTTACAATTCCCCGTATTATCTTAACAAATGAATGAGCTTTCATTAGGGAAAAAGTAAAAAGTACAAGATTAAAGTTGATGAGCTAAATCAAGGTGTCCTGCTTGGTTGATTTAAATTCATGATTAAAATCAGTGATTTGATTTAAATCAATCCACTGTTCATTCAGCCAGCCTGAAAGGAACCATTCTTCATTTCCTGCCTAATTAGAATTGCTTCTGTAAAATTAGTCAGGATTGTGCTTGGTACAGCAAATCTGCTGCACCCAACGAATTCCCTAAATAATGGTTTTTGGGTGGAAAACCTTTTCTCCTGTTTTCCTGCTTTCCAAATAATGGCTGTAACAAAGTGATACTTTTAGAACAGTATACCACTATGTTGTCAGTGTCTTTTCCACAGAACTGACTGAAAACAGAGGTGTGAGAGAAATAACTAAGTAAATGAGAGGTGGCAGATCCAATAATGGCTACTTTTGCTGTGGCTTTGTGCCCATCATTGTGTTCCCTGGAGATGAAACCAGTGGAGGTTCCTGTGAAAGTTTGTCTACACCTGGGAGCCTTGCAGTCTTCACAGTGGATGATGGTCTGGTAGCCTGTCACTGTAAAGTCATTTTGCAACCTTTTTCTCTGTTGGTCACTGTTTTTTTTTGTTTTTTTTTCTTCTTCTTCCCCTTCCTCCCCAGCTTCTGGTTGTTCAGTATCTCCTTTTTTCCTGTGAAACTCTAATGGTAATTACCATCAAGTTCTTAACTCATTTGTGTTCTGTGGGGGGTACCTGAGAGCAGCAGAATCATTTGAGCTTTGTTTTCCTTTGGTGGAAAGAAAAGCCTCTAATGCGGTTCTAAAGAAGATGTATTGTAACTGTATTTCAGTTATTTTTAGGTGCACAGAAGCATACTAGGATGACAAACTACTTCATTCTCTGAAGTGCAGCTAAATAGCAATTTCTGTTCTAGCTATAGGTTCCGTCCTGAGAAATACAGAAGTTATTTCAACCTGATGCAAAATCCAGGACAAAACTGCGTTTCATTTGGGCCCGTAAGCTGATTTCTTTAGAAAAGGCTTTAGTTGTTCATTTTAATTTGATTGGTCTGTGAGACAAGTCCTAGGGAGGTTGATCTTCTGTAACAAGACTGTGGAAAATCCTACGCAAAGTAATGATCTTTCTAAATGCTGCCTGCCTGGCCTCTGCTGCTTGCAAGAGCTTCGTGCAGAGTTTCCTTGTAGAAGAACAGGGGTTTCAATAAGACCCATCTCATTTTTTGCTTTTCTTATTTAGATTGCATAGCTGTTCAAGAAAGAGATTGCTGTGTTTTCCAGATCTTTGGAGAGCCTAATACTGTGAGATATAGGGGAGGCATGGAGGCCTAAAAAAAAAAAAAAATTATTAATCATATGCAGAGATACTGTGTTTGAATTAAAGCTGAAAAATTTACCTTTGCTATGAAAATGAAAAATGTGGAAAAGCTTGCTTGTACTTACAACAAGGATACAAGTTGGGTTTTTTAGAATAAAATTTAAAATATGTTACAGAAATCTACTTTTTCTAAAGGAGCTGCCAAATCAATCAAGTTTGGATTCAGGAAACCTCTTGTTGAGGGATTCAGACAAATCATATGGTACTCTCTTAGAAACTCAAAGCAAAGGAAGAATTATGTGGGCTGCTGTCACATTTTAGTAATTTTGAGAAGGAAATATGTTTTATTATTTTTATGTACAAAATAGCTCATAAAGCAATTTAATGAGAGAATGAAATTACCTCTACCTAAGATAAATTCAGATAATTAAAACCTGCTCAGATGTTTTCAGATTTATATAAGGTACCTTGTTTTGATTTCAGAGTATTTAACATCTGGAGGGTTTTTGTTTTTTTTCAATATCTATGAAGAGTACTAATTTTATGTTGGACCCATTTTGTTATTATAGCAGCCAATTTCAGGTACTTATATGGGCCGTCTAGAGAGGAAAAATAATTCTTGAACCAAGTGTTGGTGCACAGGGGACAGACTTCAGTGTGAAGCTACTTTGAGAGACTTGTTGGTATGTCAGCCTTAAAGCAGAAACATGATGCTTATTAAATGATGGTGTCTTAGGATAATGCCAAGGGTATCAAGTGAGTGGTCCTGCACTTACAACTCTGCAGCCTGGTGGTCTATCACCCAGTTCAAGTTTATTTTGTTCCAAATGTCCATAGCTTCTTCCTACCCTTCCTGGCTCTGCCACAGCTGCCAGCCCTCCTCACTCATAGTTGACAAGGTATTATCAACCTTTGCTTTGCTATTTTAAAATAAGTATAATAGCAGCTAGTGTCTGTGTGATACTGTTTTCAGATCCACTGGTGAAAACAGTCATCGCAGAGTAGGAAGACTGATATTTTTAGGCTTTTCTTGACTTGTTTTGAAAGGATACTTTTGAGTGCTGTTTCTGAAGGGCCAGGTTCACAGCCCTTGAGTGCAGAAGGTGTGGGTTTCTGCTCAAAGGTTCCCATTCTGCTCTGCCAGGAAGGAAGAACCTGGGAGCAGCTGGTGAGCAAAGGGAAGTGCTGAAGCCATGCTCCAGGGGAAGGGGCTGCACCCTGTGCCTGCACTGGGACTCTCTTCATTGCTGTCTCATAATTCTGTGGATTTGGCTTAGGCTGTGAACATCTCTTTTGAGACTGAATTTCCAAATCAAGTGCTGTTGAGAAAAAGAAGATGGAATACATAAAAACATTAAAAAAAAAAAAAAAAAGTTAAAGCAAATCAGCCTAAAATGCCAATTTGTACCTGTGGGAAACTGAAGGCAGCTGCTACTTTGCTGGAGGGTGGCTTGGGTTATTCTGCTTGCTTAGTTGTTTGTTGTTTTTTTTTTTTGCACAAGGGGCTTCCAGATGTGGAGTTTTTTTGCGAGACCCAATTAAATCCAACCTAAATTTAGATACCTTATCCTGGACACCTTTGATTACCCTCATGCACACAGAACCCTAAAACCACGTTTGTCATGATCACGTGCCATGGCTTGCCTCCATTCACTTACACTAGTTAGTACTGACATTTCTCCAAGGTCCCTGGTCTCTTAAAGACAACTTCTGAAGAATAAAACTTTGCAAAGTCACTTTTATCTTTACCGTGCGGCATTTGTTTCCCATTAATTTAGACTAAAAAGATTTGTTGTCAGTATCAGGGCATTAAAAACATAGATCATTCCCTGAGCTGTCCAGACATGGTCAAAGCTCACATAAATAATTCTCCACGCTTGATATTTTAGGGAGGGCACCATCTGGCTCTAAAAAGAAAAAAGCATTCCAGAACTAATAATTAGTTTTCAGGATTTCTTCAGAATAAGTATCACAGCATTTTTTAAAATGTGTGTGCTAATTAGGGCATGTTTTTATAGAAGCTGGAGACTATTAAAAATCACTCTGCTTCCTCACGATTGGATAAGAGTCTGTGTAATGTTAACTCTTTTTATATGAAGTTTGCAATTTGTGCTGCTGAGACACCTGCTGATTTTCAGCTTACTGGTTAAGAAAGGCAGGCAAAGACAAAACTTCTAAAAATGAAGGTGATGCTGATTGTTCCCATTGGTGAAAGTTGAACATCTGCTTCCTTCAGTTTATCCTCCTACAGCAGGAGACAGTTGCCAGTACCAGGACTGGCTACAGGCATTTGTGAAATTTAAAATGCTGTGTCTGTGAGGAGTCCACTAAATCTAAAGAGGGCCTCGGAGGAGCTGTCAGTCACTTATTTTAGCATAAATCACAAGGATTTATAGCATTATACTTTCAATGAGCTTTGCCCCCCCCTCACACTGATGTTATTGTGCCATCACTGAAATGATAGGTCTTGTCTCCAGGTAACAAAGACCTGTTGATGATTCAGAGAGGCTGTATTCATCTCATCTGTGTTGCTTTGTCTTCTCCCTTATCAGTCGGGAACGCAGTTGGAAAACAGATGGAGCAGCTAAAAGCCTATCATCAGCTCGGAGGGTGTCCATCCAAGCACAGACACCTGATGACACATAAAACTGATGCTTTCCATTTACCAATCTACTGCTCTAATTCGGAAGGGCTGGACATTTTCTGTTGAAGCACATACAGCTTTTTCCACCCACTCAGTGTTACGGAAGGATAAATCTGTCCTTCATCTGTGCCCTTTGAAGTTGCAACTTCTGTAAGGCTTTTATTTTTTTTTATGAGGTGATTAGCCCACGGTTATTGCCACAAGTAAATGAAGCTTGTTCACTGAAAAGAATACTATGTACACATGATACACCTTATGGTCACTGGTTATGATTTGCTCTGTTGTTGCAAGCTGGCTGGTTTCTTGGGGAATAAAAATGGCTAAAACTGATAAGCAGCAATTCTGGTGTGACTGCAGTAGAGAAGTGTGGCAGGAAGTTGCCTGTTAAGTAGCTGTGGAAGGAAGAACATGGTCCTGTGATACACTGTATTGGATGCACAATTTTGGGTGCCCGTCTTGGTACATTGTGCACTTCTGCAAGTTGCCTATCAAGCTGGTGTTCACCAAACATTTTATTTCTTATTTATTGGGGTGTATAGCATTATTAGAGTAATGTGGTTGGGGCTTCTGTAAATGTTTCAGAGCACTTGTGAAGGAACTGAAGCAAAAATAATGCCATTTCCCTGCAGCTTGTTCTCTGCATGCTGTAAATTGTTTGCTGCAGAAAGGAATTCCGATTGTAGATAACAAGTTGGTGGCAGAAGCTAGGGAGCTGAACCTTAGGATAGTTTTGCAAGAGTAAGCAAATACCTAGGTGAACATTCAGGTAATGGAGAGGGTAGCATTTGCAGATCTGGAATGTACTCAGTAGTAGAGATCTGGCCTTTTTCTTTTCTTCTAGGATAACTTGACACACCAAATCATGATTTGAAGCATGGTTAAGAAAGCTACATTATTAAAAAGTGTCAGGCACTAATTTTCAGTCTGGAAGGATCCTAAAGGGCTTCTTCCCATAAGGAGGACTGCAAAAAGAATGTAGACATCTTGTAAGAGGAAAGTGGTTAGAACAAAGTCTACTGTTGAGATTCCTGTGCGTAGGAGAACTGCAGTAACATTGATTTAGCTGCATTAGTTCTTTCTAATTTTTTGTGCTACTTTATTTTTCCTAATTCTTATTTTTTTCCCATTGCATTTATTTACTTTTAACTAAGAGAGTGATCAGGGATTTTATTTTTTTAATACTTTGCAAAATGTACCTCTGATTTGCTTTCTGTTATCTTGGTTTTTCTCAAGACTCCTTCATGCTTAAGTGTAAGAAATGTGTACAAATTTTTTGAAGTACATCTTCTGTATAATGTATGTTGTTACTAAGTTTTGCTTATTCATGTTTGGGTTTTTTTAATCTTTGTAGTGGGAGGTATGGGTAATTCCCATCTGTTGCTCTACTACCAAGCCCTAAGTATATTAACCATACAGTTTTCACTAAGAGGAAGTAGAAGAGGTGTGGAATGCAAGTAAGGAAAACCAAGGAGCTTAAATTATGCTGTTGGCTCTGTCAGTGTGGCCTTCCATATATTTGATTGGGAGTAGGTGGATTCAGGGTGCTTCCTCTGATGTGGGTCTTTGTGTGTGTCCTTGTATCTGGCTGATGCCAGGGGGAAGAAAATGCTTTGAATCAGCTACATTTTCAAAGGTCTAAGGGCTTGCTTGAACCATTTTTTATTTGTTTTGATGCAAGAGCTAGAGCATAGATCAGTAAGGCATACTCCTCTTAGTGCCTAACTCCTAAAAGAACTGCAAATGGATGGTCCATCTGCTCCATTGCCCAGGCCTCTTTGCTGCAGTGAAGCAGCAGCATGTGCAAGATGAAGGGTGCAAGTGGAAAAAGTTCAGGCTCCTTTTTCAGAAAGTCTTCTCCCTTGGTGTACTGACAATTTGACATCAACTTAAAATCTAGGACAACAGGGCAATAAACTCTGAACAAAACCAAAACTTCCATAGTTCTGATGTGAAAAGCACACGCTGTTTATCCTCTTATTCAGCATTTATGTATAAATTATGTGTTTTTTCTATTAGCCTACAGGGTGTATTGATCCACACTGTCAATATCAAGTTATCAAAAAGCAAGAGTGCTAGCTCTTTTAGTATGCTGTCTATTGACTCTTTTTAAAAAAAGAAAAAAAATATGTAATCTTAGCAAAATATAATTGGGGATTTTAGATAATTATTTCTGAGCTACAGGTTTTATTTGACTTAATAGAAACTTTTAAATCCCTTTAAGCTATTGGATACACAGCAGCATTGCTGACTAGCGTAATGAAAAGATAAAAAAACAATTGGAGTAATTTTAGCAAGTGGAAAAATGCTTTGAAAGGGCAGCTGAGAAGAGTAACAGAAGTATGCTCCAGGAGCAGCCAGAGCCTCAGAAACAGAAGTTTCACCAAGCTGCAAAGGCTTTGTTGATCCCATTTTGCTTAATTAGGTGTAACCTTTAAAGTTGAAACTCATTGCAGCATTGACTCTGAAACTCTTTGCCCACATTTGCTGCTCAACTTTTGGCAGATAGCTCGGATCATAAAATTCTAGTAAGCTACAACTCATTTTCTTGGGAGGTAGGCCTGACCATTTATTAAAAAAACCCACCGTATGTTGGTAACTATTTTAATAAATTATTTTCAAATTTCCAGTATGTTAAAAAAACCCCACCATTAATCATACTTGTTTCCAAGACATAGCCATGACTAAAGGAACTATTTATAAGAAGACACACCGGCCATCTTATCTCTTCCTCTGAATTATGAGGACTATCCTAAGCAAAGTTTTGTAAAAATTCTCATCAAAGTAAATCACTAACAGTGGCCTTTCAGATGCAGTGTCAACTGTGGATCAGCTGGGAAAGAGGTTTTTTCCTCCACTGTACAGTGCTTATAAAGCCACGTGGCTGCATTTTCTGATGCTGACCACCCCTTGTCAATGTTGGATGTGTCTTTGGATTTGTTTCCACCCAGATGTTGTGGAAGCATGGTCGCTGCTAGCGTTACACTAATTCAAGCATTTTTAATTAGGTAGATGTTTTTTTCTGTAAGTTCTATTTGTAAATACTTGCTTAGAATTCACTACCTCCACCAACACTGCTGTATATGCAAATTTTTTTAACTTGTGAGATTTACTCAACTGTCTAGAAAATTTAAACCTGCACATGAGTCTGCAAAACAAAGCTGACTGATTTTGGATTAGCACTGAATCCCAAAATAGAGTTACATAATTTTGAGGCAAAAGCTAGGGTTTCTGTAAAATGGTGTGACTGGAAGGCCATTGAAATCACAGGTTGATGGTTAGTGGAAAAGTAGCTTAGGAATTTCCTTTTGAAAGGAATATTTTGCTGTAACAAAGACTGTGCTGTACAAAGGCTCTGGTGGCTTTTGTGGATTTTGCTTTTGGTACTTCAGCTGATTTTGGAGCTTTCCTCATGTAAAGGGACTGGATTCAAAAGCAAATATGCACATTCTGCTGCCAAGCAAAAACAGCTTTGCTGGTCCCATTTCAGATCTGTTGATTTTAATTTCCCTTGTCTTCTTGGATCTGGGCATTGGACAGAGGCTGAGTTGGGAAGGTATGAAGGTTGATGTGCTCACAGGAATGATTCATTTTGCAGTAGCATTTTATATCAGTTACTGAGCTTTGAACTGATAGTTTACTCTCAAGCTTTGCAAAAGCTAATGCTAGGAAGAGCTTTTTTTATACAGTTTGAAAGCTTAACAGAGTAGAAAAGCACTCAAAAAAAACCCCACTTTTATTTCAAGTGGTAACGATAATGTAGTTAATGATGGACCTTTGAATTTTAAGACTATGACTACTGACAAATTTCCTTTGCGCATCTTTTGCATACCTAGAAACTGTTGATGATTATGATTATTGCTTTATACTTGACATAAAAAGTTCCTAAGCAGACAAAAGCTTATTAGTTATGGTTATTTAGATGCAATCTAGGCACTGTGGTTCGTTCAGACAGAAGAAGCTGTTATTTTGTATGTTCTCCAGAGTGCTCCTTTAGCAGCAAGGATGATGGAAAATGTTTCAGAGAAATGCTCGGTGTGAACCTCCCGAGGGTAAAGCTTACAGTAATGGTTGATCCCTGTAAAGCTTACAGTAATGGTTGATCCCTGTAAACGATGCACTGCAGCATCTATTACAAACCTATCTGCTCTTGGAAGGCCGTAATTTCTAAGACCTCTGCCTTGCAGATTGAAATTCCCCTCAATCTTTTCAAAAGCTTCTGCTAAAATTGTTCCAAATCAAGCTGCAAGCAAAGCTTCCAGGAAGGCAGCATCCAGATGTGAAAGCTATATTCTAGTGCGGGAAATGGGGAAAATAGCCACCAAAATACTGAGGCAGATGGGTGTTTTGAAATCGTAGAGCAGAAATAGCCCTCAGTGAAATAAACAGCAGCTGAGTAGTCTGGTTTGTGAACACAGAGGCATACAGCACTGGTGTTTTGTTTGGTTGGGTAGTAAGAAAACTGTTCATCCCATGCAGTGCATGACTGGCTGAACTACAGAGCAAAATGCCATCGAGAAGCAGACATGGGTCTGCTTGACCAGAGATGGAGGTAGGAGCTGAGAACTGCTATATTTATAAGGTGATAGAGCCCACACAGCCTTCGTTAGATGGGACAAGCTATCTCAGTTAGTTTCTAATTATAGTTGGCTTCTTGGTATTAATAAGAAAAATATTTGATTTGTATGGAATTTCAAAAGAATAGGAGCACATTTGTTAGTGTTCCTAGGAGAGTAGATTTCTGATGTGTTTCCTATAGTATTTTTGTGTTATTTATAAGGAAAAAATGCGTTTAAACAAAGCTAATGCTTTGTGTAGAGTAATGAGAGCTGAATTCTGCTGCCATTTAATGCTTGCTCACCAGAGCTGGTGTTTTCAGTATCTCTTTAGATGCCTGCCTGTTTCCTGCCTGATGCCTTCATGTTGCTGGGTGCCAGGCCCCATCTTCCCAACCTGCCTGAGTACATGCCAAAACTCGGTGTTTAACACAACTGCTCTTGTTTGTGCTGGTTTGGCTACAGTGTCTTTGGAGTTAAGTAGGTGTTTCTTGTATGACCTTGTCAAAAGACAACTCAATGTCTTTCAAAGGCACAGTTGTTTTGATTGGGGCCCCCCCCCCCCCCCCAAAAAAAAAAATAAAAGCCACCAAAAACCCAACAAAAAAAGCAGATTAAAAACCCAGAATGCACATTCCCAGTCGGTTACTTCACATCTTCAAGGAGCTCAAGTTATCCGTTATGATTCTGAAAGGTAGTTGCTGTCCATTACATCAGTACTTAGAGAATGATAGAGGATTTTTTTCCTTTCATGATAAAATAGTCTACATTTTTCAGGGTTTAAAACCCATTGAATAATTGCTGTGCTAAAATATAAGAAACCTTTCAGTAAGTTCTGTTATGTTCCTTTACAAGCATATGTAATATTAAATGCAGTTGAATATGTTCATCTGCAAATAGCTTAGCTTTTGGGTAATATTCCAGATTCTTTTGTGACCAGTAGTCCTTTTAAAGTCCTGATGCACCCACATGTGGATTTCTTTCACTATTTATACAGGTAAATATAGAAACAATGTTCTGTTTATATAGCAAATCCACAGGCACACATCCTTTTGTCTTTAGTCAGATTCATTCAATGAAGATAATAAGTTTTTTTGGAGTCACCATCCTAGGAGGTATTTAAAAGATGTGTAGATGTGTTACTTAGGGAAATGGTTTAGTGGTGGACTTGGCAGTGCTATGTAACTGTTCATCTTGATGATCTTGAAGATGTTTTCCAATCTAAATAATTCTATGATTCTAAAAGGTAAATTCCTGTTCTTTAGAACACATAATTGTTGTTTTTGTGAAATACTGATGTTTCATAAAGGAAATAATTCAGGCTGGTACATAAGTGGATGTTCAAGATGATCTACCTGTACACCTGCATAGCCAAAATCTCTTTAGGAATTGCAAGGCAGAAAGAAAAATCCTCTTGTTGCTACTTCTGGGATAATAGCAAGCAACTAAAAAAATCATATATTTCACATTTTAACCTTTTTAACCTGTCACAACATATTAAGTACAAGCTGATCTAGGCTACCTGGAGTTAAGAGGGGAGAGCCAAAACCTCAAGTGAAAGTTTGGAGTGCTAGTCCTAATTTGGAGTTTTCAAAGTAGTTAACTACAGTTGCCAAAGCACATGTGAAATAGACATAGTATCTCTTGAGCCTGGACACTTCCATCCCAGAAGCTGCTGTTTCACCTCCCCTGCTCACTTCTGCTGATTGCTGCAAAGAACCATTGCAGCCAATGTGTCCTGCTGTTATCATTGCTGAACCTGCCAGAGCAGAAGCATCAGCAGGAAAAAATTAGGTGAGAAGGAAAATAACAGAAGATCTTCATAGATTAAAACATCATTTAAATCGGTGCATTTCAGGGTGTGGAGTGAAGTTCAGCTTCCCAGTTTTCCATTGCTTTAGTAAATGGAATTAAGCTGTGCTCTTGAGGCTGCTGAGCAGGCTGCTGAAGATGACTTTTTGAGCATAGTCATCTGCTAGTCATCGTTTTCAGATCCAGGCTGACAGTCTCCCATGGATCTTGAATGTAAAGGGTGTTTAAACAGCCCTTGTTCTGTTCTATGTTTTTCACAAAACTAAGGCACTTAAAAAAGGTGTTTGCAGCAAGAAAAATAGTTGGTATTTCAAATGGAAGGTAGAGGTGGAAAACATGTCTGCTTTTATCACATTTCCTACAGCTTTTATTATTTCCTTGGAGAAACATCCCCTTCCTGACTTTTAGATATTCACCTTCTGTCCATCCCTCTTCTATGGTCCCATTGATTTAAAAATAAAAATCAGTCTAAATTATGACCTGCGCTGTATGCTCAATGTGAGGATCTAAAATAACAGCAGCACCTCCTCTACCTTCAAGCCTCTGAGCAAGTAGTCAGCTTTTTTGTTTTGTCACCCAAATATGTAAGTACTGTTCAGTTCTTCCCTTGTGAAATACAGGCAGAGAGGAGAATGGATGCTAGCGAGGACTGCTATGGGGACATGGCAAGCGCTGTAATTAAAAGCATCAATAGCAAAAGCCATCTCAATTTAGCAGTGTCCTGCTGGGATCTTTCTCTGAGTTGTCATGCCTCCTGATGCTGCTGCTTTCTTCCTGTGTCTGAACCTACGTGGAAGGGTTTAATCTGGCTCAGAGTTTCTTCAGCACTAGATCAAAGAGGTGTAAATGAGTTAAGCCTCAGCCTACTCAAACCTGTATATAAAGACATGGAAGGGAAGTGAGCTGGATTAAGCTACAATATAGATATAATTCATAGCTACTTCAAGTAGAGCTTCTCCTGATGTAGACAGGATGAGATTCTGCTTCTGAATTAGGGTTCTTATTAACAGCACTGGCTTGGTTTTGGATGGCAGGGGCTGAGCTGACTGAGCTCTTAATTATACTGAAAGGTGCAATAGAAATACAGCAAGACGGCATGATTTCTGGTGAGTTCTCGTAGTGTTATTCCCTTCAGTTCCCTTTGCACCCTCCTGCAGTTAATGAGATACAAGGGCCTTGACACAGACCCTCTGTTGTGCTAGGGCACGGAGCAATTTGTTACATATTTGTAGATCCTGATTTCTTTTTTTTTTTTTATTAGAATGGTCTGGAATCTATGTGGAGGACTCTCAGAAAGTAATAGTTGATGGTAAGCACTGTCTTACCACAAAGCAACCATTTTCTTCTGTTTTCTTCTTCATCCTACCACTGTACACATATATCTAATAATGGCAATAGAGAGAGGAATTTCCAGATTTGTTGAGGTGGTTTTTGATTTGCTTGTGTCTTAAGTGCATAGGTTTGCCAAGTTATTTTACAGAGATTACTGCTGTTTAGGAAGCGAAAGTTTGTTTTTATTCCACTAGTTTGCAATCCTTAAATATCCTAGATTTGTGGCTACAAAAGTGGGAGGATAAAATTTTCAAGTAGGACCTCATATTCTTGTAAGGACTATTAAAGTACTTAAAGTAAAACCTATGTCTTTCTTGTTCTCTGTTAACAAATTTCTAGAAAACAATGATTTTAGTTTAGGCAGAATTTATGGCAAGACATGATTTGGGGTGTGGTGTTTTGTCCATCTTAAGGTATGCCTTTCAGTTGACAGGGTTCTTCCAAAATCAGAGGCTAGCCTGTCTTTTTGTCAGGCTGTACATCATTTACCTGCTCTGAATGCTATAGATGCAAATCTCTTCCAGAAACAGTTTCATCCTCTAGTGAGGCTGGTTGTCAAGTCTTTGGTAGCATATACTTGCTACCTTAGCAACTTGCAGGGGTTAAACAAATGGCTAGGAGAGAACATGGCAGATAGGGGATGTGTCCTAGCAGGAGGAGCAGTTTCTGCTTTTTTGTGTGATGCAAAATACCATTACAGAATTTCAACTTTCTAAATGACTGGAATTTGAATGGGCACTAACCAGCTTACTAATTGAAGATATATTTGCAAGTATCTTGTAATTTTGCACCCTTGTGAGAGAGGAACCTAAAAGGACTGTTTCTCTAGCTCTAGCAGAAAGGAAAATTGGGATTCAAGTTGCAAAGCTGAAGTTGCATTGTCCTCCTCCTAGAGATCAGAATGAGAATGAGTGCGAGAGAGCCAAGGAAAAAATTTGCTCCAGCTTTGAGTTTTACTCCCATTTAGAGTTGGATCTTGTAAAACATCAGTCCTATTTACATAAAATGAAAGTTAGCCAATTTCTTTTAAAAAATTACTTATTTAATTTTCATAGTTTGCACTTACTCAGCACCATCTAGTGGACCAGCTGCTCTTGTCAGAAAACAGCTGGTCCTTGTAAGCCATACAGCAGATTAGAGGATGCAGTCCTTACAGTGTGAATGATGTACCTAATGTATGTGGGTGACTAATCATATAATGGAATCAGAAGAGGAGCAGTTTTTTAGTTGAAAAGGAGTGGTGTGAAGAAAGTTTTAAGATACGTGTGGGTAGTGGTGCCTGTTACCTCCTACATTCCTTTAGCCTGTTGAACTCCAGTCTGCTTGCCAGCTTTTCTGCCTTGAAGCATGATACCATCCGAGATGTAAGCTTCTGTAGGGAAGGATTTTGGAACAGTGTTTCTTTGTGCAGTACCACACAGCACAAATCACAGCCTGGTTATCACTGTAATACAAATGATAAGTATGTGCCTGGTGCTAACAGTGGGCTCTGAAGTCCTCACTTAAGGGAAATGCTATGGAGTTTGTCTGATTTATCTTGTAGGCAAGAAGTTCGGTGTTTGGCTCTTTGAAAAGAAATTTTGTTTAAAGAAAAAAAATCCCTTGAGAAAACCTCCCTATACAGTGTTTATATGCATTCAGCTGAATTCTCTGGTCATTCTGGTTGCTGCCTTGGGAAAAGATAAAGAGGCTGGGCCTCTGTCTTTGGGAGTGCATGGGAACAAGTTGTTTTTTCTGGCTCTAGAAAGATGGGCTAAATCCCCAGAAAAATAAATGTGTTTAGAAGGATTGGGTGTTTCTGTGGCCCTGGCTACATCACCAGCATCCCACTGCTCTCTTTTAAGATTTTAATGCAGCAAGCCCTTGATTTTGTAGAACCAGTTGCAAATGAAGGGAAAGCAAAGAGGTAGTTCTTCAGTCTCTGGGAGGAACACACTGATAAAAGCAGCAAGCATGTGGGTGAGAGCAGGCAGCCAGCACATTCAGTGATGCTGTGTGAGCACCAGAGGCAAAGCCTCCCTCCACTGTAAGAAGCAGCAAGCAAGGGTAACTACAAGAAATAGGAGCAAGGCAAATACCTATTATAGTAAATGCACCAACTTGTAACATCTTCCCCTTTAAACTTCCTTGATTTTAATTTCATTTCATCACTTTAGGGTCTGTTGGTTTTGTGCAAATCAAGTTTTAGACAATGAAAGTAAGTGGGTCAGTTTTATCCCGTAAATTTGTAAGCATTAGCACAGTAACATCATGCTGAGGTTTAAAAAAAGCTATTATTAAATAATTCATAGAAGTATTTCACGTCATTTTTCAAAAATCTGAAAGTGCAGCCTAGTTTGCCAGGTTTAAGGGAAACTAGCACTTACACAGCACTCTCTTTTTTTTCTTTCCTGAGTTTTTATTGTAGTGCAGCAGTCAGAATATCACTTGTCTGCTCCTCACAATATTGCATAGCAACATATCCTCTCTAGGCAGAAGTGGCCTTGATCTTTTCAGATCAAGAAGAGAAATGTTTAGAGATTTTCCTTTTCAAGTTTTAAGTTTGGGACAATATCCATGGATGAGGATTGCAGCACATGTGTTCATCTAGATAAGTGGATGAAATTCTGTTTCAGAATCCACTTGGCTCCCGATGACTGAAGCAGGGAACATGGGTCCGAAGAGGTTATAATGCTTAAGCAAATCCATTTAGATCAGGAATCCAGTTTTCTTAGAGGTTTGGGGATGACCATGGCTCTTCAGGACATGGTTTAGCTGTCACAGTGGTGTTGGGTTGTTGGTTGGACTTGATCTTTGAGGCCTTTTCTAACCTTAATGATTCTGTGAATCCTATATGCTGAAAAATACCCATTTACAAAGGGCATGGCTCTGCTTTTGTAATAGCTGTGAAGCAAGAATCAGCTAGAATGTGGCGGTTCAAGAAAACACTTAAAATTGTTTCCTCTCTTTCTGTTTCTCCTCTAGCTCTGGGATTGTACACCGTAAATGCGGTATATGGAGACACTATAACTATGCCTTGTCGTCTAGAAGTACCAGATGGTCTTATGTTTGGAAAATGGAAATATGTAAGTAAAGCTTACTTTACATTTATTAAAGCTGGTATAAGAAGTTGTGTATTTCTGGTGTGTGAGAATACAAGATACCAATCATAATGATTTCTGCCTCAAATACAACGACAATCATGCTTGTGTTTGAAAGACTACAAGAACCCAGTCTGCATAATTTCTGCCAAGCATTGATTAGAGGTTTGAGGAATTAATTCCATTGTTCAAGAGAAATAATTATTTGGGAGTTCTCTGCCAACCTGTATTAAAGATCTGGCACATTACCCAGTGGTGTCTCACTTGCTTAATGGAGCCATCCTTGTACATTTGAATACTTCTGAAGTGGGTTGCCTGAGGCAGGGCATGCTTCAGCTCTGGGAAGGTGCTGTCCCCTGGTCTGGTTGGTCTGACAGTCACTCATTGTTTCATGCTTCAGTGTGTTTAATGCACAAAAAAAAAAAGAGGACAGACCTGGCCGTAGGAGAGTTGCTGGTGGTTTCACTCTGATGTGTCTGGTGCTTAGAGAACAGAGACAAAACCAGCCATGCTCTCCTCATTGTATTGGTCAGCCTACAGTAGGAACACTGCAGGATGCACTTACCCTACATGCAATTAATATCCAGAGGCAAAAGGAGAATAAGCAGATAAAAGTCAAATGAAACCTGGAAGCGTATGTGGAAGAAAGCACCAGGATACCAAAACCCTTTTGCTTCTCAGACTGACATCGGAAAAATGGTTTTCCTGCCTCAGTCAAGTTCAGAGAAATCTCCTCTTGTGCTCAAACCACAATGTAACCAGCAATAACAGGTCATGTTTTACACTGACAGTAGAGTTAATATTCCATAGTTCTCTTTTTAAGTGATATCCACCTGCCTATTTTTCAGCAGACTGCTGTGTTTCATAATCCCCCCTGGTTCCTTCCCTTGTACCTGGAAGTTTGTAGTGTTTGCAGACCTTATCCTCTCAAGAGTTGCTGCTCCACAAACATATTTTGGGAAGTGAAGTCAGAAGTCTGTGGAGGATGATTCCCTAGAAGGAACAGTGAAACTGTTTCAGTATAAATGTTCAGAAGATGTTGGATGTGCTTTTTAGTCTGCTCACTTTTCTTGGGAAGGAGTTCATCTATATGAAGATGCAAGGCTATTCTGAGAAAAAAGAAATGGATAATGGGTTTATTTGGATTGTTTGTCTCGGACAAGTACCAAGCAGCAAATGGAGACCTTATAGCTTCTACTTGCAGGACATTAAACCAAACATGCAAAAAAAAAAAAGTCCTTTCAATTGCTATTGTTGAAACTTGACACAGCCCACACTTACACCTATTCTCCTAGGGCAGCTCCCTTGTTTTAGCAGAGGGATAGAGTCAGTTTAGGCGGGGGGTTTTAGGTCAAGTAATTATTTCATTGGAAGAAGAAAGAACTCCATTTTCTGTTCTGCTGCCTTGGGAGTAGCACTTCAGGTTGCTGGTGGGAGCCTGGGGGCACCATGAGACGTATCAGAGCAGAAGCAGGTGTAGCTCCCTTTGTTTTCTGCCTGTGTGTGATTGTGCCCTGGGTTGGGTTACAGACTTAAGAGCCCATTTGCTCTTGACAGCTGATTTTACAGATATTGAGTCAAGGCAATGCTTCCCTTCCTATGTGTAACAGACATCTAGAGTAATCCAGGAGTTAAAAGTGGGAGAGAGGGAAAGACTCTGAGGCAATTTAAGCCTCGTGTTGGCTGTTGCCTCCTGCTCCCTTCCTGGCTCTGACACCACTCATCTCTTGTCAGATCATCATCATGCTTTTGTGGGCTCTGGAATCAAGCTGACTACAGTGTTGGGAACACTTCTTGCATCAGTGCCATAAGGTGCAAGGGATAAAAGAGAATTAAAATGTTTTCAGCCCCCAGCACAATACTGAACATAAAAACGGAGTCAACCTTTCACCTTACTCCTTTTAAAGGCAGATAGTGTATGTCCCTGCTGTGTGTGGTGTGTCTGTGTGTGTAGGGGCAGGGGAAATTAAATCATGCAGAACTAAGCCTGTAACTTTGTCTCTCAGAAAAATAAATTTTTGATCTGGTAGGTTTGTGCAAGGCTGTCAACTTTGTGGTCCTCTATAGGTTGTCAACTGCATACTGATTAAGATAAGGAGGACATCTAGAAAAATGCATTTTTGCAGATGATCTTGAGATGCATCAACATTTGATTGTATTTATATTCCTATGTCACAAGCTCTTGAGTCCTTTAAAAAAAAGAAGAAAAAAAAAAAGGCTAAAAACTATTTTAGAATAAAAAAGGCAGTTGTGCCTGATTAAATCTTGCATTTGGAATGAAGTCTGAATATCCCAGAAAAATAATATGAATATGTAAAATAACCATGAAAAAAAGGAAACTAGGGCTTTTGAACCTAATTCACGAATACTCAAATTCTGTTTCAAATACTTTTCCATGCAGAGGAAGTGGTGCCAGAACCACCAGCCTTCATTAGAGGAAGCCCTATGCTATGCTGAGACTAAACCAAAGAATTGAAATTATTTCTACTGGCAATATTCTCAATGTGTACCATGTCTTAAACTAGCTCTCACATTACACTGAATTTCTTGTTTGTACAGCAGAAGTTAATCAGGCAAAAAAGCCATTTGACGTAGTTTTCAGATTGTTTAAATTACAGGGTTTTACCAATTGCAGATCTTCAGGAACTTCTAAATGAATGTTTATGCAAAATAGAGGTGTTTATCCTTTTATTGTAGGAAATGCCAAATGGATCTCCAGTATTTATTGCCTTCAGATCATCAACAAAAAAAAATGTACAGTATGATGATGTACCAGACTACAAAGACAGGTTGAGTCTTTCAGAAAACTACACATTATCCATCAAGAATGCAAGAATCAGTGATGAAAAGAGATTTGTATGTATGCTAGTTACAGAAGATGATGTTTCCGAAGAGCCAACGATAGTCAAAGTCTTCAGTAAGTAATCTAGTTCCTACTACTATTACCATTCATCAACATCTAAGTCATAAATTACAAAAACTTCTGTTTAAGGGAAGGATTACAGACAAGAAAGTAAATTTGGCTGAGTAAATAATAAAGACTAGCAAATTTCTGCAGCTTTCAAAAATGTAATCTGCTGGTGGCATTTACGTAACAGGACTGCCTGCATTTGCAGTTTATTCGTGATAAGTGCTGGCTCAAAGAGAATTTTAGGCTTTGATAATGACTCACTTAAGTGATGTCATTTGGCCTTGGAAATGAAAAATGTAAAATTAGCACTGATTATTTTTCATTTATTCTCTGAGCAAGTTTTTCTGCAGAAGGGAAGCATTAACTGTGTGCGGTCTGTCTGCAGGGTTAGATCAGAGGCGAGGTTTAAACCAGCTCTGAGTAGCCAGTGTGCAACAATGTGAACTGTGAGTGAGCAAACAAGAGGCTGGAAAACAAGTTGCTAGCTCCAGATGCTTATTTTGTCCCTTGCTGAGCTGTCAGGAGGAAGCCCAGCCTGGAGATCTGCTTTAGAGCACAGCAAAGTCTATCAGCAATTGATCAATCTATCGATCTCACTGCTGATGTGCAGTGTGAATTCCCATGCTCTCGTGCAGTCCTGCTCTGAGCTTTCCAAAGAGTGTGGGCAAACCTGGCCTCTTCCTGGTGCTGATTCAGAGCAGATACGTAAACCCTCAGACCCTGACTCAGGCTGTGGAGGCTGCCTGCTGTTCCTTTTTAGGGGCTTTACTTTGCTCAGCAGATCTGAGCCCCTAAAAAGGAACACTTGTAAATGCCACCCTGCGACTTCAGTGGCTGTCTTCCTCGGCTCCATGTTTTTACATGACTTTTTTTTGGCCTTTGAGCCTCTTCAAATAGATTAACTCCCTTTTGTGGGAATGCTTTTCTCGCAGGGATGGGCAGCTTCAAACAGCTCACACGTCTTTTTTTGGAAAACATTGATTTTTTTTTTTTGGAAGGGCACCCTTGCTCTTTTTCCGGGGAGTAGGTGTCAGGGAGTTGTCAGTAGTGTCTAGGCAGAATCTTGTCAGTGGCATAAGTGAGTCTGAACTAGACTAGGAATCAACAGTAATTGCTTTATCTTGTTTCACTTTCCATTTGACTGCAAGAACAATCGAATTAATGACAGCAGGGAGGAGAGTGTTCAGAGCACCCATAGTAAACACAGTACTTCAAAGGAAATGGTAAAGAATTATTATGTTTACTTACCACACAGCAGTAAATATGTAGATGAGACAGTGGTATATGGTAAAAGGAAACGCTAACTGTTTGAATTACTGTTTACTGTACTAAATATTAACACAACGCTAACTCAACCATGGAGCACAGCTTGTATGTTTTATTGTATGCATTAATACTTACAGTGAAAGCTTCTGTTTACTAACGAAGATAAGAATACAGGATGCCACACATGTAATGTGGCCAGCTTAGCACTGCAAGAAAGAAGTACCCTTGCAATTTTTAATTTTGAGTTTACAACTTTATTTAGAATTCTCTTACCCTCTCTGTGTTTAACTTCTTAAATCTGGGGCTTGGGGTTTCACTTTTTGTTATTGCTTGCTTGCTTTCTTAGTCTAATTAAGAGGAGTAAAGAGTAGTCTGCAAACTTCATTTGTTTAAACAGCAGACTTCCTAACTTCTTGAATCACAGATCCAGTAGGCTACAGCAGTGGAAACCCCTGTAAACCAAAAGTTTTGTGCACCTGAAACTCAGCCTGGTGACTGCACTCACGGATGGCTGAAGATGGGTTTCACTGGGGCTTGTCACCTCCTCAGCTTTGCTAACTGCTTAACTCAGAACTAACAAGCTGGAATGTCTCATTGCACAAGTACCACCTGCCAGTCTCACTCACTGGACTACTCAAATGTTTAAGTTCTACCAGCTTTCCAGATGTCAGCATCTTTTTTTCTGGAATTAAATGGCCAGTTTCCAAAGCAGAGCAGCCCAGCAGACATCAGCTGTTGTCCTGTTACACCAGTGCTTGGCTTTTGCAGTCAGTGATCTCTTTTCTTCCCTATTATACGGCCTACAGAGAGTTGCAGAGCACCCTGGCAAGCTCTTAAGCTGGGAGATAAGCAATGTGCTGAAGTTGCAAACCCACCAAAGTGGGCTCTGCTGCTGCCAAGTTTAAAAAGTCTTCTTGCTTCAGATGCTGAGCTAGTGAATGCCAAATGAGTCTTTCACAGTGAATTATGTTGGTGCCCACGATGCGGAGGTGGGGACCTGGCTGCAGGCAATTCCCCTTCAGAATCTGCTCCGAGACAGCAGATGGTGGCATCTCAACTGGGGCCCCTGTTCTGTCACCAGAGCACTTGAAATAGGTTGGATATTAGAAAGAATTTCTTTACGGAGAGGGTCATCAGACATTGGAATGGGCTGCCCAGGGAAGTAGTGGATTCTCCATCCCTGGAGATATTTAAAAAGAGACTGGATGTGGCACTCAGTGCCATGGTCTGGTAACTGCAGCGGTAGTGGATCAAGGGTTGGACTTGATGATCTCTGAGGTCCCTTCCAACCCAGCCAATTCTATGATTCTATGAATAGTGAGAGCCACACAGGGGTCACAGAGCAGTGGGTCCTCCCCTTCCCTTGGCATGAGCATTGGAGGGGAGGGTCCAAAGCACAGAGTAGGTCTTCTCAAACCAGTCCTAGGGGCAGGGGGGATGAGAGATGAAAGGAAGGAAAGCAGAGGTGGTAAAAGATGTTGTGGGTTGTGGTCTGATCAGCTGTGACAGGCAGCCACCTATGCCTGCTTACGGGACCTGAAAATCTGAACCAGAAGGCCTGTTAATGGTCTTGTAAAAACTGATTTGCTTGAATTGATGTGAAAATTTTTTGCCCTGGACAGGCTTTTACAGCAAATAGGCTAACATTCTTCCTTCAAGACTAACAGAGAAATAAGCATGCACATGTATTAAAATAAAAAAAATCTTTATTAGGCCGCTGTAGAAATCATGATGGTTTTGGTGCATAGCTTTGACTGTTTCTTTTGTTTGTTTTCAGTTTCTGCCACAAGCAAAGTTGCTTGAAAATATCATATGAATATCTTCTTTTGTTGTCTTTTATTTCTCTTTTAATGAGCTTGTTTGTTAGGTCCTGGCATAGCCCTCCAAGCAAAGGATATCTGTGCGTTTGTGTGCACACAAACACAGATGTACACATGTAGGCACACACGGGCAGGGTGAGTGGACTGTTGCAGAAAGGTGTAGGCTTTCTATCTTTGTGACAGCAGGAGAAGTACACCTGCACATTAGTAACTTCACCAGGATTTTGGCAAGGTGGTGGGAAGTTCACTTGGGGATGAGATTACTGACATACATATATTATTTCATAGAGAGCTTGATTTAGGAAACGGATTCTTTATACTGGCATGGTTAAGGATGTTTCAGTCTGTGAATGTATATAATATATGCACACTATATCTAGCGTTCAGAGGCTTTCTTTGACTGTGTAAACAATGATTTTTTTTTTTTCCCCTCTTCTGATTAAATTGTGGGTAAAACTATCTCTTTTGGAGATAAAAATTTGCATTCCGGGCTTCAGGCCAAACAATTTTGACAGACAAGTTATATAGTCTCTAGAAAGTAGGTTTTTTATAATGGAAACACTGATAGATCCTCCACTTTGGCAAGCTAAGAGGTCCATCTACCATAATAAAAGTAAATAAGACATACCGGCACTGAGGAAAAAGTTTATTTTTTTAAAGATAGTTATGACTAACTCAGAATCAGTTAAAGTGATTACATTTATCTCTATCACCCGAATTTCTTAAATATAACAATCCGAGTGAGGAACAATAAACGTTAGAGTAATGATTAGGTTGAATTTGTTCCTTTATAATGTGACAGCTCAGCTACAATAGTATCCACAGTAAAGCTGCTTTAAGTTCCTATAGGTTCTTTACCACCAGTTCCTTCTCCAGCAATGTGTATCATATAACTGAGATAGATTATATCTGGTTCTCTCCTCCCAGGTGCTGAACTGGTTTGCATGTCTAGAATATGAATTGTCAGAATGAATGGAATTCATTATGAAAAGTATGATAAATTTTGAGGTTATCATTTTTCCTTTTCAGTCTATTTACTAATACTGAGGTACCTCACTTTTTCTTCTTTTAATGACAGTTAGGTAAAACTATACCAGGACAGATTGTTCTATTTACTCTGAAAGTCCATATATCTTTTAGTAACTTTTTGTTTTTTCAAACATCTGTTTGTGCTCCCTTCACTAATGCCTTTATCCTTCTTACGTTTTAGAACAACCCTCTCAACCAGAAATCCTACATCAAGCAGACTTCTTAGAAACAGAGAAGCTACAGATGGTAAGAGCAGCTTTCTCCCTCAAAGTTATGTGCCTCGTGGCTGCCTGAAATTCCTTTGCAATCAAAATGAAGAGAGGTGATGGACTGAGGCTCAGAGAAGGTACACGTGTGCACACCTGTCCTTCAGAGGTTGTGATCTAGAGCCAAGCTGAGCACGGAACACTAATACATTTCTGTATTAGCCCTGCCTTATTCTGCAAACAAATAGAGATCATGCTGATCTTAGACACACCACTGAACCCTCTCCCAAACTGTACCTAAACCTCACTGATGGGATTTGTTTTATTTAAAAAAATAAGTAAATAAATAGAAATGATCTGGAGTTAAGCAATTGAACTTCGTAGACATTTTTACCCAAAGCAGTATGAGCCAAAAAAAAATAGAATTATATTAAAATACTGTGGAGAAAAACAGTGACTAATTCCTATCTGTTATTGCAGCTCGGGGAGTGTGTTGCAAGAGATAGTTATCCTGAAGGCAATGTTACATGGTACAAAAATGGGAGAGTTTTGCAGCCCGTTGAAGATGGTACGTTTCACTATTGGCCAGAGTCCACAGAGGAATGTATGCATGAAGAATTTGGATCATAAGTGTTGCTCTACTTTATTCTCAATTATTGTTCCTTTGAGAAAACTACTTATATGGAAAGAGGAACTTGAAGAAACTTCTAGGCCTTCCAGAGCACCCAAGCTTTGCTATATAATCTCTTTCAGTTCCAGCTTTAAAACCACATCGCCTTTGTTAATGCTGTAACAAAGCTATTTAGCTAGCAGAAACCTTTGTCTAATTTCCAACTTATTATAAGGTATTAACTGTCTCCATTTCACAACTGTCCAGGATTGTGATTTGGACCATGTAGATCATCTTACACAGATATTTATTTTTTAGGATATATAGGAGGAACATTTTTTTTTCCCTCCCTTTCAACTTTAATTTTGAAAGGGTGATCAGACCACAGTATGTAACCTTCCATAAAAAAGAGAATGCTTACAAAATGAAGTTATAAATATAATCATCTGTATTATTTTTGCCAGCACTTTTGAGATCTTCTTTCTGTCTTAGGAGTTAATCTGAGATTTGTATTAAAAAAAAACAAACACCAATTTGTAATTAGTTTTTTTGTTCTGATTTGATTTGAAATAAACAGTATGTTAGGACTGTTTTGTTGATAAAAGATTCCTGGAATATGTCAGTGGCAGTACTAGAAGTAACCTGTAAAGTCTCTTGGGTAATTTGTCATGTGGCTTGTATGTTTGCAGCCTGAGAACAAATACAGAACAGTCAGCAAAATTTAGGAGGAAGGTTGCAAATTCTGTCTATGTGACACTGAAATAGTATTTCCTTTTCAGTTGTAGTCATAAATTTGCAAAAGCTTGTGAACAAATCTACTGGACTCTTTACCATGACATCTTCTCTTCAGTATGTGCCAACAAAGGAAGATACAAATGCCAAGTTTTCTTGCATTGTGACCTATTATGGACCATCTGGCCAGAAGACAATACAGTCTGAACCAGTTGTCTTTGATGTTCACTGTAAGTTATTAAAAAGCATCTATTACTATATGAAGTCTGCCTGTGGGGGGGGGGAGAGAACAAAATCAGGGAGAGTGTACAAAACAGACGTTTCTGCTTAGCTGACAAGAAGTTTTTTTCAAAGCTGATCAGCAGCAAGGAGGTCCAAGTACATTGTGTAATTTTTACTTGTCTTCAGATTTACCTGAGATTTTTTTTCTTTCTGACAGTAGAATTTTGAGATTGCATTGACAAGAGGAAAGTGGTAATCACAAGAAGTTAAAGTTAGAACTGTGAAAAGCACATTTAACAGAAGTTAAGAGTGGCTGAGAAGAATGACTCTTTGTGCCCCTTGAAATATGCAATAAATACATAATACCTTTTTTTTTCATATACTCTAATGTTTCTCTCTTTTGCAGAGTCAGCACTAAACAGCTGAGGTTGGCAGACTACCTTGCGCAAAGCTCAATGGCTTCCCTACAGCTCCTAGATGCTGACTGGGTTTTTTTCATATGTAAAATGTATCATTTGAATGCTGGTAGACTTCTAAGTTGAGAATTTGTGTATTTACTCCCAGCTGGCCTAAGTCCTAAAGTAACTTTCTTACTGCCTTATTGACCAAAGTGGAACTTGTCACAAAAGCACGGAATGTTAGGGGTTGGAGGGGACCTCTGAAGATCATCAAGCCAAATCATCCCCCTGCCAGAGCAGGACCAAAACTAGGGCAGGTCACTCAGAAATGCATGCAAACAGATCCCTAAAGTCTCCAGAGAAGGAGACTCCCCAGCCTCTCTGGAGAGCCATGGCTCCGTAACCCTTACAGTAAAGAAATTCTTCCTCATGTTGAGGTGGAATTTCCTGTGCTCTATCTTGAATCCATTGCCCCTCATCCTATCACAGGGCACAAGTGAGAACAGGTTGTCCCTTCTTGACTCCCAGCCCTCATATATTTATACACACTAATTAGATGCCCTCTCAGTCTTCTCCTCTCCAGACTAAAAATCCCCAGGTCTCTCAGCCTTTCTTCATAAGGCAGTGTTCCTTTCCTCAATCATCCTCATAGCCATCTGTTGTACTCTCTCAGTAAATCCCTGTTCCTCTTGAACAGGGAAGCCCAGAACTGGACGCAGTACTTATAGGTGAGGTCTCACTAGGGCAGAGTAGAGGGGGAAAAGAACCTCCCTTGATCTTCTGGTCATACTCTTCTCAATGCACCCCAGGATCCCATTGGCCTTCTTGGCCACATTGCTGTCCCATGGATAACTTGTCCACTCCAAGGTCCTTCTCCATGGGGCTGCTCTCTAGCAGATCACTTCCTAACCTGTACTGGTGCATTTTTTTATTCCTTCCCAGGTGCAGGACTCTGCACTTGTTCTTGTTGAACCTCATTAGGTTCCTTTCAGCCCAGCTCTCCAGTCTGTCCCAATCTTGCTGAATGGCAGCACAGCCTCCAGATGAATCAGCCCCTCCTCCCAGCTTTGTGTCATCAGCTGATGACAGTCTGGCTGAGCAGACACTCTGTCCCATCATCAAGGTCACTGATAAAGATGTTGAACAGGACCAGACCCAGCACTGATCCCTGGGGCAGTCACAGGTCTCCAGCTGAACTCTGCACCACTGATCACCACTCTTTGGGCTCTCTTGTGTAGCCAGTTGTTAATCCATCTCACTGTCCATTCTTCTATCCCACATTTCCTGAGCTTGCTCAAGAGGATGTTATGGAAAACTCTGTCAGAAGCCTTGCTAAGGTCAAGGTAGACTGCATCCACTGCTCTCCCTGCATCTACCCATTCAGTCACAACATCACAGAAATCTATCAGAATAGTCAAGCATCATTTTCCCTTGGTAAATCCATGCTGACTACTCCTGATAACCTTCTTCATTTCTGTGTGAAGAGCCACTCCATCATTTTTCCAAGGAAGGAGGTGAAGCTGACTGTGATCTTGCTTCTTGCCCTTTTTGAAGACTGGAGTGACATTGGCTTTCCTCGAGTCCTCTCCTGTCATTCTCCTTTGCATAAACAAAACAGGCTGCTGGCAGGGAAGGTCAGAGGTTGCAATTAGAGAGGGGGAAGAGGCACTTCAAATTCTTGTAAAATCACAGTTCTGAAGGACTGTAGAAGGCAGCTGATGGTAGCAGAATGAAGAGGAACAGGAGATCCGCAAGATGTCAAGTCAAGTGGTACCATTTATCCTGGATGAGAGTAGAAGGTCTTATGGCCACTCAAAGAGTCACCAACAAAGATAACTAGGCAAAGGTGATTTTAATACAGATTTATAGAAGTGCAACATACCCAAATTCATTGGTGGGGTTCACTCTATTATTTACTATGTGAAAGGGACACGTAGGGATTGGAACTGTATCCCTGATTCACATGGGATCAGGGGAAATGATTTTTACAGGGATAGAAGATATGTAGTCAGGACCAGGTTGGAGTGATTTGCACAGGAATTGTGGAAAACAATGAGGAAGGCCCTACCATTGAGTCATGAGATTCAGGATGGACCCTCTTGCTTTCTGAACTCCTCAGGGCGAAATCTGGATGCGGCTGAATCTTGTCAATGGTTTATGACTAAAAGGTTTAGGTGTAGGGATTTCAGTGTACTGCTTTAATACATAATTATGGGTCTGTGTGATTTGAAACAGCAACAAACTGAGGTTGATTGACACTATTATAACAAATTACAAAATTAGATTATATGATTTTCTAGCAATACTTAATCACTTGATAGTCAACAATTTGTTATAGTGGTTCAATTAAAGATATAACAACATTTCTAAACTAAATTGCTCACACACAGATACAGACATTAACCTATGTTGAGATGTTATATTTCAGTACCTTATGATCACTGGAGTGCATGAAAAGAAGTTGCAATGAAATATTTCTCCAATTGATCCGCAAGATGGAATTACAGTAAATTACTATAATTCAATCTATTTGCTTCAAAATGAGAATTTGCGAACTACTTCTGCTTTTTCATTAGATAAGCCATCTTCCTTTGTGAGGCACA
Source organism: Calypte anna (assembly GCF_003957555.1). Classification (NCBI taxonomy): domain Eukaryota; kingdom Metazoa; phylum Chordata; class Aves; order Apodiformes; family Trochilidae; genus Calypte; species Calypte anna. The sequence goes on along the minus strand of NC_044244.1, from coordinate 76,385,372 downwards.
GGGTAACAGTCTGCTATGATCCCAGAGAGCTCCAAAGGGCCTCATTTCAGGACTGATACTTATAGGGTCACAGTACAATTGACTTTAGTCAGTGTGTTTCTTCAAGGCAACAATTTGAGTCAGATGAGCTTTGGCAACTTTCAGAATGGGCAGGAGGGGTGTCATACTTTTCCTGGCTGACAACAGCTCCAGGTACAGTTAGGGAGTGCTTGATCATCCAGACTTACTGAGTTTGAACCAGGACAAGGAGGTATGCAATTGTTTTAAGTCACTGCTCCAATAGGTAAGGTCAGAAAGTGCCAGATTGTCTCAGCCCACTGCACATGCTATTGAAACAAAAACAATACTGGGCCTGCAGCCCTTGTAGCTAAAGCAAGAACAATGTTGGCTAGTGTTGATACTTCAGTGTGCCTCAGTGAGTAAAGGATCTGCACCACCACACGTTTCTGAGCTGTAATAATACCTCAGCTTATAAAAGTCTCTGATTTGGAAATGATGGTATCTTAAGTATATAGCCCAGCCATCCAATAGGGTCTTAATATACATTAAGTATCTGTAATCCAGTTGAATGCAAAGAAAATTAGTGAGGCATTGAATTTCCCTAGTTAGCACATATACTGTTGCCTTGAAGATCAAAGACATAGGCTTGAAGTGGCAGGGAATGTTTTACCTTGATACCTCCTTCCTTGGTGAAGTTTGCTGAGACACAGAGTAGGGGGGGTCAGGGTTGACCTTGGCCACATCAAATCGAACCTCAGAGCAGTTGCTTTGTGTTTTTACCTGGAGAAGTCAGAGTAAACTAACATCTTTTCACCAGTTGTTTCTCTAAGAATGACAACCAGCAGACCTGAGACGAAAATCTGTGGAAAGTTAGCCATTATCCTAGGAAATAACATAGAGGTATCAAGTCTGCAGCCACCTATCCTGTCACTTCTAAAGCCAGAGGCTTTGTTGTTGTTCTTTTGTTTGGTTGGTTTTGATTTTGCTTTAAAGTTGGTGACCAACTTTCACTGGGCTTTTTTTTTTTTTTTTTATTTGTGGAGCCCTATGGCTCAAAGAATAACTCTTCCTGTGTATGGCACATGTTCACAAGGAAGAAGTGCAAGTACGTGTTGCTGTTGCTTGCCAGGAGATGCTTTGTTGTCCTCATTTCCACATCACATGTATGCATTAGGCTCACCTGTTGAGGTGAAGTGCTTGCAGATTTTTGTGATTCATGTATGACATGCACGTTAAGGACTACCCAATATGAAGTAAAAAGAAGGCAGCACAGCAGTGCAGAATAATCAGTGTGCCAGGTACCATGTACACTCCATCTTAAAGATTTAATGTTTGCTCAACTAATCCTTGTCCAGAAACATGCAATTTTAATACAGTAGCTTTTCTTCCAGGGTTGGGTGGTTCTGATTAATTTAGCCAAGAGTGAGAGGCAGACACACCCTTCAGTACTGAAGAGGCCTTGAGTTTTGGCTTTGAACTATGGAGTTATCTAGTTTCCTGCTGTAACATCAGTTGCTTGCTCTGCTCAGATGCATGTTCAAATGAATTTGTGAAACTCTCTATTAATAGATGTCCAAAGCTTCAACAGATGGATTTCTTGACTGATGTTGGTTGATGATAATGACATGTCTGATTTGGTTTTGGTTTTTAATTTAGTTCAGTGATCCTAATTAGTTTCTCTCTCAATACATGGGATTTTTTTTAATGAGTCAGATGTAACGCAGATGAAAAAAAAAAAACCCATGGCAGAATCCAGCTCTAAGAAATGGAAGTCTTTCAGGCTTTTTTATTTTTTTTCAGATTAATTTTCACATCTGTTGTGTTTTGCATCTCTGATGCAAGTAGAAGAAAGTAATAAAGACATGATAATCTGGGGAGATTTCTTGCAAGTTGTCCGTTTACCGTAAAGAAATGGGAAGAGCATGGTTAAAACTATACCTACACAAGTTTTTTTTAAAAGATAGGCCTATTCAGTTAGGATCTAAGAAATGTTTTACTGTTTGGGTTTTTCTTTTAGATCTGGGTTAGTGCAGGCTTTAGAACTCAAGTGTTTAATAGCTACTTGACACCCTGGAAGCAGCCAGCCACTGTAACCTCGTATGACAGGAAGAGTGAAATATCTCCTGCCAAGTTGGGTGCTAGTTGGAAATTAATAACTTAGCTCACTAGCAGTAGTTATCAGCTCTAGTTTGCAGCTGTATCAAGCAAGCTACCAGAAGTAACATGAGTAATGCAAGAGAAGTCTTGGAGCTGGACAGTTAGACAATATCTCAGATACCTAAATTATCTAAACTCCAGGTATATTGTGTTCTGCTCAGCTTTAATCAGTGTAAAAAGATAATGCTGGTCAGGCAGACTTTCCAATCATGCCCTGTTGTTCAGTGTCTGTCTTGGTATGGATAAGCTTCTTTTCATAACAGATTAGAATCAAAGACTCTTTATACTCATGCTGCTTCCAGCATCAGTGTTTTTCTTGAAATTAGATACTTGTGGCTGTGGTGGGTCTGGGATAGGAGCATTCACTTACTGAAAACTGCTTTTTGGTGCTGGTGCCTTGCAGAGAGTAGAAGCTTAGGTTCATGGAAGCACAGGATAAGATGGGCCAAACCATGTATATGTGCGACTGAGAGGCAAGATATGCCTTCACCAGGCTGCTCCTGTTTATTAGAGAAAACTGGGGAGCACATTACTTATGTTAAACAGCACTCAGCATTGCACTGAATACTGTCTTCAGGTTGTGTCTTCCTCAGAAGGTTAACCTCTTCACTTCAAGAGAACAGTTTAGTTAGTCTGTAGGTTGTTTTTTTTCCACCATTAATGAATGAAATTAAAGATTTTCTCTTAGTTGATTGCAGTAAATAGAAGGGTAAGATATTTCTACAGGGAGACTTTGATTTGCAAGAATGTCATTCTTGTTTAACTGTGTCCATTTTTAATCCAGTTCTGTTCATCTCTGTGGGAAAACTTGTTCCACATTAAAGTCCTAAAGTCTTTCTCATTGTAATTCATCCCTTTTCAGTCATGAAACAAAGACTGAGCAATTCTAGGGTATATAGTATATGTAGACATTCTTTATGGTAATTTTTTTTTTTTGTCACCTTCATGTAAATTACAGAGCAGCAACAGCCTCCTGCACAGGCTAGCTCACCAAACATCCCCTGAAAATGGGGTTTTGGCCCAGCAGCCACCAAGAGGCATTCATGTGATTCCTAGCCAGCTACTTCATCATATCTTTTATATTCACCACCGGCAGCATTGCTGGACTTCCCTTTCCTAAGCAGGCAGAAGTCGTCCATCAGCTCTGCAGGTACCGACCTGGAAGCTGTTAGGATGTGGAAGCTCGCCAAGGCTCTTGCATCTGAAGGAAGGAGGGACATGGCTTGTTGAAGCCCACTCCCCCCTCCTCCTTTGATGAGGAGTGAGAGGCTGTGTTAGGGCTATCAGTCATCAAGAGGCCACAGCAGTGTGTGACTCCCATTATTGAGAAATCCCATAGCAGAAAACAGACGTGATGAATGCTTTAAGGGTCAGAAGGGCTGCGGAGCATACGCTTCACTAAACACCCAGAATCCACTGTCAGGCAAGCGTTTCTCTGCTGTGTAGATTTCTTTAGTGTCTCATAATAAAGTGCACTGTACTGTGTCCTAATGCAACTCTGGCATCCTTGGTAAAATTTTATTTATGTGTTGAAATGAAAGCAGTCAGAGTTATCTGCCTATATTATTTCCTTTAAATTTGTTCATTTTACTTCATTTTTGAAGAATTACATTTAGGCTTCTACTTACAAAGAGCAGCATGTATTAAAGCCTTAAAAAAATTACTAAAGTAAAATGTAAGTTATAGTTCAACTTCACTGAACATGACAAAAGCATGTTGCATTTACAGTACTGTTGACTATGTTAAGGGTCCTATTATGTTCACCAAATTTATCTTTCTGAAAGCCTGTAGTGATCAGCATATAGAATAGGCTGAACATAGTTGGTTAGTTCATATTTCTTTCTTTTTAATGCAGGAAGGCTATTATCTTGTACTAACACAGGGCATTGAGAGCTTCGGTTGCTTTTCCGATTGCTGCATTCCTCCAGACAGCGAGCTTCACAGAGGACAAGTTAATCCCTCATAATGAAATCACACCATGAAACTGTTCATACTGATTAGAGCTTTTTCTTTTAAGCTCATGACATGGTTGTAATCACTGCTGTTTCAGTTACAGGTATTTTGGTGAAGAAAAATGAATTTAATGTAGTGTGCCTTCTTTGCTTTCCCTTCATTGGCAAAAATTTAGAAAGTGTGATTAACTTCAATTCTTATATAAGAAGATCTACACCTGTGAATGCCTTTACCTGTTTGATGATAAAATCCCATCCCATTTCCAGCCATGAATTATCATATACATATGGTTACTGTGTTAGTTTTTTTCAGAAGCTATTAAATGTGCACATTATTTTGACAGATCCAACAGAGAAGGTGACTATTCAAGTGCTGTCACAAAGTACCATTAAAGAAGGTGATAACGTCACTCTGAAGTGCTCAGGAAATGGCAACCCTCCTCCACAGGAGTTCCTGTTTTACATTCCAGTAAGTCCTGTCTCACTGTCACTGCATAGTGAAATATTCTGTATTGTCCCTTCCTACAGACATTGCTACATGCCAGTGTATGTGTGACTTTATAATAAATGAAGGAAGGAATGTGATGTGACTAAAACTGAAGATGCACATGGACAATTATGTCAGACTCTGAGAATGCCTCACCTTAGTTCACAAAACATTTCGGAAAAAAAACCTTCTACCTCCCATCCCACCCAATGTTATTTTGGGTTTGAATCTACTGAAAATTGCTAGGCTTCATTTCCCATCATCAGATATTTTCATAAGAAGCAGTTTTGACAAAAAGGATTTACACCTTGAATTAAAATCACCTCATCTGTTGTCATAACAGGCGAAGATCCAGCAGTGGAAGCACAGGAAATTAATTCAGCTATTTTCTGGACTTCAACAGATGAATCTTTCTGCAATTTCTTTTCTTTAATTAATTGCTTGGTGGCATAACAACACCAAAATGAACAAGTGTTTCAGCACAGGAGAAAGCGTAGAACAAATTGTCAAATGCATGAGATGCAGATTGATAAAAATTAAGGCTTTGGTACCATTAGTGTTGGTGAAATCCACAGACAGATGTGGCTTTTCTGTTCTAAGAATCCTAGTCCTGTTTCCTGTGTCCTGCTTCTCTCTCCTATTTTACCTTTTTTATTTTTGGTCCTGCTGCAGTAGTGAGCAGACCTCATCTTGAGAGAGACCAAAAGCAGTGGCATGCTTTCAGGTTTTTCAGAAAACATGCATGTTACCCTTTAAACATTATCCTCATCTACTTAGGACTCCTGGCATGTCTGAGGTGCTGAAACTAGGAGCTGAAGTCCTTGTATCTGGTAACAGCCATTTAGATTCACTCAGTTATCCTAGGAACTCACTTATATGCCAGGGGAAGAGTGTGTGCTATCTCTCCTTGCTCATGATCACAGTGAGCAAGCTGAAAAAAAACTCAGTTTGTTGTATCTTCAGTCTCCCTGTTACTTGATACTATCCCTGTCTCTTCAGGACAGTGGGAATTGGTTATTTCTTGGCAAGACTCAGAGGTATCATAGATCTTTCTGGATTCACAGATATGAATTAGGGTTTTATTCTGTGCTTCCTTCAAAGCTGATCTAGGTCAGTCAGTTGTAATCAGATGAAAGCTGGAGAACTGGTCAGCCAGGGAGCAGCACTTGCTGGCTAATTCAGAGCACCACTTTCTGTAGATAACTGCATGTGAGGTAGTGTATACCCTAACAGGCTCCATACCATGATGCAGATAGGGGAGGGTTTGCTTGTGTTTTTTAAAAATGTGTAGTGCAGTATGCCTTGTTTCGTTTTTCCTAAACTGAATAAATCATTGCAGATACAGTTTTATAAACAATTTGTTTTGCTGTTGTGATTTCTTCAACAGTCTTACAGGTAGACTGTTTCAATCTTTTGCTTTCTTTTTCTTTTCTGCTAAACTTTCAGATTTTGTATTTTTCATATCCTCTTGAAAGAAGTTAGTCATCCTTACAGTTTTACCATCCTTATACAAAAAAAAAATTCTCAAATACATGTTTTATCAGGCCCATATACAATAAAAGTTTTGCTTTCCATTCCACAGGGAGAAACAGAAGGTATAAGAAGCTCAGATACTTATGTAATGACTGATGTGAGACGAAATGCAACAGGAGAATACAAGTGCTCTCTGACTGACAAAAGCATGATGGACTCAACCACCATCACGGTGCACTGTAAGTCACTGCATTTTGCATGCCGGGTTAGATGTTAGACTCTCTTGTACCTTCTGGGATGATCTCTCTCTGCTTTGGTAGATTAGTCTAGTAAACCTACAGGAGAATTGAATGATGGAGTTGGTTTAGAGTAGTCAGGTCTTTTGGGGTTTTATTTTTTATTTTTTGCTGAGATACTTGTTTGAAAGCCTTAACTTTCTCAATTCATTGACTTAGATACAGATTTACTCTGTAACTTTTGTACACTGTATGATGCTATTGAGCTGTCAAATACAGTGAAAATTTTGGTGAAATTATTCTGATCCAGCTGTGCCTTAGAATGTACTCAAAGCACTCAAGCTGGCTCTCAGTGGTATCACCAAAGGTCATGCTTTACATTGGGCTAACATCCTTTCATCTTATCTCAATGAGGGTGACATGTAAGGAGTCTTGGAATTCATTATGATTACACGGTGCAAGTTTGGGCTTTTTTTCACTTTTCCAAAATCCAGAGAGCTACAGAGATCAGTGAAGTTTCTTTAGCTGGATACTGGAATATTTATTCACACTTTATCAGCACCACTTTAAAAGCTTTTCGGTGGCTGCTTTTAATCTGTTCAGGTGAGGAAACAAGTGCAGGAACTCTTTGCAACTTTGCTATACTATCAGAGGCTGGGAAATGAGCCTCAGGCCAATGTTACTAGCTTTCTCCTGGAAAAATCAGTGGTCTGTAGTCTTTCTAGTAGCATCAGTACCTTTAATAGTTTACAGGTTCAGAGGAACATGATGGATAATGAAGTTTAATGGCTCCTGCAGTAGTTAGGCTTTACATATAAAGAAATTTAATGTTTGTGTATTTGGGGGTTTTGCTGTGTCTTTTTTTTGAAAGAGGTACAATGCATGCAGAAAATATCTGTACCTGAATAATTAGGCCTATTCCACCTAATGAATATTTAGGTTTTAATAAGGTTGTCTGCTCTTTCCCTAACTGCCCCTTCTCTTTTCAAAGAGTCAGCATATGTAAGATCTGAAGAGAGCTCTGTACAACTGCTGCTACCTGCTCAGTATCAAAGTTAGCTTGCTAATAGTTTGCTGACCATTGCTTTTATTTTAGCCCAAGTGGATCTCATTGCCTACTTGTGCTTCCATAAATAGTTGCTCTAAAGAATTACTTCCTCAGCTCCAAGTTATTTTTATCAAGCCAATTTTCCTTTCTCTGCTATTTTGTCTGAGTGTCAGAAGAGCATTAGTACTCAAGAGAACCGTGGATGTTCTTGACAGAAATCTTTCCAGTGTTGGCAGCTAGTGCAGCTACTCAGAGCTTATAGGTACAGTCTGGTACCTTGCTGCCTTGCTTCACTTAGGGTTCATTTTGTTCTCTTTTTCTTAAAAACCTCTGTCTTCAATAAAGCCTTTGCTTAAGTGAGGTACAGTGGCCTGGAATAGTTCTGTAATTCCTGAATACCCAAACTATTCTCTGCCTTTAAGCTGCTTTGGTGTCTTGCCTTAATGCTGGTCTAAAGCATTTTTGCAGCATGTTTTTTTTGTAAGGAGAAGTCATAAAAATCTGAAGAAGTCATAAAAATCATAGATGCTTTGTCATATACACCATCTTTCAATTGCTTACTTTATATTAATTTCCTAGTCCAGGTCACAAATTTTTAGTGCTTTCTCCTTCTACTTGCCTACATTTTTGGTGTTACACCTTCAGATTTTTTTTGTCTCCGTGATATTTTTTGTCCTTCAAATACTACTTATTAACATCTATCAAATCCTATTTTTTCTCCCTCTTTTGTTTTATTGCCTACCTTTTTACATAGGGATGACTATTTCTGTCCGTGCTGGTACACTGAAAAAAGCCTTCATTCTGAATCAGTTTTTGTTTCCTCACATTAGATCTTGACACATAAGATTTTTTTCTGTTTTCACTTAAAAAAAGGACAACACAAAGAAACAGACAATTAAAAAACTCTAGTTCAAAATCTGTGAATCTGTTTGTAGTTACTTGTTACGTTTCAACTGTAGTGTTTATTCACAAGCAGATTTTATTGAGCATTATAATTACACTGGCTCCTTTCAGTGTCTAAGTAGGGAAAGCTTTTTGCTGCTATGAAAATATGTTAGCACATCACAGTTATTAAATATTTTATCACAGAATATTCTGGCTTAATACCAAGTTGTTTTTTTCCAAAGATGAATGTAAATTACAAGATTCATAGAAAGCTGAAAATTGACGTTAAAGATCTGAGTTACCCATAATGTATAAAGCAAATTGAGAGAGGAAGAAAGCGTCTCTTCCTTCTCCACAGAACTTAAGGGACAAACTGGGCTCATGTCCTTTGGAGCAGATACAGCACCTGTGCAGCAAGGTCCCAGTTTGAAGCCCAGCAGAACTGAGTACTTGTGGTTGTCATGGTTTGTCTCCCAACAGGGGGAGGAACAGAATAGGATTTCTGTTGTGAATTTGGGTTGGGTTTTTTTTAACACTAGGATGTTAATTTTCTGTCAGCTCTGTGCTTTGAGTAAATTTGCCCAGGATCAGATGAGCAAAACTGGCTGAGGCCAGGAACAAAAAGCCAGGGGGCTGTGGCAGAACCTGTTTACAACCATTTAAACACCTAGAGAAGTAAGGAAAACACCTAGCAATAGAGGATGAGTGTAGTGGTGTATCTCCACTCAGCTGTGAAGAAAAAGCTGGCTTTTGACCCTCAGTTGTTTTTCTTTATTTCTTGCTAGAATTTTCTGTACATACAGCCCAATATGGAGCAGAATTCTGGAACATCCTCTTAGTGATGCTTTCCTTTCTGTTAAAATGTGTTTTCAAGGGAAATAGATTCGCAAACCTTCTAGTAAATTCAAGTTATTTAGAGGTTTTTATTTCCCATTTGTGTTTCTCTATGGGTAAGTTTTATAGTCTTTTCTTTCGCATACTGACACATTGAAAATACAGGAGAAATCACATTTTGAAGGTTGCATAGAATAAATCTTCTATTCTCAGTATACTAGGAGAAGTTTCTGGTGGTCTGCTAAAATATTTGAGGAGCTCAGACCACAGGCAAGATCTGTGCATAGTTTTACCAATTGTAGCACAGCATTCCATCAGAGGCCTCCTTTAAATGCTGGGAGCATTTAAAGCCTGTCCTATGTGTGTAATAGAGTTTCAAAACTGAAATGTTTGTGCTAGTCTTACCCAAATTAATTCCATGGCTGTCTCACATGATGTGGTAATGCATGCAGAATGCACTCTTTGCCTCTTCCCTGTGTTACTTAGTATGCAAAGACAGCAGCAAAATCAATGCAAGACTTGAAGTGAGACCATATTAAGAGCTAGCATATTTTGAAAATGGTGCCTGATGAGAAGTTTGCTTGTGAAGATCATTTCAAAGCCAAAAGGGAAATGTATGAAAAATTTTTTCAACAAAGTTTTGGTTTTTTTGATGGCAAGGATGATGAATTTGGAAATCTTCTGTATGCAAGAACTATTTTCTTTTCATACTTCTGTACCAATAGGATATTGTTTACTAATGAAGCATGTAAGTTGAAAGGTAAAATTACCCTACATCACATTTCTTTGTGGACCCTACAGATAATCTGGCAGAATATTAATTCAAATCAAGTTTCTCTATGGTGTGCTCCTAGAGGGAATCCTGTGCTAAAAATTAGTGTAATTCTATGCTTCCCTCTTAAATCACCTAGTAAATACTGCTCTGATCTATGCAGTTCATCTTGCATGCTCTGAAATTTTCCTGAGCTTCTGTAGCAACTGAGACCACTGTGTGAGAGGGATTGTAGTTTCAGTGATGCCACAAAAAGGAGTGAAGTGGGGGGTTGCAGGAATGGTACCCTGGAGGAAGACTGGGTTGAGGGATTGCTTTGGGCTTGGTGTTGGTCTTGCCTGAGATGAAGGCCAAAAATATAGTATGTTTCTGCTTCTTATGGTGTATGCAAGAGGAATCCTTCCTATATGGTCTTCAGTGGTCTCTTGGGTTTGAGGTACCATCTTGCTTCAAAGAACAAAAGGTTTAAGTAGATGTTGAAGAAGAGGGAAAAATAAATGGATCCTTAGCTTTTTCTTTGACCACCCTTCTGTAGTGGTAGTATGTGCTCAAGAGTAACAGAGCAAGAAGAAACACATCCCAGCTGAATCTATCTGCAAATGCTCACCAGCTGGGTCTTGGATTTTTTGTTTTAGGTTTTTTGGGGTTTTTTTGTGTAAGCAATGGTAGGATCAGGAGAGTCTTGTTAGTTTGTTTGCATTTACTAGCCTGGGGAGACAGGGGGAGAAATCCCCATAGAATACAGAAAGAAAAATCACGTTTTATCTGTTTGGTAAATTCTTCACTTGGCGTGTCCATAGATGAAAGTACAGTTCTTGTGACCCCTCAGACTAGGCATTAGACTTGTAACACAGATAATAATGCAGACTAATAGTACAGGATGGATCCTAGTTGTTCCCTGAAGTTCTGCCTTTAATTAGAATGGTGTTCCCAGGGTAACCACTGAATGAAGCCAGTAGCTAAGCTCGCTGTTTTGTTAAGGAAAACTCACTCACCCTCTTTACCAACTGTGCTTTCGCCTCAAGCTTTTTGTAAATTCAACTTAAACACCAAAAGGATGTTTTGCAGTCCTTTTCCAGCAAGTACTATATTCCTGATGAAATCACATGTGTTTACCATTTAAATCTGTGTGTGTGTGTGTGTGTGTGTGTGTGTGTCTGAGAGAGAGAGAGTATCTGTGATAGTCGTTCAACCAGGCAGCTTGGCTTACAAGCAAGGCACTATGGGAGGGAAAGCAAAATAGAGATTTAGCTTGGCAAACTCTGCTTTCCTTCAGTGCAGGATTTTTTTTTTCCGAAAGAAATCATTAGCCTTCCAGTTCGATATACTAGGAAAAAACTCTTTCAGTTTTTCCTGACCTTTCTGTTACTGTCACCCTGGTAAGCTGTCACCCTACCCTGTGTCACACATAGCTGTCACTGAATGCAGTTTCCCTGCAGTATGCCAGAACAGGTCAGCAAAGCTTGGGCTCCAATTTGCACAAAAATGTTTTCTAAATTACAAATTCAAAAAAAATCAAAGTGCCTCATGTGTGGACCCCCAACCTTACCCCTTTGGTCATTAACATGTCTCCTGGATCCTCTGTCCTCATCCTCTCCAGCTGCTGAGGATAAAAATTAACTTATTTGAAGAGATGTGAAAATGTTAACCCCTTGTCTGTCTGTCTTCTTTTCTACACTTACTGTTGAGGTTAGCCTGCCCCCCACCCCTGCATGAATCCTCCCATTAAAATACATTTCTACCTAGCCCATAGCAAGCTACCCTCACAGCCATCTGTGCTTCCCCTTCCGAGATTCACATACCTCCTATGTGCATCCATACTCCTGCAGGTTCTTGTACCTTCTCTGTCATTCTTTCAGCAGTACAAGGTGAAAAAAAATTATCCATTTGTCTAGTGGGTTTTCGCTTTTCTTTTTAGCCCGTAATTACTGCAAAAATGTGAATGTTCTGCAATGCGTATTTCAGAATACTCCTGTCTTCTCTCTTATGTGTAAAATTGCCTTGGATTTTACTGAAGAAATGAAATATTAAATTTAATGAGTTCAATTAGTCACATTTTCTTTCCTTGATAAGCTTTTGAAATGGGCCAGGCTTTCAGACATAAACTTTTGACGAATGTTCTTTCTATCCCAGATTTAGATTTGCAGCTTATTCCTAGTGGTGAAGTCACAAAGCAGATTGGAGAGGCACTTCCCGTGTCGTGCACGATTTCTTCTAGCAGAAATGCAACTGTGTTTTGGATAAAGGTCAGTAATTCATCTATTTCACACTTAATCTGAATGTTCACTTCCATTTATTACTGCTGCTACTTCAATGTTTTGGAAGGAAAGAAGTAATTCATTGGTCTTTTTAAAAATTGTTGTTCAAATGGGTCCTACACATACTACTAAAACAAGAGCTACTGACTCAAGTTGATGACTGAAAATCAGTTACTGTACTCATAGATTCATAGAATGGTTAGGGTTGGAAGGGATCTTAAAGGTCATCCAGTTCCAACCTTCCTCTGTGGGCAGGGACACCTCTCACTAGATCAGATTGCTCAGAGCCCTGTCCAGGCTGGTCTTGAATGCTTCCAGGGATGGAGTTTCCACAGCGTCCCTGGACAACCTGTTCCAGTGTCTCTCCAGTAATTATTGACTCATTTTTCAAATGGAGAGAAATAATGCCTACTCTAACCCAAATATAACTTTTTTGAAGTGGTCTATACAAGGCCCTTTGAGAATCAAGTCTCTCTAAAAAGGAAAATCCATTTGGAGGAATTTGGATTAATTAACCCTTTTTCTCAGACAAGCTTGGTCATGGCTGCAGTAAACACTATAAAAGGGAAAGTCAGGTTGAGGGGTCTGATGTTAGGAACTACTGTTAAGTGGCTGGTGAAAAGGTAGCAGTCAGGACCCTCAAGGTGGGTGCAGCACTGTCACATCCTCACAAAGTGAGCACAGCTTTACGTCCCACAGAGTGGGCATAGGTAGAGTTCCCCAGAGTAGGGGTCAACCCAGGGAGATTTAGACTGGACCTCCTTGCTTTCTAAACTCTTTCAGAGTGGAGCCCAGGTGCAGCTGGGCAATTCATCTCTTTTTAACAACCCATTTGTCAGGATTAAGTTTGGGAATTCTCCCCACGGTACTCTAGCCGGGTTTGCACAAAAGCACAACTTTACTTAAAAGTGGGTAAGATCATAAAGCATGTCAGATTACAACTAGCAGAATTATAAATGATGGTACTTTCAAAGCAATGGATTACAATTTAGCATAACTTAAGGAAATTTTCAAAACCAGCAGGTTATAATTAACAAAACTTAAAGCAGTGGGTTGCAAAACTTAAAGATAGAAACTGTCTGTCTTATGTGCCAAGATAAGGTTAGAAACAGAGATAGAGAGAGATAAAGAAAAGATAGGAAATATACCATCCTCGGATCCAACAATGGTCTTAGGAGGAAGCTGTGGTCCTTGGAATGCGGGTGCACATCCAGCATTTCAAGTGAGCCTCTTTTATGGCACTTGACCCCACCTTTTCAGGGAGGGCTTTGGCATATCTTGCAAAGCCAGATGTTCACTTGGGCCCCGCCAGATGGAATGACACAGCAGTAACCCTTATTTCTGCATAATCACCCTCTCAGTGGCTTTACACAGGGCACACACAAGGTGTCATTCTGCCTCCTCAGGGTGCAGCTTGCCTGCCCCTGTCCCTTATCGATAAGGACAGTGTCCTGCTGTCAGGGTAGTCACTGAAAGGAAGCTTCCCTTGCAAGGACAGCATTCATCTTATTGGGGCAGCCACTGAGTGAGTGATGCTCTTGGAAAAACAGGACCTCGTTTATCAGGAATACCACTGAAATGAGGGCTTCTTCTAGCAAGAACAGGTCCCCATTTATCAGGGTGGTTACCCAAATGAGGGCATCTCCAGCAAGAGCAGAGTCCATGTGGTTTATTGAATGAGGACGTCACCCGAGCACAGTGTCCATTTTGTCAGGGCAGCTGTTCAGAGACAAATATTTTTTTCAGGATTCTATACCATCTGACATAGATGATGGGTGTAAATTAAGCCTATCCTGCTAGAAACTAAAAATAATGATACCTGATGGTTGTTGAGTAGCATAGGTTGATCTTACAAGCCTGTTGAGTTAGTTGTCTGTACCACAAATGCCTTTGGCCATCCTACTAGAAAAGATAACTAATAATTTATCACACCCTATGCGTTTGATTTGAAAGCAAGATTTTAAAGAAGTGAAGTGGCTTTTGTAAACCTTCACTAGTTTCTACTTTTCATGCTGTTGGGTTTTCAATGTTGCTGGGAACACTTCAGGAGTAAAGCTCCTGCCTACTAAAAATTCTGTTGATAGTAGTCACTTTTGTAATTTAGAGGTTATTGTATTCTGAGTGAGAATGACAGAGAATAACTCCTTACTTACCAGGACAATACCAGAATGCAAACAAGTCCATCATTTTCAAGTCTTCAGTATCAAGATGCTGGAAACTACATCTGTGAGACTACACTACAGGAGGTTGAAGGGTTAAAGAAAAGAAAGACACTTAAACTTATCGTAGAAGGTAAGGGAGCAGATAGCTATGAATATTACTTGTCCTCTTAGAACAAAATGGTTAATTGTAATGTTTTTCTTGTAGGAAAACCTCAAATCAAAATGACAAAGAAAACCAACGTGAATAAAATGTCTAAAACAATTGTCTGCCATGTAGAAGGTTTCCCCAAACCAGCAGTGCAGTGGACGGTTACTGGTAGTGGAAGCATCATAAATAAAGCAAGTATCTTTCTTACTACTTTTTTCACCAAAAGGTAGTGCATAGGAGGTGCAATGTAAAATCAAAGAACATTTTCTTGGTAGTGAGATTGAAGAAAGTAAGTCTATTAACTTTATCTAAGAGAATGTTAAGTGGTTACATGGTACCTACACGAATGATTTCTGATTATAAGGGTCTTTTGAATAGAGAAGGTGAAGGCAGAGAAGATCCACTGGCTACAAGCCAAAACTGGAAGGAAAAAGAAAAGGTTACAAATGAAATATGCACTTTTAAGTGAGGGTACTTAGTAATTTTATCTGGGTAACGTGGTGATTTTGCCATTGCATGAAGAATTTACCAATAATGATGGAACTATGGAACTTATATTAAAAAGGAAATGGATACTTGGTGTAGGCATTAACTGGGTGAAATGTAATGAAATACAGTTAACTGCAAGTCAGAAGATATGGTCAGTATAGTTTGTTACAGGCTTTGCAGTTTTATCCTAGTTTTTCTAATTGTTTTTTGTCACTTATACCTGTTGTTTCTTGCTGGAAACAGAACCGTAATGCTATCATCTTGGGGGAAGAATTAAGGAGTACCCATCTGCAGCAGGAAAATTACCTAAAAAAATAAGCAAACTGAAGTATTTTCATATTGATTACCAAATTACATACAAAGCATTGCCACATTTTGCTTCAGCAGGAAGAATAAATGAGACATCTGTTCCAGTCAGAGACTGGAAATAAAATGTTCAGTGCTCCTGTAGATTTCATTACTCCATCAGGTTTTGCTTTAATCCTACAGAAATGATGTATAGCTGTCACACTTGTACATTTACTTGAAGCTATAGGACTGGATTTATCTTGAAGCTGTGTAAGTGATAGAAAATAATTTTCTCTGGACACTGTATTAATGTAATGTACAGCAAAATAAAAATGCTGAATTTCTATTGTTTTCCTGTGGGAAAACAAATAGTTGAAAGTTATTTCCCTTAAAATATTTTCAGTGTGTAAAATAGGTAATGCAAGTATTGTTCTTTGCATTTTTCAAGGATACTGATCTTCTTTTTTTTATCTTTTCAGACAGAGGAGACCAAATATGTGAATGGAAAATTTTCAAGTAAAATTATAATTGCTCCTGAGGAAAATGTGACTTTAACTTGCATTGCAGAAAATGAGCTGGAAAGGACTGTGACCTCCCTGAATGTCTCTGCTAGTGAGTGTCTAGCTACTAGAGAGCATTTTCTTAAAGTTGTAGTTTCACATAAAGTACCTACACTTCATACTCCTGTGAAGAGTATTCTGCATAGTGATGTTGATACTAATATATCTAACCTTTTAGTCTCAAGTCAAATGATTGTAAATCCACTCTAGATCATAACATTTATTGGTAGCTTTCTGGATGAAGCCAATTAGTCTTCATTACTTTCTTGGCTAGCTGTCTCATATATGCATTCTATTATTTACTTTTGTAAATAATGCTACAACATAATCGTTTAAATATATTGCCAAATAATACTTTTTTTTTTTTTTCAATGATCAAAGTCTTTATTACTAAATTAACATAATCTCTCAGTACCTAAATTCCAGGTCATTATTACAGGTACAACTTGATTCAGAGGAGAAATGAACCATACTGGGCTGTAATCAAATGTCACTTTGCAATGATGGAAGGTGATAAAAAGCTGTAGTTTGTGGAAGGGTAGGACAGAAGTGCTCAGAACTATTTCTAAGATTATTATTACAAATTTTTAATAAGATTCTTTGAATGTATTAGTTACACAGTAAAGACTTTTGCTTAAAATCAAGATTAATTACTTTGTTGTTTGGCAAACACTGCATTAAATTTTCAGGGTTTCTCTCAGTGCTGTAAATAGGAAACTAAAGGTGATATTTCAATATAACATATTTTGTCTTAAATTTTAACATTTTTCATTTCAGTAAATATTCCAGAATATGATGAGACAGAGGATAGAAATGGTATGTATGGTTTTCTGTCTCCATAACATTTTCTGTTGATTGTCTCAGTTCAAGACCTACAATAGTGTCACTGAACAATTTCCACAGTCTCTTAAAGTTGGACTGGATTCAAAATAGCTAGGGCCACGATTAACTAAGAAAGTGACTTTCTTGAAGCTTTAAATGTTTTTTTAAGAGCAATGCCTTTTTTTTTTTTTTAATTTTAACTTTCTGACCCCTTTTCTTTTCTTGTTTTTAATGGAAATTCTTTAGAAATGCTGTAATGCTTTACTTTATCATAGGTCACCTCATTAACTTT
Source organism: Calypte anna (assembly GCF_003957555.1). Lineage (NCBI taxonomy): Eukaryota > Metazoa > Chordata > Aves > Apodiformes > Trochilidae > Calypte > Calypte anna. Next base: position 76,368,509 of record NC_044244.1, on the reverse strand, counting down.
TCTTCTTTGCTTCAGATGACAATAGTGAAAAGGTTAATGACCAAGCAAAGCTGATAGTGGGGATTGTAGTCGGTCTTCTGCTGGCTGCTCTGGTTGCAGGTGTTGTCTACTGGCTCTACGTGAAGAAATCAAAGTAAGAATTTATGGAAAACTTGATAGTAAACAGAAAAAACAAATACTGTCAATGGAAATGTATGTTTAACCGTTTTCCTTCTTGCAGGTTTCCAGAAGTCTGAGCAGGGAAAAGTTGTTACAATTGGTGCACTTTATAGAGAAAGGAAACTTTGTACTTCTGATAGGCTTGTCCTAGTGCTTAGCAGTACTCATCTGGAGGTGGGACTCCAAGATCACCTATAATGAGGTTTTCTTTACTGACAAGCAAGACAGAGCTGATTCTTCCATTTAAATTTAGTACCTGCTGCTTTATTGTAATACATTACAATTGTGTGGCTTTACAGGTATCAGGAAAATGGAATGAATTAGAGAATAAGTCTAAACCATGTCAGGGAGAAGAGAGATCCTTAATTACTTCATTTATATATACACTTTGAGATCTCTGAAGTAAAACTAGCAAAGGATAGACCTTCTGTCATCCAAATCAATGTTTTAGACATCCTAAGCATAGAACAGGCTTTTCCAGTGAGGCCTGCTTACTTCCAAGTTCCTGTATTATCTTACAGGCTCACTTTAGAAAATAAACCGGATGATCTCAAAAAGTAACCATGCTTTTCCATCCTTCTATAGATTGTCATGACTATGCCATTTGGCCTTACCCCCATCCATCCTGTCTTCAGGGAGTTAGGAGGGCAGGTTGGCTTTTTGAAGGGTTCCTTGTAGCTGCTTCTTAACAAAGAAGATTAAGGTACTTAGGCAAAACATGTACAACTCAGTACAGATGCAGAAACAATCTTAAAATTTCAGTTGTTCTTTCATCAAAACTAGATCAAATGAGATCTGAAATATACTAGTGGGATTTTACTATGAACAAATGTGTTTTCATGGGTGTGAAAGTACAATGAGGATTTTTCCATCTGTTTGAAAATGCTCTTTTTTTGATGAGACAGAAGGATTTTACTCCAGCCATAACTGAACAGGTTTTCCAAGTCTTGCAAATAAAGAATTGCTATATATTACCCAAGTACAGAACCACAGTCAGATACCACATGGGCAAGAAAAGATTATTTTTTTTCAAAACTTACCATTCTTTTGGTAGAAATTAAAAAGTGATAATAATGTTGAGTTCCTTCTCCCACACATTGCTACTCATGTGATAATGTCCAGAGTAATTTTCTTTAGTTTTTCCTTTTGAATATGAGAACATGGAATTATGAAACTGATTCATTGCTTCGGGGTTTCTGGAAGAAGTGGTTGGTTATAAGGAAGGCAGAAAAGGTAGAGTATCTTTTCTCATACCATTATGTAGTGCACTGAGAGCCAACAAAAAATCTTAGAATACAGCATTATTTTGTTGTGAGAGGAGTGTATGACTTAAATTTTTCAACTTCAAAGACAGGATACAATGCATTCTAAATAGACAACACTTCATCATGCCCAACTTGTTTTTCTACAAGCTTAGAGTGAAAATTTGAGCTATAATAATTAATTAGACAGGTTTACTGGAAACAAAATAAAAATTCCTTTGTAGTTCAATAATAGTCTTCATATTCAATACATGGTTGCTGGTCTCTGAAACCCTTAATTGATGCATCATCTCTGACTCAATCAATCTCCTGTTCCCAGCATATGTTTAAGTTGATCTGTTGTTATCCTCCCTGCTTTCTGCATTCCATACTTGCGAGAGCAATCAGAGTGTCAGTACCTATTCTGACATGGCTTTCATCACAAATTACAGCCTAGAAATCGAAGTAGATCTTGCAAAAATGTTCCCTACACCTTTAGACACCACCTGTGTCTAAGTACAACCCCTCCATCTCCATACAGGCCAAGAGTTAATAGGTTTTTTTTTTTTAACCCACCCTTGAACAGTAACTCACATAATCTCTGTCCCCAAAGTGACTCCAAAGGAAAGTCTGAGATGGCAGCAGCACAGAACTTTACAAGTCTGCCGAGGCAAGAAAAACATTACTTTTCTTCATTATTGGTGTTGTGGTTTGTATAATCCTCTATTGTCTTGTCATCCACATTAAGTAGGAGTTAGACTTCAAGCCTTGGAATATGTTCACAATAAATCACTTCCACAATTATTCACTGCCTCAGCTCCACTTGATACAAAAGCTGATTATTGCCACATACTCTTTTCACTATTTTATCCCATAAATCAGGGATTCATCTGTATTCCACATCCTGCCACCAGCCCCCTCCTGAATAAAGAGTTGAGGCTACCTACCACAGCATGCTACCTTTCTCCTTCATCTGAGCAGAAGGCCCAAGACTTATTTTCTACAGATTACTCCATTTTCCAAAGAGGGTATTTTAAACTAATTTGCACTGAACAGAATATTATTTAGCACTTCAGAATCTTTTGAAATTTTTTTCTGACAGACCTCAGCCCAGTGACTCTAGAACACCCGTCTTCATTTAATCCTACAAACAGGAAATTTTTACCTTGTCAGAAACAGCAGAGAGTACAGCACAAATTAAAAGGTTTAGAAAAAAAAATAATGCTCCTAGCACTCTGTATCCTCGTTCTCCACACATGGATGTCTTGTGTGTGGGTTGGACATTGTCCTATTTTTGCTCCTTGTGTTTGGGGGTGCACAAATCTCAAGTTAGTAGATCAGTTTTAAAGTGGTTTAAAATGAAGTGAGGAAAAATACGTCTGGACAAACTAAAGCACAGCAGCAGGCTTAAGATTGTTCATACTTGTAGAATGCAAAACTCTTGAACTTTTTGCATTAGAGTAATCAAGAATGTTACTGTTGTCTCTGAAACTGAGCACTCAAAGCCTAACAATTCTGCTTTTCTGATACATTATGGGAAACTAGCATATTAAGCCAAACATAGCAGTCCAAATATATAGGAAACTTGCTGTATATTTTTCAAGAAGACACATTTGTATTGGTTTTCATGCCCTTCACTTCCAGAGAAAAGACAAAGTTACAAACGTCTCTAGAAGTGTCAGTTCATGTCATGAAACTTCTAGAATAGTGGCACAAATTTAGAAAAGATCAGTAATTCTTGATTGGAATATTTTTCTAATATCTCTGCCTTTTTTTCCTGCTGATGGACATGTGAAGATAATTTGAGTAATCGAAGGCAAGACTGGGGAGAAAGAGGTTATCTGGATTTGGATGTATAAAACAGCTCCCTGACAATCTTTTGCAACAGTGTAGTTGAATGTCTTTTCATGCCTTTCAAAAGTTATGCAAGTTTTAATGAAATTCATGTCTCTTGCTTCAGCACCCAGAACTACACCAGTGTGTATCCTCTTACCCGTCATTATTGCAAGCTTGGGTAATGAGGACAAAGAGCACTGCAGATTTTCTTCCTTAGTGTTGAGAGTGAAGCCTGGACTTGAGAGATTAAAAGAGATCAGAAATTAAAACCCAGCACTGATTTCTTTCTTATCTATGTGCAATCTGTATTTACTTAACAGCATGCAAAATAATTGAGATGGGGAATGGTCTTTATATTAAAAATAATACTATGAGCAGTGCCTAAAAAAAGTCCATGAAAACCACAGTTCCTCAGTGCACACCCACACTCCAGAAAAACCTAAAAACCTCAAGTTAATTCTAATTAAAGAGAGATTTTGATTAGAATTCCCTGAGGATAATTCTTTTCCTGAAGGCAAAGCACAAATAAATGTAAAATATGAGACAATTGTAGCAAGGGCTGAGAATGATCCATGTTTTACAAATTACTTAAAAAAAAAACAACAAACTAAAACAAAACAAAAAAACCCAAAACCAACCAGCCAACCAAAAAAACCAGTTGAGAGACATAAGTAAACCTGTATTCATACAAGCAACAATATGGCCAGAGAATGCTAGGGTGTGGGCTATAGTTGTGGAGCTGTAGATGATGCTGAAGTGAGTTGGCTTGGGCAATCTCGGGGATATTTCCACCCATTTGGAGCTCTGTTGCCCAGCTGCTTGGATGGCATCAGGAGCTGGCTCTTGAATTGCAAGCGGAGCAAGCTGACAGGAGTTAATGCACATAAAAAGTAAGGAGCAACTGTTGCTGAATGTTAAGCTGGCAAAGGACCATTTGTCCTGTGGCTCAGGTCACCTCAGGAGGTGATGGAAACCGTGCTTTGAGCCATTTCTCTGTTACAAACTCAGGCCACGTCTGCCAAGCCCTGAGGATTGGTGCCATGCCAGGGGTGCCTGTTCCCCTGCTTTGGCAGAGCACTGCCAGCTGAGCACACTGCTGCAGCTCAGTGCAAAATTACTCATCTGTCTCTTAATACCACTATTTAGATAGCACTTAAAAAAAAAAAAAAAGTCAGCAGTACTGCTTTTGCTGAGGTGGTGAATGCCTCGATATCAGTAACTGGGGAACAAAACACAAAAATGTCAGCGAGATTACAGAACCACCAGAATTCAGCTGCTGTATTTCAGAGCCTAAATCCCTCTGATTGTCAGACATGGAAAACTGCTGTCGCTCTCATTTCAAGCAAGGGGTATATATCATCCTCCAAAAGTGCTCTGGATTGCCTGTCTCCTTCAAAGTCAGAGTGCTGCCTTTTGAATCTCCCCTTTTCACCTGTTTTTGCTTTGGGAAAACAGAGGTGACATTTAATGAAGGGAATGCAGAAGTGAAATACAGCACTTTAGAAAAACCCAGTCGCAATGCAGAACCTCCCGGGTTTAGTCAGTGGATAATTTTAACCTAATCAAAGACAAGTAATGCAGGTTTTGGTTCTCTCTGCTGCTAAGTGTCAGCTCATGTGAAATCTAGTCTGCATAGGGCACTGTAAAACAATTGATAAGAGGTTAGAAAAAAATAAGTACTCAACACACTGAGCCATGCCAGTATTCTCTCCAGTCCACTCTTTTGTCTCTGAGAGCAGATATAAGCAGTTACACAAGGGCAGATGTTCATTTATATACTGTTATTGCTTTCTTACCTTCAACTCATTTCATCCCAGGTAATTTCCTGAGTCCTGATTCTTTCAGCTTTTCATTTTTTTCCCGTCTCCAATTTTCTAAGCCTTACTTATGGAAAAGACACATTAGTCACACGACAAGCCAAATCCTGTGGCATACCTAAACCAAATGTTTTTTAAATGAAAAAAAAAAAAAAAAAGAAAAATTTAAGTTATTTGTTTGTTTGAGGTCTTACTTCTTTTTTACTGGGATTAAAGAGATTTCTGAAAGGTGAAGAACACAGAAGGTCAGTCTCTACCAAAGCAGTGAATGTCTTCATTGCATCCTACTTCTGTGGACATCATGTGTTTCAGGTTTTGAATACCAGAAGAAAATAAAAAGTTACTGCACCATAGTAATTTACCACAAGTTGCTTTAGGTTACAGTCTCAGAATTTTAAAAATTAAATCTGCCTGCAATAAGCAGAGGTTAGGGTGTTCAGCACATACATCTTCCTGTCAGCAACACAAACTTAACAGAGGCACTCTAAAACCACTAGTAAAAGGTAACTGCAGCTTTACAGCCACTCGGGATTTAACCTGCCCTAAAACTAATAAGATTTTAGAATGGTCCCATTCAGTGTAATTGATGGGATTTTGCATCCAGAATCCCATGCCTCTGGCACTCCTCACACCCTGCTATCTGGCCCAGAGAGCAGCATTTCAACATCGTGCCCAGGGGCACTGAGGGTTGGGTGACTTTGCACCCCATCCAGGATCTCTTGTGAGACAAGAACCAAACTGGACTCTCTGAACAGAGCCCTTCAAGGCTGCTTCGACCCAGGGCACACTTCGTGCTCAGCCGCTGCTTGCGGCCTTTGCTCAGATGGAGGAGGGAGCTGCACAGAAACACTCCACCAGCAAAACTTGGTGAGAGGCTTATGGGAGGGACATACCTGCATGGTGTCAGCGTGACATGTCTCACTATCTTGCTAACCTGTGTCTTCATTGTATTTTGCAAGTCGGTGTCACTGCAGGTCTTTACCCTGAAGCAAGGGTGAGCATATGCATGAATCTGTCACAACAGATGTTACTTTTCTGTAGGGGAAACAAATTATCCATAGGAAAAAAAAAAAAAAAAAGGGTATGTGATAATCTGCTTTGACACGAGGGATTTACTTTGTCCCACTCAGCCGTGTTTGCCCATTTACATTTTAAAAATTGCAGCCTTCGAAATGTTATCGCAGTGCTGCAGGAATCTTCCACCTTGGCAGACAGTGAAGCTTCTCACACGTTAAATGAATGGCTTAGTGGTTTTATTGTGCTAAGATAAACTAAGCACTTAACTCATTAATTCATCTCCAGTACTTGTATTAAGGAAGACCTGCTATTTTAAATGAGGCATACATCTTTTTTTTTTTTTTTTCCCCTCTCCATCATTACACAATCTCTTCTTTACTCAAAGCTTGTCAGTCATAGCCAGCACAGATCTGGAAGCCAGAGTGGGTTTCTTTGGTGTTGCCAGAATTTTCATTAATTTCTTTAAAGAGCTTTCGTTCAGCATGAGCACAGAAAGTCAATTACTACAAGTACACCAAAGATTGCTGTGTTGATCAAGATATTTTAGCCACACTTGTTACTTTTTAGTACACCTTAAAGCAAACCTGTCTTTCTTGAAACAAGCTGCACAATTAATTTTGTCAGGAAACCTGGATCTGCACAACTGGTTTAACCTTAAAAAAAAATGTCTGCTAGCTCGGAACGATTCTGAATTCCTCAAGAATAAAAAGACAAATACACAGCCCTAGTGCAGCACTTGCTATGGTACTAACTCAGTGGGGTGAACTGTGCCCTTGGTCTGCTAACGGACGTATGGAAGCCTATTGCTCTCCTCAGATAAGAACTGTAAGAATGATCCTTGTTATCAAGAAGGGAGGAGACAGTGTTGCTAATACGAGGGTGGAACAAAAATGCTGTAAATATGTAAAAACCCTTTGAATTTTTCATTGTAGGACAGCATCAAAACATGTAGACAAGGATCTTGGAAATATAGAAGAAAACAAAAAATTAGAAGAAAACAATCATAAATCTGAAACTTAAAGAGACAAAAATGTGTCAGTCGTCATTCCAGGTAAGTGCTTTGTACTGCAGCATTGAACATCTCCTAGTCCACCATTGCTCTTAGGGATGTGTGTCTAGGGATCCCAGTGGTGGCTCAGAGCCTGGTACTCACCTGGCAGAGTTGAGTCAGCAGAGTGATTTTGAGTGGCTGTAGCATTAGGGACAGACAGGCTCAGGCCTCTGGCCAGTTAAGAATTTGTACCTGCATATGCAAAAATTAAAGATAACTGACAGTTTAGACATAACTTTGCACTCAGCTTTATCTTAATCCACATAATCAGTAAAATGAAAACACAGGTTTGTGTAATATATCACTGTGGTAAATGGGTGTGTGTCTGTATATATGTACGTGAAGAGTATGGTTTAGGTGTAAGTACATGTTTTGAGTTACAACTTGAAATGTTCACAGGAAATCTTCTTCCCTTACTGGAAACAAAAGTTTCTAATTCCTTGATCAGGTTTATTCACCGAGAGGCATGTAACTTCCCTTAGAACAGAATCATTCTTTCACTTCAACATTTCACGTACTATTATCGATTTTATCCTGGAAAAAGCCACTGTATATTACGTTACTTACAATGCAGCAGCTATTAAAGTTTCCCCAGTTGGGATCTGCATAAAATAAACTCGATATAAATAATGAGGCAGGTGCAGAAGTCCTGCTAGGAATTACTGGAGCGTTACAAAGCACCAACAGCACCACCCGGTGTCCACATATAAATACACCACCGCTGCATGTATGTGCCCAAAGCTGCATCTCTCTCCCCTTAGTTCCCAAAACGGGGGTTTAGGCCATTTTTATGACCAACTAAGGCCATTTAGAATTAACACTGTGATAGCACAGCAGTGTGGAAAGTAGCTAAACTTATTGAGGTTTCCTGAGTTACACATCACCTGGTCTTAAAATGAGATTAGTATAGGTTCAGTGGTGGCACACTGTGAGTGGATTCATCACATTTCAAATTTAATTTTTCTTGTTTATATAAATACAGCCCTCTTTATTAATAATTTCAGTATTCCTGAAGTTTTGAAGTACAAGGCACTATTCTGCACTAAATATTTAGAATTTACTAGGTATAACGCTTATATAGTATACAAAGAGATGGAGCATTGCTGTATCCACTTTGCTAGCAATATTGCTGTTTAACTGGCTTGAAAGAGGAAATTGAGAAAACTAAAATTATTCCCTCTGAATGATTTAGAAGTGGAAAATAAGTTTGGATGTTGAAAAAACTACTCTGTAAATCCCTAGCATTTCTGCTGCAATTTTGTAAATGTTTTGGTTGGGGCTTGTTTTGTCTTTTTTTCTTTTTTTTTTTTCTGGACTTGGTACCTTCTGCAGCTTTGCAATACTGAGGTGATTAGATGGAGCTGAAGTGAGCTGAAAGTACTTATTGAACATTGGGGTTCAAATAATACTGTGTCTTCAGTGCAATCATTAATAATTTTATTTCTTCAGATGAGTACATCTACATAAAAGAAAGCTTATCCGTAAACCCATTACTTACCAGATAAACTTCCTGAATTTCCTGGGAACAATATTGCAACAGCTATTCTTATCATGAAAGAAAGTATTCTCATCATTGAGCAGGAAAAAAAAAAAAAAAAAAAAGTACTATGCATGTAGTTGTTTATCTGAAGGTTAAATACTGAGTGGTTATGTTGGTTTCCATGTTTAAAACATTTAACTGGATTTATCGTTCTCATTTTCAGAGAATACATATAGACCAATTGAAGCATGAACGTGGATTGTATTTAAACATATACAAAGAAGTGACAGCTATTCATGGTTCAAGTATTAAACAGACCATACTACCAAGTTTTCAAAGGATTTTAGACACAATTATCTCAAGCTAAAATAAACCCAGAAACTAATTTTGGCAACAGCCATGATAATAAGTCACCATGTTGTGTTCTGTTTGAAATATTTTTTGTAAATGCCTGCACTGAAGATTTCTTTTTGTTTGCCTTTATGTAAATTTTTTACGTAGCTATTTTTATACACTGTAAGGCTTTGTTCTGGGAGTTGCTGTTAATCTGATGTATAGTGTAATGGTTTTATTTCAATTGTTTTTATGACACCCTTTGAGCAGGTACATGTCTAATTCTGATTGTTATCAGTGAAGCCTCTGCTTTGTAGCGAGTACCTAAAGTGTAAGATTGTCTTTAAGGAAAATGTCAAGCTCCTTTTTCATTCTTTGAAATGATATTAAAGAGGAAGGATGACAGCTGTGACAAGAATAAACTTAATGGTTAATAAAAGGGAACATTTAAAAAACCATGCAAAGCTAAACAGCCAGAAAGGGAATCAAATGTTTCCACAGAGAGGGCTGGGTACTGAACAAGGAACATGATAAAAAAATTCCTAGCTGGCACACAGTGGCTGGTAATCCTTTTCTTCTAGAGCAAGACATGCATTTTATTGATACGTTATCAGTTGTCTTTCATGTTAGAATTAGGATAAGGAACTGGAATTATGGATTAATTTTGATTCCTTTATGTTATCCGCTGCCTTAAAGTACTGTTACCTTTTCTTCATTTCAGAGAGATACCAGTCAGAATTGGAAGGTTTTTTAACAAGTGGTCATATCGAAGCTGCATTTTTTTCCCCACAAAAATAGAATATATATATATTTTTTGTGTGTTTTTGTTAACTATGCTACAACTATTGAATGCACCTTGAGATAATTTTAGTGTTTTTAACTGGTACCTAATTTATCAACAGTACATCTAACTGTAACAATGAAATGTCTATGTATCTTTAGTTACATTCAAGTTTGTAACTTTATAAACATGTTTTATGCTTGAGGGAATTTTTGGAAGGGTACTGATAGGAAAGCATTTTAGGTTTAATGGTCAATAGAAAGTTGTACGTAAGGGAGAGAAGTTTCATCTTATGCTGAAGGTTAGTTTATGGAAGAAGGTAACAGGCAGCTTTGGTGAAGAGAAACAGTTGAGTAAGCAGTACATCAGGTTTCCATTTACAAATATCCAGGGAAAAAGTAAGTTTTTATAGACTGGTAGACATAAATAAATAAAAAATAAATAAATAAAAAAAGAAAAAGATGGACGTTAGGAAATGTATTTTGCCACTTTTGCATTATTTAGGGGGAAGAAAACACTGTTACTTGTAAATTTGTAAAATGTTAAATGTCTGGGCAGTAGTGACGTCTTAATAAAAGCTTCCTGTAGTGCATTGGCATGGATTAAATACATAAGATGTCCTATAAACTCTATGCTGTATAAGATATTAGAGGGAAGTCCTGTTACATGCCTCTTAAACTTTTAATTTGTTACTGTTTTATTTGGCAAAAAGGAAAAAAAAAAAAATCTCGGTCAACATTTAAACCAAAGTGAAATGGGGGGAAAAAACCAAAGTAATTTGTTTTGCATGGCTAAGCCATTCTGTTATCTCTGTAAATATTGTGATTTTTTTCTCTTTAGAATTTTGTTAAAAAAATTCTAAAATTTTTAAACACCTGTTTTTTCCAAAATAAAACGTGAACACACAAAAAAAACAAGTTACTTTATATACAAATATATCTTTTTCTTTTGGTGCGAGAACACTGCCAAGTGATACATGTTTTTTTTTTTAAAAAAGAAAGACCCACAGTGGTCATGGCTCTCAACAGGAAAAGATGTAACAGAGTCCTGTGAGGGAGCGTGCAAACATCACCTCTCTTTGTTTATAACACTACCAGTAGTTCTTATATACAGAGAAGAGACCTCCAAAGACCATAAGGGAAAGCATAGGGAAGGGCTGAAAATTTTCATACCACTGTCTGGGGAATACAAGGGAGAGGAGAATGATAATAAAATTAAATTAAATAAAAGTCCTTCGACTTCCACAGCTATGGAAAAGGAAATAAAAACTCCTCACCTTTTGGGATTCTGCTAGATCTCCTATGCACTTTAAAGCGTCAATCCTGGGAGCTGGGTTTTTTTTCACTGCTCCAACTTCACTTACAGGCACGTTTCAAGAACCAGGAGTGCAAAAGAATTAAATGTTTCTATCCATGCCTAAACAACAATAAAACTGAAGTTTGTCTTCACTCGCTTGTCTGAAATCTCAGTTTACAAGAGCACACGTGGACACGAGGGAGGGCCCTTACCTGGGGCTCCTGCTGACTCCAGTCCTGCACAGGGGTGAAAAGCCCCTTGAAGCCTAGGGTGGGTCTGTGGGGGTCTTCTTGTGGACCAGAGGGTCAGCACCTAGAGAACATAAGGATGCACTCAGAGAAAAGCCCGCCACCAGGCACATGAAACCTTCCAAAAATTCATGGTCCAGGTCTCTATTTGTGACTGGTTAAAAAAAAAATACCCTAGAACTGAATCTCAGGTGGCCCGTTCAAATCTGAATTTGTACACCAGTCCAGAGTTCAACATGCAAAGGGAAAAAAAAAAAAAAAAAAAAACCAAAACCATAAAACAAACAATCCCAAACAAACAAAAAAACCCCAACCCTACTCACAAGGGGTTTAAAAGCACAGCAAGGTGGGGGGTGGGAAAGAAGCATCCTCTTGTTTTAAGGTTGGGAAATTAAGAGAGGTTTGTGGGTTTCTGTTCATGGCTGTAGAGTAAACTACCACTGAGCATGGATCAAACCAAGAGATTTTTCTGCACACTGCAAAGGCAAAAATAATACTCCATGGGGTTCTCAGGCAACTCTCTTAAGTCTCCAGAAGCAGTAATACCAAAACAATAGCTCTACTGCAGTGGGTGACTGCTGCCATCATCTAAACACCCATATAGAAGCAGGATAACAGTGTGGCCAGAAGGTGAGAAAGAAAGAGAAAAGGGACTTAGGGGCAACACAACAAAAGGCAAATCATCGGGGACATAATTCAAGAGCTAAGGACCAGCCTAGGGCTTTACTGCACCTATAGCTACTGTGCTGCTGGGGATAGCAGCTGGGCAGAGCCTTCACTAGCTTGATGCTGGTACTGCTTGCCAGTTAAACAAATGTTCCACACCAGATCATCTGTATATTATCCATGACTTGCCAACAGGAACTCAGCACTACAGACTTTTTAGGCAACATGTTACACCTTTACCTGGATGGACTTTTTTCATTCTGTTATGATTTGAAATACATATATAAATAAATACGTTCTATATTGATTATTATATGAACACTGAGATACTAGCATGAGTTTTATCCATATTTGTACCAGCCCACAGAGCCAAGGAATGAATAAATGTAAATTTGGTGTCTTAATTCTTTAAGATAAATTTTGACAGGGAGCTTCTGATATTCACCTAATCCTCAATTGCTGGCTGTTCCAGTTAAATATAATTTACTAGTAGTACCACATGTAGCTGGATACCTTCCTGTTGACTTCATGTTTAGCCAGCCATATGTATGTAGTTATCTCAGCTAAGATTAAGCAGTGACATAGGAAATGAAATCATGGCCTCCTGTGTCAACCACATCCGTGCAAACGTTTTCTGGGTTTTATTTTTACAAGGCTGCATCCCCATCCCTGTGTCTGTTTCCAAGAACTGCCCTAAACAGGATTTTCAATCACATTTCTCCTTCAGGCAGAAGAAGATGAAAGGAAACACAAGAGGTACATAACACTTCCAGTTAACCTGCTTCTACTGACCCCCCAAGGACTCCCACATTCTTCTGGAAAAGGAGAGCATCCTCACACTGGCATTAGGCAGTGCTGAGTGGGGCTGACTTCCCCCTTCCCTCATGGTGCCCTGCCTGCTGGAAGGGAGGGAGACAGGTTGCAAACAAACCAACCAACCAACCCACCGTCTGAAACTGCATGCTTCATGTGTAATGCATCACACCAGTTTAATAACCATTTGCTACATTTCAAATTATCAGAAAATCAGAAACTACACTTATTACTTATGATCAAACTATGTCAAAGTCAATTTTTAAAATAAGACTAAAGCTCCAGTTCACCCGGCTGCTCACAACTCTGTAAATGTCCTGTAATTCATACATTTTTCTCATTTAAATTCTAAATAGAGACATTTATTCTGTTAGTGGCAAGGCATTCACTTTGAAGCAGTAGTGAATTTCAGCTTGAAAAGGTAGAGCCTGACAAGTTATTGGGAAATTTTGTTCCTTAGTGAGAAAACAGTAATGTACCTCTCTCATCGACCACACCACACCCCAAGCCCCCAAAATGTTCCTGTTCTGTTGTTCCCCCACGTGTTACAGATAAGGCCTCCATTGCCCTCTTTTCCCAGTTTTTGTGCTTCTTTCCTTATCTCCTGTTCTCTATCCATTGATTCTCTGCTGCCCTCACCATCATATGTTCATTTGTAGGACACCTAATTCAGAAATGCCAACGCACCTCAAAATAAAACCCAGCACTTTAACAGAAAACGGGCAGTGAAACCAGGGAGGGGGGTCAGGGGTGGAACAAAACAGACAACTGCCCCTGGGCTTCTACATGTTTGTATCCATTCTTCTGAAGTTCCCTCATTTTTAAAAACTGCACAGAACCTGACCCATGCTACAAAAGCTGAACTGCAATACTCTAACATACACCTATAGCATCAGTGTGCCTAAGCCTTTCACTCTTTTTTTTTTTTGGTTAAACATTTTCCTGTCACTTATACAACTAGAATAATGTTAAATATTTCTAGGAATCTTTCTACTGGAATGCCAGCACAAGTCTATGTTTAAGGATGTGATCTGTTTTCATACCTTTCAATCCATGCAGTTGTGATGCAAGGGTTTATTGCATACTCCCCAGCCCTGGACTTGAGAAAGCAGAGGGAAGAAAGTAACACCCCATCGCTTTAAGAAGTAACAGATTAAATTCTACTCATTTCTACCCATTTATTTTTTTTCTAGGAAAAAGCAGTCCCTCCTTCAATACAAACCTACGTTCCACCTCACTCAGAAAAACTCTCAGTACAGTAATGTATATATTAAAAGAGGCCAACTACAAATCCAGAGCAGAAGCAATGCTTCCCTCACCTCAAACAGCACCCTAATCCTTTTTTTCCCCTGAGATTCTCACTGGAGTGGTCAAGTAATCATCTACATAGGTACATCACTCATGACAATTTGTTTTCCCCAGAGCTAGAAAGTAAATACAAATTCCTACTGTATTGTAAGTGCTCAGTAATATCTGCACACCAGACCCAAGATTTCATTAATATTTACATATTAATGAGAAGAGCTGGACTAGCATGGACGACAGAATACATTTAAAAGAAAGAACATAATTGAATCTAAATTCAGGAAATTAATTAAAGAGTAAAATAAAACCTCATATATAGCAAAAATGTTTCCACAAATTCAATTTCAATAATGCTGGCATTAAAGCTTTGTCTGCTTTTATTTCTCCAAATAAAGAAAGATCCCACTTATTTCCATGAATTTAAAAAAAAAACAAATACACACAACAAACAACTGGCCAAAGTGACTACACTTACTAAACAGAAATAAGTAGGATATGGAAATCAGATCAGACAGACCTTCTGATAAAATTAGAGTTAGCAAGATTACCAGTGTGTTGAAGGTAGTTCCAATTCTGTGTGCGTTGTCTTTGTAACTCCTACTTGCTGTACCTTGAAGTAATCCATTTTGCAGTGGGCTCTGGGTTTGCTCCATGTCTTCTGCACAGTGATGGATCCCAGATTTTCCTAGACCAAAATATGTCAGAAACACAAGTGGAAAGGCAAAGATTTTTCACTAATTTTTTTTTTTTTTTTTTTTTACACATACTAAGGCAGAGGTAAGAACTACAGATTTGGAAACAAAAGCCAGTAGTGGCTAGAAACCCTCGAGCAAGTAACATTTGTGGGCAACTTCCTTTCACAGTGCCTCTGCCTGAAAAAAATCAATCATCTGGTCCTTCAAAAAGGGGAGAGAGAGATGAGTAGAGTGAAATTGCCAGAAAATAATGGCATAACTCACTAAAAGTAAGCTGGGAATGCTGCTCTGATCATTACCCTCCAAGGATGTAGTCCTGAGAGAGCTGCAGTGCTCCATCCTAATGCTATTTCTACCTTTCTCTCAGGAGTGCAGTATTCTTACTTAAATATTTGCTCTCTCCTCATTGTGTGTGTATCCTTTTCTGCATACACATCTTTATCAGCTAAAAGGTGCTGATAGCTATCACCAAGAATGGATCAGGATCCCAAGGCTCCCCGAGCTATCCTTTATAAAACTGCTACCCTGAGCACCCATCTTCAGCTCCAACAGAAGAAGCCATTAAATCTTTGTCTATAGAGCTTTGGAAAGGGAGGCATCTATAGGGTTGGGCAGAGCCAAATTCAACAAGTTAACAAATCCATCTAGTTCCATTTGCAGTAGGAGCTATTTAAATGCTGAAAAGCAAACTTTAACTGTCATAGAATGTGTGCAAAGGAAGGGAATTAAGCAGGTTATATTTGCTTCCAAAGTTTTAAGGAAGGCAGAATGGTTGAACCAGCAGAAGCAGCTGGAGCAGTTGTTTTTGAAGAACTAATCCAGCTTCAACATAGCAGTAGGGAACAAGAGAACTTTTTAAACATTTGCATTTCTCCAATCAGTACAATTCATCTCAGAGTTCACAGATGAACTAAGAGAAAAAAACCTATCTTGTGATCTGTGAAAATAATCAGGCTGGGAAGGATGAGCCCCTTCAACTCTTAAGAGAGATGGCAACCAAACCCAGATAGCTCAGCTTCCTCACAGCTTCCTTGTACATAATACTGTCTTTATTACAATAATTAAGCTTTCAAAGTAAAAATATTTGCATACATTTACATGAAAAGTATTCAAGGTATTATTAACTAATAAAACCTTCCCAAATGGCATTTTAATGTACTCATTTTTTTTCATCCAACTGGATCTTGACATAAAATGTGTATAATAAGTTAATCAGCATAAAAATGCCTTATTCACCATCCCTAACAAATCCACTTGAAAAACAAGGCACGGCCATTAGTCAGCTGGCTGGGTGCAGGGAAAAGGCATGGCTAAAGAAACAGTGAACATAGGCTGCAGTAAACAGCAAAGGCAGAAGAATTTCTAAGCAGGAAAACAGCTTCTCTTTTTCCACTATCCTGAAGAGAATTTTGGTGTGAAGAGATCACAAATAGCACACCCATTATGTGTATCACTGATGCTCATCCACATGGGACAGACCATAAATTCTGGCTAGTTCAAAAACTAACACTGAAGGACAGAGGTGGCAAGAGAGAAACTGTCAGAAACCAAGGAACTGAGACAGAACAAATAATGAAATGACTCATAAGACATTAAAGCTGACCAAGAATCATTAGAGAAGATTCAAAGGGTACTCACGGATGAGAATTTTCTCAAAAAGAAACTAAAACTGTATCTTTGAATTTCACAGGAAGGAAAAACAAGAGGTTACTCACAAAAAAACAAACCCCCAAAAAACCCCAAACCTGTATGCAATTGCAGCTATGAAGTAGCCAAATAGATTTGGAAAGCTGCTTCTAAAGTTACAAGTAAAAACTTTCAACCCCTTTGTCCCAGCTCTGAAACTGGTACCATAATCTCAAACTAACTGGAAACAAAGTATTTACCAGGACATGTGAGAGATCAAGACAATTTTGACCATGTAGGAACTAATGAGCTACAACTGGGAATAAAATAGCTTTTAAATTAAATAGCTTTTCCTCCTCCACCTTTGAGGAGGAAATCAGGAGATTGCAGAGTACTGTGGAAGACAGCCTAAACGTTGGAAGAATCAGGCTATTATTTAAAATATGTTTACAGCATATCCTTACTGTCTTGGTTCTACAAACGCAGTCATGCAAGGTCCAGTTGCAGAAGAATTAGGCTATAACCTAAGTGACTGACTCTACTCCTTTACATTTCAGGCTTAGGACACAACTGATAAGGATAAAAATGCTTATTGATTAATTAACACATTACCAATAATCAATAAATCAAATATCCTAAGTAATAAGCAGACTGTTGTTAGCAATTTGTATTATTTGGCTTGCTTTTGCACACAGCTACAAAGCTACTTCCTATCACTGTTAAATCCTATTAACTACAGAGAACCACTACTGAAATACAAACCTGCCACCCTTCTCTCCCCACATCACTTCACATGATGGTGCAAGTTCTCCCTCTTGGTTCTACCCTCCTCCTACACTATCCAGGCCTTTACAAAGCAGACCCAGTAGTAAGTGGTGAACTCACCAATGGTGAGGCATCCTGGTGGCCTGGGGACAGTGGGAAAGTTACAATAACATCTGTAAAAAATTAATATTCTTAATGCTGGCAAATCTGCTCTCCTTTTTTCTTTACCTGATTTTTATCTTACTTTCTGTTTTTCCTTTTCTGAATCTATTTTTTCCCCCCTCATATCTCTTTTCCTTCAGCCAGTCCCCTCCCAAATGACCAACCTGCTTCTACAAGTACTTCTTCTTCATTGGTCTCAAATCTGATACATCTATACTGAGATATGGTGGTTTTGATATCAATCCTAAAGCAATGTCAGCTTTATCAGGTATTACTGGTACAGTTACCTAAGTGAAGGTGCACTTGAAAGACAAACTCTCCCAAAGCTGTCTGATTCACACCATTTACCATTAGTTTGCCTGCCCTCTAAGGCAAAATTGCTCTACCTGAGCCTTGATACCACTAACAGTTACATACAAGAACATACCTATCCCCCCACATGAGGAGTGTGCATGTGACAGCAACTCATGTTTCTGGACTCTTTCTGTTTGCAGACACCATCCTGTGCACCCATAGCTGATGGATTACAAAGCATTGCCCTCGGTGTGCTCTTTGCCCTACCTGCAGGTTTCCTGGGAACACAAAACCAATATTCCAGCAGGACATCTGGCTCCCTCCCATAGGTTAACTCCAAGTGATGCAAGGGAGGACAAAATCCACAGAGGTCGCGGCCAAGCAAATCGTTTGTGCAGTGGAGGGAGGCAGCCTGTCTGTGATGTGGCACAGAAAATGAGTTGTTTAAAGCCACAGTGCTGAAATTCAAAGAGGTAGCAGAAATGTTCTGCTCTTATCCCCTTGCCCACCTCACCCCTCCCCAAACAGCTAACAGGGGACTGTGAACCATGCGGCGATGCAAAGCGCTGCATAGAGAGAGCATCCAAAGCCAACCTCACCAGTGCCTGCAGCATCCAGCACAAGCAGAGCTTGAGGCTTTGAGCAGAAAGTGATGTTCACCCTCTCACACTCCTCCCCCTAGCTAGACCAAAGGAGAAATTGTCCTGCTTTAACCAGGGGCAGAGGAAAGTTTTAGGTACAACGTAAGGTATCACAGTTAATATTAACGAGGGTTTGACTGTAGACGGTTAAATTTAATAGCCACAAAGATCAAGCAATCATCAAAAATGTGCTCTTCTGATCTCTAATCATTCTTGACAGCAGGTGGAATTTTGTTTTTTGCATTAGCAGTCGGTCTTTCCTCACGTCAGAGATAATTTCCTTTCTGTACAGTCTCAGCACCCGCAGAGCCAGGCAGTGTTAATAGGTTTCTTTTCCCTCTGGTGTCCAGCAGGCTGTGATTAATCACACTGTCTGTCCCTGAATCCTATTCTGATAAGAAAGTTAAGCTAAGCATTATTCATATTTTGCCATACATTAGGACTTTACAATACAGTTAACAGCTGATACACTGAATTTCTGTGATTCTGGTTTGAATGGCAAAATGTCAACAGTTTAGTATGTGGAGATTTGTTAGCCAGTTGTAATCCCTGTCTGAAAGTAACCAGGCTTAACAAAAAAACTACAAAAATTTTCCCCTTCTGAGTTCAAACCCAAACTCCACTTCCATTCCAGGTAACATAATGTTGGCAGTAGCTTCTTGCACATAATGAGCCTGTTCATGAGGTGCTGGTGATATTACTTACTTTAATATTTTCCAATAAAAAGGTTCAACTGTCAGAATAGTTTTGGATTTTTTTTCATCACTGAACTTGGCTGGTTTGGCTATTTTTTATGATACTGTGTTCTGTGAAGTAAAACTTTGTACAAGAGTGAGCTCAGGGCCCTTCAGCTGGGACATTTGCCCTCCTGAGTGGTCACCTCAGGCACATAACAGTAACCTACCAGATTCTTCCAAACACACAAGTTTTACCTCATTCATTAAATACAATTATTTCTCTCCTTCCTCATTATTATTTTTTATTGCAAGTAAATGAATTGATAGTCTTCTGCTTAGTTGTTATCTAAGTCCTAGTGCTATATCCTATGGTATTTAGCAATTTTCTCAAAGCTCTGTCTCGTATTCAGAACCTCATGAGGAAGTCAGACAGTATAATTTTATTACTAGTTTCTTATTGAAAGCAGAACATCAGGCTGAAGCTAATCTATTCTGTTGACACAATAAGCTTCGAACTCCAGGCTTACTCTTCCCTAATCAGAAGTCTAATCAAATTTTACTTGTTAATATGGTCTGATTATTAGCCTGCCCAGGAAGGAAACATTTTTTTTCCTCCCAGTTATTCACATCAGGATCCTCCTGTGCTCACTGCCTAAAACCAGACACTGGTAAGAGGTGGTACAGATCTACTATCTTGTTTAGATGGGGAGGGGTTTTGTCACCTCTTAAATAATGGGTAAAAATGGATGAGCAAAAGCCCAGCAAACCCTGTGGAAAGGCAAGGCTGCATCCCAGAAGGCACTCCAGGCTACACTTAGCATCTCTTACATCAGTCCCACTGCCTGATGGAGCTCCAGGCCTGCTTCACACGTGTCTGCCAGAGAGAGGCATGTGTTGGATGACAGCCTGCTTCTGTAACCACCCATCCCTGGGGAGGCAAGGTTGCTGCTGCTTCCTCTGCAGCTGGCAGCTACCACTTACTTCACTGACAGCTCTGCTCCATTCTGCTCTCCTGCCTCTCTCAGCACCAAAGCATTGCTAAAGCTGAGGTGCCTTGGAGGGCAAGCAGCCTGTTGCTTGGCACACCATCAGGAGATTCCTACCCTTTGGTACCCATCTGGCTGGTGATGAGGTGGCTGGGGGTAAGGAGGAAACCTTGAGAGGCTCTGAAGGGAAGGTTGGAGGAAATGCCACAGAGCAACAACATCAGGGAGCACAGGGGTGCAGATGACAAGAAGCAAAGGTGGAGGAAAAGCATTCCAGAAAATAAGAGAGAGATCTAAAGCCTGGAGAAAAACCGAGGAGTGGGTAAAGGAGAGGAGAGAAGACAGATCTGAAAGAACAGACTAAATGTAAAAATTCAGACTGGAAGGAAAGGAAGGCTGGTGATAGGGAAAACAACACAGGAGAGGTATCACAGCTGAGTACACAGCAGCAACCATCAGCAAGATGGTAAAACACTACTGAGAAAATATCTGCTGCTCTGCAAAGGGCAGACATGGAAAGACACAAGGATGACAGAAAAGGAAAGGTCCTTTTCTTAGGGAAATTATAGGAGATTAACATCCTCAACGTTTTTTTCTTGCTTTGCACAGCCACTGTTGATATATATTCTGCACTGGAAATAGATACTAGAATGTGCAAGGAAGCATTACAATAAGAAGGAAATGGAGAGGGAAACACTGAACACAGAAAAGATTGCCTGGTGAATTCTATTGTGCACTTCAAATTTCCATAGGCAGGCACTCAGAATGGACAAGGTGACTTTCTTGCCACTCCTTCTGGGCCAATGCTACTATTTGGGGTGGGGGAGGAAGCTGAAGGGCTTTGAACACATCTGAAAAATGTGCACTTCATCAGAGCACAATCCCACAAAAAAAAGGGAGCATTGACTAGAGTGAGATAAATTATAACATGGTCCCTCCGCCACTTAGCAACAAAGATAAGCATGCAATACAGATTATTTTTCCTTTTTTTTTGGAAGGGGAATGATGCATCTGATGATATATGAATGTCACCATGGGTAGTTCAGGAAACAAAGTATTAAAAATATCATTCTAATGACTGCAAATCTTTGTAGATCTAAAACATTTAGAGGTAATTTATCAAAATTAAAGCATTTTGTGATTAGAGAACCACCATAGTACAGGACACATCTTGCATTAGAAGGGAACCTTCCAAATTAAAAACAACATATAGATGAAAAAATGTCATTCCTTTGAGCTTTTATTGAAGTCTTAGACAACTTGCAATTAATATTCAGGCACAATGACTTGCAACTTTGTAGGTAATATTGCTGTCAAATACCTTTTAAAAACTTGTTTATTTTAATGCCATTTTTATTAATACAATTAATACAAGCCACTTTGTGTAGATGGGGAAGAACAGAAGCAAATCAAAGTTAGCTGTCTTCCTCATTTAAATTCAGATTAGTAAAAACGTATACTGCTCTTTGGCCTGAGATCTCAAATGGAATAGGAAAAAAATATTTCAGAGAAATTGAACCATTACTTACTGAAGAGGACTGGAAGTTGTCATCCATTTAATAGAGCTTGCTCAACCATATTTGGGGACATAATCATACCTTCTGCAAAATGCTGAGATAATAGATAAGGACTTCAAAAGAATTTTAATAAAAGACAATATTTTGCAGGCTGTACAAGACTTCTAGATTGACAAACACCCTCCAATAGTGAGCTGGAAAATCAGAGGACAGTTTAATCCACATTGCCTTGATTTAGGCTCTCTAGATTTGCAAAATATCTGCTGAACCATGGAGCTGAAATCCATGAGAATTTAAACCTTTTTCTATAACCTGAGACCTTATTATAAATGAGCATGTGACACTGCAACTCTCACTCCAGAAAAGAGGAAAAAGAAATGGTTGGCATCCCTAAAAGCCTGTAGTGTCTCAGATCAAGAGGCTCATTTCCACTTAGCCAGAGTGCTTCTGTCATTGAGCCCACTACAACACAGGGGATCCAAATATGAACCACAAGCCTATATGCTGGGATAATGAATCTTGACCATTCTGCACTGTTCCAAGTAGCCTCTTCCCCTGTGCTCTCTCCAAACCCCCATCCCCTCTCTCTTCCTCTCTGTCTGTACAGGCATGGAGTAGTGGTCTTCTGCATGCAGCTCTGAAGTCAAGGGGAGAAATCACTATCCACACATTCAACTATTTCTGAATTCCAGTGGGAAAGTTTTCACACAGAGAAAGCTGAAGGAATAGAAGAAAGTCAGCATTGAAGTGAGAGTCCACCTATGGGCCAGTTTCTGGACACTTTTTGCTTGTTTCTTCTTTTGTTGACAAAACAATTCACAAACAGAAAGACTCTTTCTACTTTTCTCCTTCCTCTGTCTCCTGCCTGTTTAACTTTTGGCTCATCTCTGTCCTGGAAAGCCTCTTCTCTGGCTAGATTTTCTCTTGATAGGAAGTGAAGCAAAAAGAATCAGTCTTCCAGTGGAAGCCTTTTTTTGCCTATCATTAAATTCCACTGAAAGCATCTCTACATCTATAAATCTCTCATGGCAGCTTTCCATGTTAGCCATAGTTTTAGCCTTTATCATCACTGCTGCTGCAATTCTACCTCCTTTCCATCTCCAGCTTTGTTTTATTTGATCACTGTCTCCCATTTTTATCTCATGGCCATATACTTGGATAGCCATGTGACTTCCAGTCTTTTTTAAGCATGTGACTGGCACAGGTTCTTAGACAAAAGGAGAAGAAAAAATATCCAAGATATCAAAAAATATCCAAGATTCCCATTACTGAGGGTGCAGGTAATATGAACATTGTGTTGTCAGGAATGACAGCACTCAGCTTCTGCAGCAGACAGATGAAGCCACAGCAGCTGAAGAGTTGATCCTCTCTCTCTAAAGCACATTTAAAGCAAATTCTTTTTTTCCAGAGCAGAGTCAAGATACCAACCCTCCTGCAGAAAAACAATGCACAGGAATATTTTTTTTTTAAAGCAAATTAAAATAGTACAGATATCCTGGGGAAAAGATGGCACCCCATCAAACAATCTCTTTAAATAGCAGTGACCAGCTGGAACACTTCCCTGTTGAGTAACAACCAAGTTGTTACACAAGGTAAAAACTGGATCATTTTAAAGCACACAAACAGATCACTCTTCATTAGAAGATTTAAGCTTTGCTGAAAAAATGAATGAAAATCATTGTAGGGAAAAAACGAAAAGCCCACGTAATAAAAACTTTGCTACTTTCTCAGTCTAAAAAAATCAGCCCCTTCTCTTCTCTGGGCTTACACATTTAAGCTGTTTTGCATATGTATAATTCATTGGGCTCCTGTTTAAAGTGAAACTACATGTTATTAATAGTCACTGTGGAGAAAATCACCAAGCCAAGTAGATGAGTTTCTATCATTTCTACCTTTGACTCATCTCAGGAAAACAGCTGGCACCAGAGCCCTCTTGGCTACCATACTTTACTAGGATCCACAAGACATGCTAATAGCTGCATTTTCATTTAAAAAAAAAAAACAAACAAAAAAGAAACCAAAACCCAAACAAACAAAAAGCCCCAAAAACAACTCTCTGCCTTAATAAGAGGCTAAGATCACCATCAGATCACACACCACAGTGCCTCTCCACTCCTGGCCTGTATCAGGAACAGCGTCGCCAGCAGGTCCAAGGAAGTGATTGATTCTGCCCCTGTACTCAGCCCTGGTGAGGCCACACCTTGAGTACTGTGTCCAGTTCTGGGCCCCTCAGTTTAGGAAGGAGATTGAGGTCCTGGAGCAGGTCCAAAGGAGGGCAACTAGGCTGGTGAAGGGACTCGAGCACAGACCCTATGAGGAGAGGCTGAGGGAGCTGGGGCTGTTCAGCCTGGAGAAGAGGAGGCTCAGGGGAGACCTCATTGCTCTCTACAACTACCTGAAAGGAGGGTGTAGCCAGGTGGGGGTTGGGCTCTTTTGCCAGACAACTTTCAACAAGACAAGAGGGCATGGTCTTAAGTTGTGCCAGGGGAAGTTTAGGTTAGATATTAGAAAGAATTTCTTTACGGAGAGGGTGATCAGGCATTGGAATGGGCTGCCCAGGGAAGTAGTGGATTCTCCATCCCTGGAGATATTTAAAAAGAGACTGGATGTGGCACTCAGTGCCATGGTCTAGCAACCGCAATGGTGGTTCAAGGGTTGGACTCGATGATCTCTGAGGTCCCTTCCAACCCAGCCAATTCTATGATATTCCTGGAGGTGTGATTCATACTGCTAAGAGCAAGGTAAGCACATGATTTGTACATAAGGAATAATGTGGGAATCCTCACCCAGCCAGCAATTGCACTACAGCTTTGTAGCCTCCCTTCAAGTAACCTTCAGGCCTTTTATCAGGCTGATAAAAGCAGTCACATGGGTGTTGCTTCAAACAGCAGCCTTCATCTGGAGTCAACACAGTGCAGTGACCTGATCCACTGGGCTTGTACAGCCCTCAGCAACTACATCCATCCCCTCCTCCTCCATTTCTGGGAACATTCACCCCCAGGATTGAACCTGTCTGTCATTGCTCCCAGACAGAAGGTATGAGGTCTGAAAGCTGTTGCTGGCCCTCACCTTCCCCTGCCACCCTTTTTAAAGTTCTACCAGCCCTGGTACTCTGAGCTTGTCGTGCCAACAAAAACTTCAAACATCTGTCCCCTCGTCCTCCAACTCTGGAAAAATTCACCTCCAAAATTGAAATCATCCAGCCATTGCTCCCAAACACAAGGTGCAAGGCCTGACATCTCAGCATCTTACCACAACTCACAGCCTCCCTTAAGAGTCTATTTAGCTTAATTTCAGACATCTCATGTGTTCATGACCTGACACTCAAGACATTAAGGCCTCAGTATTCAGCATCATGGAGACCACTGAAAAGCTGACAGCACCATAGACACATAAAGACAAATATGATTCTTCTACTGCCAAATACTAAAGAGACAACCCATTGACACATTTAAGAGATTAAGGTTCTCAACATGACATTAGTATTTAACTGTCCAGACAAGAAAAGACTGCACATAAAAGAACTGGTCAGGCAGTGGAAGAAAGCCAGGCACTTCAGGATGGCACAAACAGCTGAGGAATGGAGAGATAAGGAACAGCTTCTAATGAGGTGACAGGTACTCACTCTCTAAGAACAAAGTGGCAAGAAAGAAGAAAAACAATGTTGCTGAATGTTTCTAGCCTATGGAAATTGTAAAGGAGGAAGGTCATAGGGTGATATGCCAGGATTGGCTCAAAAAGAGGGTCACAAGCTCTCATCAAATACAGTGCTTAGGCTGCAATAGCCAGAAAGGGTGGAAACACAAGATTTCAAGATTTCCTGAGGAAAGACTTAATGACAGAAGAATAGTTTCCAAATGAGAAAAAAAAAAAAAAAAAAAGAAAAACCAAAAAAGTTGAGAGAAGCCTAGGGAATATTGAAAAATAAATAAGATTAACTAATAGGAAAATGTGAAGAGGAAGACTGAAGAAGTTGGGGGAGCTACCTAGCAGCATACCATGAGAAGAGAGTCAAAGGGTATATTTAAAATGTGCACCTGACTCAAGACACAATGCAGGTTCTAAGAGAGATAAGGGCTTATAAAAGTAAGAGAGTTCCTCTACTGCCATATTTCAGCTGTCTGCAAATTCAATCTAATTGCATTTCACAAATATCTGCAAAGGAATCTCAACACCATACGAAGTTTTTCTTCATTCAAATTCCCATGCTACCTTTCACAGTTGACATATAAGAAACAGCACCCATTAATATCTTAATTGGCTTGTACTCCCCTGTCTTTCTTCATAAGCTTTCCTTTGTCTTATTGCTGTTTTGTACTACCATACAACATTAGTATAGGTTTCTGCTTTTCATTAGGAACAAAATTACTGCCAGAGGACCTGGCTTTTTATTCTGTATTTTCCGTTTTCCAGCATCTAGTTCAATGGAGTCTTCTTGTCTCACCACTGTGTTTGTCCTGTAATGGATAAACACCAAGAACTATAGTAACATATCTTTCATTTCTTTTTTTTCTCTAACCTCTCAAAGATAAGAAAAATAGCTCATGCATTTATCTATCTGCATTTAAAAGCATGCATTTATCTATCAACACCCTGACAGTTTCTTTCTCATGGAGCCCCATATTTTTTTTAGGGGTAAGGGAATCTCTGCAGTTAGACTCCTGATTTTAGGGCAGTGGAAGTTTGGTTGAAGAAAAAACAGAGTAGAATCAGAAGCAAAAATTTGCTTCATTGTATTAGGAAAAAGCTTAAGAGACAAAAAATATATGTACATTGAGCATAAATTCCATGGCTATTGGGGACCTTAGCCCAGATCATCAGCTTTTAACTCTCATTTCAAATCATGAGGTCTCTGGTATATGTACCTTATTTTTATCTATTTGATTTTTATATCAATAGAAGTGAGGCAGATAGAAGTCAGCTTTCATTGACAAATATTTTGATAGAAGCCTAAGAAACAGAAACTTGCTGCAAGAGCTGGAGTCCTGAGTGCTTGAACAAAAATTGAGATCCCTTAACCATGACACAGACTTGTTTAGATCTGCTTTTAAAGAACACTTTCCTCCCTTATGCAGCGTTTAACCATAGTGCAGTCTCATAACCCTATTTGAAAGCAAATAAAAAACCAGATATATAATTAAATTTGCACAATCCCTACAGTGATAAAATGAGCATTACTATACCCAGACATGGGGATAAATATTACAATTAGAGGAGAACTGATTTTTGTCTCTAAGAAGTATAGAGTGGCATGTGTAAGTGTGAAGATAAAGATGTTAATCTTAGAACTGTGCAGAAGGGGAAATACTGATACCTGATTCTTCCTTTTAACAAGTGCTACTCCAGTCATGTTTAGCAAGGTACATCTGCCTCTGATATAACTGCAAACCCAATTGTTCCTGCACTGAACATATACTGACTTTTTTTTTTATTCTTTTTCAGCTTCAATACTATATCAAGAGGAAGGTTTTTCCTTCCTTTCCCTCTAAACATTTTTTCCTTTTATTTCCCCACCATTAATATGCAGAAGGCCATTCTTATGCTACTCAGCTTTGTATTCCTGTTCCTCCTTACAGCACAGCAAGGGCTTCATGAGGAACTTTTTCTGACACTGTATTCCATCACAGTGGGAATGCAGACAACACTGCTACTTGCACCACATACAAAAAAATCTGGAGAAATAGGAAGAGAACATTAATTACAGAGAGAGAAAAGTTAAGGGAGAAAGGGAGCAAACTGTAGACACCCATATTATGAAATGCTCTGTCCCTTGGCAGAGAGAATTTTGTTCTCTCAGGACAGGGAGGAAAAATACCATTATTTTCACCTGACCTTTTCATGACATCTCCTGCTGAACCCATGATGGCTTTACTCTTCCTTTGACTGACTTAGTCTGATAGGGCTTTCATAAATAAACAGGTCCCCCCTTCCCAAGGGTACAGGGAACACATCAAACATATCAGAAACCATACATGTTATTCAACAGAGTGTAAGGATAAAGAACTTCAAGGTAAAGGGATGAGAAAATTCTCAACCTCTCCTCAAACCTTCACAGCCAAATATCCTGTCATTATCTTTGGCCAATACTTTTAGTTTCAGTCTCAAAATACAGTTTCTCTCTAAACTCAAAGGCAAGTCTTAGCAACATTTCCTCCGGTCAGGATACGGCTTTGTGAAACGGATCCCTTGGTTTGAATAAGGCCCAATTCAATGCTGCAAATGCAGAATGCAAAGAAGTGCCAAGGTCTCAAGGACTTTCCCCTTCTTTCTTCTTCTCCAGTCCAAGAAAGCTCACTGTCACTGGAGTTCCAAATTAGCTGACATGCAGCCCAGCGATCAAGCAAGTATTTCTAAGCTCATTAGAGGCTGTTTTTCCCAGGGGTCTCCCTCTCTCTACGTGGCATTCAGGGGACATGCAAATGAAGCATTGTCCAATTTGTTCCCGAGTTTCTTACACAAATGGGGGAGGAGTGCTCTCCTTTTGTGCATTCGTAACCCAGCTGGACGGCCTGGCCCACGCATTTCTGCAGTCTCTGGATGTGCCTTTCTATTTAAGCTGACTGAAATACACATAAATTGTCTCTCTTGAGCAGCAAAACTCACACAAACTTTTACTTGTACCACAGAAAATAAAACCTCTACAGTTCAGGGAGATATTTCTAAACCTCTCCAGTTCCAAACCTGTACAGTTTAGAGACATCATTGTAGTCAGACAGAACTTAACTGTGATACCTTACATTGTACCCAAAACTTTCCTCTGCCTTCTGTTAAAGCAGACAATTTCTCCTTCAGAGAATGCTCCCTCCGTCTAGCTTGGACACTAGGAGTGTGAGAGGGTGAACATCACTTTCTGCTCAAAGCCTCAGGCTCTGCTTGTGCTGGATGCTGCAGGCACTGGTGGGGTTGGCTTTGGATGCTCTCTCTATGCAGCGCTTTGCATCGCCGCATGGTTCACAATCCCCTGTCAGCTGTTTGGGGAGGGGTGAGGTGGGCAAGGGGATAAGAGCAAAAGACCCCTAAGCAGGGGTTCCCTGCTTCTGTGTTCTACACACTGGAACTCCCACCAAGTGCACATTACAGTCTCTAGATAAATACATATAAATAGTAATGCCAATAGCAGCTACTGATTCTAGGTGCACAGATAACTAAGTGCCCCTAGTAAGAAATCTTAAAATATCCTGGACACTCAGGAAGTCACTTTTGAAACTGGACCACCTGAGACTGAGGTATCCCAATTGCCTCCAAGTGACATTATGTTTGTGCAGGCACAATATTCAGCATGCCTGATGGCTGTATGTGTTAATGCCAAGATGGTGAGCACAAAGCCTTATCAGAGCATGACTGCTTTGTAGGTGGTAAATTATTTCCACCACTGCATTGGAAATCTGTGAAAACCAGATTTCACTGTGAGAAAAACCCAAAAACCTTCCATTTCCAAGAATAGCCTGTTGCAAGTGTTGCATGGAGGAAAAATGAATGTGTAACTGAACTGTAGGTGGATGGCACTCAATACAGGATAAAGCATAACCCCTAATATTGTGGGAACTATACTAGGAACTATACTATACTTACTAGGTAAGGCTTAAAATGACATTCTTGTAACCCGAAATTCTGGTCCCAAATTAAATATATCCTGTTACTTGCATGAATTATGAGTCTTCCCAAGACTTAAGAGGAGGCATTCTGCTGTATTAAGGTCTCAACATGTTCTAGACTTAACAAAACTGGACTCTTATACAAAGCTGCAGAATGACAAATAAGGTTTCCTTTGCTTACTCATTCATTTGCAAGACCTGGTGAACTTTACCACTACCAGTTTCAAAACCCCTTAATTCTATGAATAGTTTTGTATCTTAAATTATAATTAAACACAGTTTTTGTTATAATATAAAATAGAAACAAAAGGCCTATTATTTTTATCTGCGAATTGCTGCTAATTTATAGCAGCATTAAGTAGGATTATTAAGTCATTATCTGCCACAATTTGTGTTTTAGCTAATATTATTTACGTCATTACATCTCATTTACATCCAGTGAAAGAATGTTTATGAAATGAATTTAATTTCTTCTTTTTAAAAAAGAAAATATTCTTAATTTATTGTAATTTTCTTCCTTTGCAGGCAACTCTGTCACATCCCTCCTTCCCCTGTTTCCTTGTCACTAAAAGATAGAGAACGTCTTGTCCATCTTGTTCTTGTGTAACTATTGGCATAATTTTCAAAACTATACAAAGAGTGGACGTTTTCTTAGTTGTTGATTAACCAAAGAGAAAAAAAATTAAATCTGGAGAATACATGGCTTCCTTAAAGCTGCTGTTCAACATAGACCAGGAACAGCAAAGAAAAGAAACTACCACCACTTTCTTTTCTTTAAGGACTGTGAAATAGCTCCCCAAACCTAAATCGATTGATAAAAGCTTTTTCACTATAAAAAAAATCTCCTAAAAGAAATGTAAGAAGAAATAAAAATCAGTGCTTCTCCTGAAATCCCTTTTATCCCCCAAACATCAACAAATAAGCCAACCAGACCCCCTCCACACATCTCACACAGCCCTCCTGACAGATGTTGTTACAGTCTTGAAGGCAAGAAGACCAGGCAGTCTCAAGAGGCATCCATATTATATGGAGAGAGCTCAAATACAATGATGATAC
This sequence comes from Calypte anna, assembly GCF_003957555.1. NCBI lineage: Eukaryota > Metazoa > Chordata > Aves > Apodiformes > Trochilidae > Calypte > Calypte anna. The sequence goes on along the minus strand of NC_044244.1, from coordinate 76,338,452 downwards.
AGTCCAAATAATACAAGGTCCTATAAGGGCAGATCACTGGAAAATAAATTTCAGCTCAACCAACCAAGAAAATCAATTCACATTGTTAAGACAGTTCATACATCAGCAGAAGCCTCTGTACATTAGCTGTTAGCCTACAATGCTGTACTTGCTACTAGCAAGAAATTAACCTTCATTCTGTGCACTCCAACACTGGAACCTTGTGTGTTTCACAAGGCAAATTATATTAACCACTAAATAAGCATGACAGTGACATGGGTTTCACAGGATAGGTTGAATTTTACAGCCTTATGCACATGGTACTACATGAATGCAGCAAGTTACACAAGCACAAAAAGCATGCCCACACTGTCTTTGAATGAAGCCACAATTTTAATTTGGTTTCAGCCTCTTAAGAATGGTTATGGGATGTGGTTAAAATGGGAACCAAGAGCAAGTTTGATGGAAGATTCACAGTCTGCAGCAGCGCTCTGGTCAGCCAGCATCTAATGTCATAAAATCAAAGCACAGATAAAATTAAGATTCTGCCTCTGCTCATAATCTCAGACTGTTCATTCAGCAACTGCAACACATCAGAGGAAAGGATGCCAATGCCTGAAGACAAATATGTTTAACTCCAAGCCAGCTTTGTTTATTGCTAACACAGTAGAACTAAACCTCAAAACTGTAAGAAAAGCCTTGAGGGACCTGGAAACCACCACACGTTAAGCCACTGGCAAAACACATGAGAATGTTAGTTTGCCACAGAGAATTTCAAAGCTGTGCCAGAGACCGCATCCAGGTGAGGGTGAAGTAGTAGGGTGAGGATAAACACCAAAATATGGGAATTAACTACAGTGCACTTCATCTGTAAATCAGACATGGATGCATATAGTGCCCCTTCCAGGAGACTGTGCTGCTGTGCCCCCCAGTCGACTTTGTTTCCCCGGCTTCAGTGCACCCTTGCACACTACAGCTCAAATTCCTTCCTACAACCACACTGAAACACTATTTTCCCAAATGTCACATTATTTTTCACTTCTTTTGTTGTTTGCTCCAAACTCCTACCCATCTTCTCTTACCTGATTCACTCTATACTTCCCACTCAGTGTTTCTTCTGCACTTCCATTCCCCTCTCCATCCCCTTGTCATCACACTATTCCTGCTCCCCCAAAATAAATCATGGTTCTAACACACCATCTTCAGCACCTCCTTGATCACTCTGCTTCTATATTCTCAACCCTTCCTTCACCATCTGGTTGTCTTACCTCTGGAGGATCTCTTTTGGGTCCGTAGCCTTATTTTGCATAACCCACCCATTTCAGGTAGATTTTGGGAAAACTATAATGCATATTGCTCAGGCAGCACTACTCACAAATACTGGTTTACCTAAAATGACAAAATTACCATAATCACAACTGACGTGTAAGCAAGCTTACCTGATAAATGAAGAATAAATGGCCACCTGTAGAATCATTCAGATACTGCATTTTCACCTTTTCTGAGTCAGAATTTTCAAGCTACATGATACTTATTTCCTTGACATCAAAGGTATAGAGTCAATCTTTTATCTCAGCCACTCCTGGTAATCAGTTGCATTTATCTGCAAGTGACTTCTCAATTTCATTGACACATCTTATAAAATTTATCCTATAAACCTGCACCTCACTCAGTACCTGCAGTTATCAAATATAACTGTGATTTTTTGAGCAACAAACCATGCTTGTTGGACAAACTTTGTAAGTTTCTTACTACGAGAATCGAGATACAAGCCATCTAGAAAAGAAGGGCTGTTACTAGGAGAGGGTCTCTTTATTGGTTTCACATCTCAAAAACAGAACATAGATCTGTTGGAAATAAGCAGTGGATTCCATCTCCATTCATGTAAAAAAAAAAAAAAAAAAAAAATAATCATGAAACACAAGAGAACAATTCCAGGATGAGAAGGGATCAGGAAAAAAAATGCCAGTGATATTAACAAAGAAAACAGAAGTCTGAATCCATTTTAGACAACTGTGCTCACAAAACACATTCAGATATGGTATGGAAAATCTGTATAATGATTGAGACAAGCCTAGCAGAATGCATAAGGGGGATTACAGAAGAAAATACAGATGTGATCACAACTTGAGATTGGAAACTGTCCAAGTGTCTGTTTCTATTGTGATGAAGGATGAGGTGGTGGTTGATGTCACTGTGAAGAGACTTGGGGTGGGAGAAAGAGAAGAAAAACAGTCTTAGAAGGAAAAGAAGTAAATACCAAGGAAGCAATGTGTCTGCTGTGAGACAAAGGCTGGGCTGAACTTGGTCCAAGCTGGGATTTGTGAGAGCAGGAGAATCTGAAGTTCAGTGTACAATAATAAAGATAATAAAGGTACTGCTGATAACAGTCATAGTAGAAAGCACAGAGAATTAAAATTTTGAAGTAACAGTCCAAGCATTTTTTATGGATCATATTGATTTAGTAATGAAGCTGAAAAATTCAAGAGAAACACCTGAAAGTCACATGTCCAAGCAAGATAATAATTTCAGAAAACTATGCCAGCCTTGAGGTATTTATGAATTGATAATGTAGACTCACTCGTTTTTGTAGAGCATTTGAAATTCAGTGATACCTAATCAGCAAATTACAAAATGCAAAAATGTGGTCTAATGAAAACTACAGAAAATTTATTTTCAGTGTCCTAATCATTAGACACACGGAAGAAAAAAACATATTTTGGAGTAAGTTTGAGCACCTCCCTAACTATCTATGGAGAAAAAACTGCCCATTGGATGGCATGATGACTACAGTAGTTTGATTATTCTGTAGATGTAGTTCATATGTCTAAAAGGAGCAGATATTTTTCAGAGATACCACAGCCTTGTTCTGAACTCTGTAGGGTGTCATCCATTGGAATACTGTCTCCTCCATGCTTCACCAGACTGGCATGTACACACACATGTACATACACACACCCTTTGAAAAACAAGAGCTAATTTTAAGCAGAGGTGTTTCCACTTCTGTCCCTGCCAGCATCAAAAAAACATTCTGAGCAGAGCACTAGCTCACACTTCCCACTGCTGCCAAGCCCCTGGCACAATGTTCCAAACCAGCAGGTCTTTTAAAAGACTTTTTGGAGAAGGAAGGAAGGACACTGCAAGTGAAGACTGGAATAATCTTACCAAATACTCCGTTTGCACTTGATATCCAGGCAATTCAAATCAGAGAAATCTTTTATGCCAACACAATAGAGGGCCTTGGATTCTTAGGACAGAATTATCTTCTGTGTAGTCCTGTACTCCTCTCCCATCTTGTTGGCTACGGTGGAAGTTACTGCACTTTTAAAAAGCTGACATTTTCCAAACAAATATTGCTGTGTTTGTTCGAACTGGTTGATTCCTTCATACATGAGGTAAGATGCAAGCAGCTTCAGTCAGAAGTTCAGTATTCAATGGGTTTGTGCTTTTGTTTCATATGATCTGAGGCCTTATGATGTCCAGGAAGGTTATGGGATTAAATTTCACAAATTTAAGATTTACTTCGTGGTATGAGGTTAAATGATTTGAGATTTATTTTTAATATGAATTTTCCCTGCTAGACATGAAATTGTCTAAGGACAAATGGAATGTTTAGGTGCCAAAATAATACAGTGTTCTAAAATCTAAAATTTATCATTTTGCTAATGGAGACTCATTGCAGCTGATAAATGGAGCTGATAAATGATAAAAGTACAGAATTATTGACTGGGTCTATCAAGCAAAAACTCCTCAAACATCCAGCTGTATAACACAATAAAGGGATAGCTGACTTTCACATCAGAAGAGTAAAAAATTAAACAGGCAGCTACAGTACTATGAACAAGTGTACCACACAATTCACCTCCCTGCTTGCTAATATGACAAGTGACCTATATAATGGGCAAGAATTTAACACAGATGAAGAAAATACTGTGAAAATCTCATCACTGAAAGTCTAATCCAACCTGCAGGGAACGGTGTTAAGACTTTAAATAGTAATAGCTGTATTGTCTTGTTTAATAGATGGTTGAGATTTTCTAAACTTCTTTTTTCCAGAATGCTGGAATACAGTAATAGAAAAAAAGCATTTTGCACTGTAGAGAGACATTGTCAACCAGGTGCCTTGAGTTGCCAAAGAGTGGGTGTGAGTCCACCTGTGCCTGATTAGGACAGGCCCCTATTGGGCATGAGCAAGACCAGGGGGCCAATAAAGGTGGGACACACACCCACAGGAGACCTCAGCTCACTCTGGTGTGAGGCATGGAGAGGCCAGCAGCTCGTCGAGCCTCTGGAGCAAGAAAGGCTCTTCCCGCTACACTTCTACCCTGGAAGCGCTGTGTGGTGGCTGGAGTCCTGGAAGAGACCAGCAGCTCGTCGAGCCTCAGGAGCAAGAATGGCTCCTCCCGCTACATTGCACTCCTAAAATATTTTTTACATGAAGAGTACAATGCTTGACAATGTAAATGCACAGATGTTAAATAAACATCTGTGTGATGTAACTGTAATTTCACTCAGGAAAAAATCCTGTAAATTACTGTACAGTTGGGCTATGGTCACCACTTTGGAGCCATACAGCTGTTGCATGCACATTCTAAAAATACTTCCAAAAATACTTCCCTAGTGAAATTTAGAAATGAAGTAGTGTATGGAGATATGAATTGAATGTTTCAATGGAATGACTCACTGTATTTTAGAGCAAGGCCTCAATTTTGTGGTTTATTATTAAGAAATGGTTTCTAAGACCCCTGCACAGAATAGGCTGTGTTCCTAGAGCAGCATATGAAATGTGGTAATGTTCAGTAACAGAGACAGAGTCATGAAAAATCACGGACCAACCCAATATTCTGTTAACATTAATTTTATAAAATACCTTAAAAGAACAGATAAAGAACTTGAGCTTACATAATAACCAAAATTTAAAAAGAATGTTGAATAAAATATAAATTAATTGAACACATCACTAAGTTTGCCACATGTTAGACAAGTTTATAAAAGGCATTTTCAGATAAAATAGTTATTTGAAAGAAAATCCTTCAAAATGGAAACTACTGAAGTCCTTTTTTCAAGAAGTCATTCCTAAAAGCGCTGATTTCCAGGTCAACAGGTAGTACCTGAATTTGCTTAGAATACGGTGTTCATTTGCTTCAAAATTTGTCAAGCTTTAAGACACAAATGTATATGCTTTCAGGTCAGAGTCATCAGTGCAAAGTAAAGCTTCAAGCTGAAAATGAGAGAAATGTAACAGAAGAAATGATCCTGGTACAAAACTTTCTAAATTCACATTATGAAAAGAGCTGTGCCAGATGCACTCTTCAGATACTGAACATGAACAAATTTTACCAGTGGCCATTCTAGGGTTCCAGCCAAGCCATTAACGTGGCTCAGATTAAATTAATTTATTCTATCAGAATTTTAATTCTTTCATACTCATAGCCTTTGGAAAAGATCCATGTTGCTGATGTCCACTTACTTTGCTCAGCTTCTGATTCAGCCAATTTGCTTAAAATGCAGTGATTTAGCCAAAAGGAGACAAAAGGTGAGACCAACAGACGATGGAGTGGTCTGAATGATGGTCTGAAGCCCACAATGACATTTAATTGGAAGAAATACAGTGGCACATGTTTCTGAGTTTAACCAACTTTTCCTATTCAAGTACTCTCACTGAAGTCAGTCTTTCTTAGTTACATATGCGCAGAACACAATGCCAGGCTCAAACCCTTAAGTCTTTCAAAAGCTAAAATATGTTTAGAGAACTGGACTGTAAGACTGCAGCCAGATTAATTTCTTTTAAGCCTACTAATTCCTGCATAGTAAACATCAACCCTCTAGCAAAGGAATTTCACTGTTTGACTTTTAAAACTATTAACCAAAACAGGTTTAAAACAGTCTTCACATCCCACTATTTAGAAGTGTTATTAACACACTCATTTACAGATTAATGGAACTCTCAAAGTTACCACTCAGAGTATTGCTTTTCAATCAGTTTTTAACACATACTAAAAAAAAAAATAAAAAAAATTAAAACCTTAATCTATCAGACAACAGTTCTAGCCTCTCCTTTAGACACCGGGCTGCCATTTATACTAAGCTGCTGCATAAAAATGAGAAAATGGAGTTCTCCATTATAATTCAGAGTTTCAAAACTCAATTTGCAGACTGTTTGCTCATCCTTTTAAAGTGTTTTTTCATTTCCATCATTGCTATGCTGGCAGTCATGTCAGAACCTCATTGAAGCAATTTCAGTCCAATCACTGCTTAATTTAATAGCATGAATTGTCTTTGATATTGTAAACAAACCAAATTAACAAGAGGGTTCAAGACTACACAGAACTTTACCCCAGAACAGAGAAAAGAGCTTTACTTCAACTAAAAACATAGAATATAATTTCCGCAAAACTTTTCATAAGTTGTACTCAATAAATGAACATTTAAAGGAAGCTGCAAATGCCCTTTTCTAGGACATAAACTCAGAATCATTTGCTGAAAATGGAACAGAAACTCTTCCCTATGCCCTGAATTCTCCTTATCATATTTTATCACTGAAGCAGATTAAAGGATATCAATTTGTGATGCGAAATAATGTAATTAATTAGTTTGAAGACTAAATTCTTTGATGAAAAAATGGATTTTGAGATATCACAGAAATTTCCACTGGTCTTCCCCGTTATTTGGACACCTGTAATTCAGCCATTTGCAGTCTTTAAAAAATAATCTTTAAAACAAATGCATTAGCTGCTGATCCTGTAAGTGATAAAACTTTTACCACTTCCTCTGAGTGAAGGACAGCTAAAAGGGAACAACAAATATATACCTTGCACCCATCGTCACACCCTGTGAAAATTCACATTTACTGGTCAGATCTCAAAATCTGAAAAATATCCTATTTACCACATGGTTTTACCTTTTCAATAGTAATTAAAAAAATAGCTTAAGGATTCATAAAAAAATCAAAACCAAATGAACAAGAAAGCAGCCATCTTAAGATATATTCTGGAAATATTTGGACTCTTAACTTTATGTCTACTGAGAACAGGGTTCTCTCCTCTCTCTCCCTTCTAAAATTGGGAAGAGTTTCAATTTGGCTTGCATCAATTTGGGATCAAAAGTAAAATGTCAAAGCCTGAAGTTATCACTGACAACGTAAAACAGAAGGGTATTTCCAGCTAAGCAGCCAGAAAGTCAGTGAATGAGTTTGGGTATTAAAAACATATTTGAGAATAATAAAGTGTATAGAGGAGGAAGTTACTAAAGAACTTTGCAAAAATATTGCTACAGTAGCATTAGAAATTAACAGTGCATCGAAGATTTAAAGTTTCCATGTTAATACCATCTGATCCAAGCCACAATGAACCACAGGATAATCAAACAAAAAAATTAACTGTGCTCTACAGAAGCTAGAACTGGAATTTACCTGAATACCATTAACATGATTCAAAAAGATTTCTTCTGGCATGCCTCAGTTTACCTAGGCCACAAACCACCAGTGTCATGTGTGTATAATCAGAACATGGTCTTATTATAAGCATTTTACATTTTTGAATATTTGCAATTACTCAAATTTGAAAGACCTTTTACATGTCAGAACTCAGTATCACTGCTGCACGAAGTGTTTTATTTGTTGGTTGGGATTTTTTTGTGGAAACTGTGTATAAAAGACCTTGAGAACTACAGGTCATGGAATTAATGTTAAACAGAAAGCTGTCCAACATTACTGTCAAAAATACCTTTAAAAAGGCAGTTCATAGACAGAATAATACATTTTACATTCAGATATTTCCTCTCAAAAGCAAAGGAACCTCAAAAGAAAAAAAAATCAGTAGTGAAGGCCACATACTTTTTGCATTTGATGAGCTAAAATGCAAAAAAACACAATTAAAGCATCTTGTAAGAGAAAACAAAACAAACCAAAACAACAAACCAAAACAAACGTAGGACTTCTGGGAAGTGATGATCTAGTTGATGGGGTGGTCAGCATGGAAACTGTTGGGAATGCTACAGCAGAACTGACCACAAGTAGGAAGGAATATGAACAGGAACATAGTAGAGGTGTCAACTAGAAAACTGTAACTTGCCAACTTGTAAACAAGAAAAAGCATTTCACAGATTAAAAGTTCTAGGGAAGTAAACTTCTTTAAATATCTTGTCAGTTCAACCCTGATTTAAAAAAGTATGGCTAGCAAAAATACATAAGCCTCAGCATATCTGTAAGTCTTGATCAGAGCAGCCATGAGCCTTTGATAAACGGCTGGAAACAAACACCCTTCTCCTAAGGATGAAAAAAAAATATCCCATTCTCTTCTTTCTCTCACTCCCCAGTCCACACTTTTCTAGGTAGAATTCACAAGCTCCAAGAATATCTTGATGCTGCTATAGGTTGAGACGTGGGGAGACTGGTGGAGGAAAACAGACAAACTCTCTCAAAATACTACGGGCCACGTCAACGTTATTCTGGGCAATTTCAAGTGCCCTCTTGACTTCTTCAAAGGAATAGCCCTCTCCCATAAGTTTTGCAATTTTAGCATCCACATTTTCCGTGGAACTGTCAGAGCTGTAAGCTTTCCTGTGGTGTATTTCTGGTGCAGTCCTCCGAGGAAGTGGTTTAGGGGGCCTGGCTGGTGCTTGTGAACCATCTGTTTCAAATAAAGGAGAGAAAAATCATTACAAGTTGACTTAAAGTAGGTAGGTCAAGCCTCATGTAGTAGTTTCAAAAGTAAAATTTCAAAGAAACACAGATAAATTTTAACTTGATGCTACATCTCGTTTTAAAATTCCAACAGAAGCTGAATTCCTCAAGAACATCCATGATGGAAACAATGTTGTGAAACATTATTTTAATAAAATTATAGAAACTTGCACGTTATACAAAGTTGGAAGAAAAAGAAAGCATAATGAAAGAACAAAGATGGTGTACATTGCTGGTCAAAATTTATAAAATGCTTAACTCTAACACCATAGTTCGAGAATTTTTTCTTGTCTGTTTAAAAAACCAAATAGACCCAACAACAAAACCAAAAAACCCAAATCAAATGAAACAAAACAAACAAAAAAACCCCACAACCCAACCCAACCAACCAACCAAAAAACCCAAAATGAAGAAATAAAAAACCCCAACCAACAAAAAAACCCAACAAAACCCACAAAACCAAACACATTTTATCACAATTTTGTTCAGGATTTAAGAGGAAGTGCAGAAGAAGAATCCAAACAAAGATTCCAGAGAGGGATAAAACCTTCACTTATTGGTACATTTTGCAGATTCTGTTCTGTCAGTTCCAGTTGATTTGATGCATAGAAGTTATGGATAATCGGAGGAATAACTTCTTTTTTAAAAAACACTCCCATTATTTTCAGTGGTAACCACAGAATACCGTCCTTCCTCTCCAGTGCCCTTTTAAATCTCCCCTTTCCTCCTCTTCTATGGAAAGGCCATCCTCAGAGTTAGTGCTGGTGCTAAGAATCATGATGATGAAAAAAATTAAGATCCAAACTTGCTAACCTCCTTAGAGTCAAGAGTTTTCTGCTCATGTAAACTTGGTTCTTGGTTCTTCTCTCTCTCTATCCTCACTGATTCCACAATAAGAAGCTTAAACACAAGCAGGCATAGAGCAGAAAACACTTTTCAAGAGGAAAATATTAAAAAAAAAAAAAGTCTTAATCCTTCAAAAAAGGGTTCTAGAAAGTTCCATCAACAGTGACTTTGAAGGATAAATTGAATTAATTTCTGGCTGTGATACTTCCTGTTTACTTGCACTGACTGCAATGGCATTTTACAGCATAAAGTACTTCAGAGGCAGTTTTCTAGTGATGAAAGAATGTTTTATTTCTAATATTTATTTTAGAACATGCTACTTTATCATAACACTGGATAGAGAGTGCAATCAAGTGCATTAAGCACTTCAGATGAATGAAAACAGCTTACATTAATAAACGTCTGACCAACGTACATTTTTCTCCCAATTTAGTTTCCATGCATTCAGATCAAGAGTGTTGCTATAAATTTTGATTCCATTTCTTAATTCACAGAAGATAATAAAATGGTACTTTTAACAAAATGGTGATATCAAGATAACAAATGGATGAGTGTAATTTGATTAAAAGTTTATAGAAAAGGGCTAAGATTAATTCTGTTCTAATTCCATTGCCTATTTTGCTTGCAAATAGTTATGACACAGCCTACGGATAGTAAGGGCTACTTTGTACTTGTTATGGTTTTTTCCTCTCTGAAGATGAAAAAGAATTGTTACAGATGCTAAAGATTATAGTAAAGTAAACACACCTGAAGCAGATCCAAATCTGCTCTGAATGTGTGAAGATCCTTGAAACACACCATGTTTGAGAAATTAACTACACCTCAAGAAATGTCCCTGTTAACTAAAAACCAAATCAGAAACAAGTTCACACATCTCATCTCACCTGTTTTAGAAAACTCAAGCCTCTAACAGAAGAATATTCTTTATATTTAAAATAACATCATATCATGATAAAAATAATATTTTTTTTTCACAAACACTTCAGACTGTTTTAACATGCTTATTTTGTTAAGGACTTTACTTCTATAGAGGATGAAACAGAATTAATTTTCAAACTTTCCATTTTTATGTGCACTTGAAGTACAGAAGAAAGTCCTTGTGCATAGAATAGGATCCTTCTGTGTGTGTGTTACACAAGATATTTTTTTCTGTACCCAGTCTAACACAGGCAAGAAACTGAGGTTATTTCTTTTTAAACCTTTACTTTGCTGAAACTTCCAAACAAACTTTCTTAAGCAATCATGTACTTTAGAAAGGTCATTTTTAATTCAGTCATCAGAACTGCAGCACAAGCATTTTATTCTTGCTACAGTGACATCTATCTATAGCACAGATACTTCTAAAATCTTTAGCCCTCTAACTCAATTTCCATTATTATTTTTTTTAAGTGCTGATATCTCTTTCAATATCTTCATATCCACACAGAATTTTAGCTGAAGCTAGGTATCACATTGGATCCTGAGCTTAAAGATACTAAGCCTAAGCTGCATGTCCATCTGGCCACTGAGATAGAGGTATTTAAACAGGACTTTCCTTCCCAGCCTCCTTGATGTTTCAGCCACCACAGATGCCTAACTAAAAATTCAAATAGATTTTCTAATTGTCTAATTAAATTAACAGTTTGTACATCAAGAAGCTTCCTCTACCACTCACATTTCTGTAATTTAACACCTTAAACCCTTAGGTAATAGGTGAGTATAAAGGCAGAGACAGGCTCATTTAGTAAGTGATTAGAAAGTGCAGAAAAAGTTCCACGTAAAAGGATTTAAATTTACATGTAAGAGCTTTAATGAGGCCAGGTGAGTGAACAGGCAGCAGAAAGATACACTTAACTAGCCATTAGAATCCATTTCTTACAGAACAACTTAATTCTCTAAATTATAGCAGACATCCATAACTAGAGGCTTAATTTTCTTATAGCTTTCCAATGTATCATTGGCTGTGCTCAGGTAAAATATGCCATTAGCAGTGTCTCCTTCTCTTGCTGATTTTGTAATAATTTTTCAAAGTTGTCTTTAAGAAGTTTGAAAAACTATGCCTTTGGGATAGTTAGGTGCATAGTTGAGAACTTTTTCTTAAGTGTTCAACATTAAATATGTTGCTGAATTGGAATAAATTTCTCATTACATGATAATGATTCAGTTGAACATCATTACAGCAATCTTAAAAACAGTCAACCAGAAGCAGAGAAGTTAAAGGACTCCCCGTGCAACTCTGGAGAGCCAGTGGCTAAATTATAATTAGATTTTTAGTATGAACTACATTTTTTCCCAGCTAGTTCACAGAATCACCATACAAAAGGGCTGAAATGAAGATATTCCTGAGTGAACTGATTATTTCAGAATAAATGCAAAAACAAAAGTTCTGAACAGAGTTACATCTCTACACTGTCTTTTTAAATCACAGATGAAGGTGAGCCAATTCATCCTCAAGCTCATCAGTTCCATGGAATTACTGCAACTGTAAAAATAACTTCCAAATTAAGACTATGGCATGATCTATGATGTAGATTAAATTTAATTGAAATTAAATTGAATATCTTACTGTATATAATTTAGATATACTGACTGTATATCATGGTTTAGAATACCTAAAGCCTACACATGTGGGTGTTTTAGAAGATAGCTATGGGAAACAGACAGATAGAAAAGCTTTTATTAAAGGGACATAAGAAAGCTCCAAGACCTGAAGTAGCAAACATCTTGCAGTAATTTCAGAAAACTAGAAGTTGTTCTACTGCAGAATTGCAGGAAAACTTCATAGCTTTAAAAGTAGTTCCATAATTTTCATTATTTGTATTACAAAATATTTTAAAATGCCCTACATAAATTAGGTAGGTAAACATTGTAAGACAAACAGATTGCTCACAGTGTCACATATAAAACACTCATACAAATATATTTTCCAAGCAACAGGAAAAAAAAAGAGAAACACTATTACACTAGTAGAGGTATTCTCCCCAAAGTGCTACTATTTACCAAATGAGTCCCTCTAATTCTCAAATGTGCTATTCATTAGAAAATCTGCAGCACTCTCTTCAGGCTTCTTTAATTTCCCTGTACTTTACACTGGAAAAAAAAAATTTTATTCCTAGATCACAGCACAGATGAACTATGTGTTTCTGAGAAAGAGGTATGTAATGGCACTTTTAAAATTTATCATTTTTCCACTTGTGATTGTTGCAATTGAAGAATAATGATTACTAGAAGAGAAATAAGTCCCTCTACTTCTTTATACAGTAGAAAATTTCTCACACACAGCTTGCTTTTATCCAGAGAACAAATAATGGTTCAAAGCATCACTTGGCTATTTGCGTGGTCTACCCATACAGCAAAATGATGCGGGTGGAACAATCCTCCTCTTTCCTCATATATATGCCCCAGGTGTGCATATATATCATGCACATCTAAATAAAAGATTTGCCTGAGTTGGAGAAAGTACTTTGAAATACAGGTAATCCTTTTTTCTTTGGTTTACAATTATCTTAATTAATTTGAGTAGCTGTCTTTTAAATGCTATTTGTGTTGCCTGAAAACCACAAGCAAAATTTCTATGGCAAACGAATTTTTACCGGACCAGGCATCATAGTTTGAGGACAAGGAACTAAAGTAGGGCTCTCAGCCTCTGAGAAGGGCAGAACACAGAGGAGTTTATTCCCCCCCATTCCCTGCCCCTCCTCTCTTTCTCCCACTCCTTTCTCCGCTGCTCTTCCCCTGTGCTCCTTTACCCCCAGCTCCCCACCTGCTCTTCAGCATCCACGTCCAGAGGGTGCTGGGAAGAGCTGTGGAGCCCTCTCCTGAGTCAGCCCTGCCACAGGGGGACCTCAGGCACCTTCCCTGCCTTGTTCCTTATCCCACGTGTTACTGCTTTTCTCTGTTCTAGTAATTCTGTTTCCATTTTGTTTTCCAAGTTTTAAGTCTTTCATCCTTATTCCCCTTTCATCTTCCCTTGGGAGCATGGAAGGATGGGGGGTCATAGAGAATAATCCTGCTCTCCGGTTTTCTGGTCTGCCCAAACTGCTAAGCCCTGACAGAGTAATCAGTGACAATGTCGTGGTTTGAGCCCGGTGGGTAACAAAGGACCACGGGGCCGCTCAATCCTTTCCCCCATTAGGGAATGGAGAGAAGGAAATCTACCCAGAACCTTGTGGGTCAAGAAAAGGACAAGGAGGTTTTCACTTGCCAGTTATGCTCATGGGCAAAACAGACTCAAGCTTTGAGAAAAAATGAATGTAATTTCTCATTAATCAAATCAAAATGGGGCAAACCAAAAAAACCAAACCAAAGCTTAGATACTTTCCCCCCACCCCTCCCTCCTTCCCGAGCCCTTCGTACTTTGTTCCCGACATCTCTGCCTTCTTCCTCGAGCAGCACAGGGGGACAGGGAGTGGGGGTTTCACAGTCCGGATGTCACAGGTTGTTCTCTGCCACTCCTCCCTCCTCAGGGAGAAGGATTCCTCACAGTCTTTCCCTACTCCAACGTGGGGTCCCTCCCACGGCAGAAAGTCCTTCATGAACCATCCACTGTGAGTCCCTCCCACAAGGCACAGCCCCTCAGGAGTGAACTGCTCCAGGGCAGGCTGCCCACATCCTTCCTCACCGCCCTTGGTCTCTCTGCTCCAGCACTGCTCTCCTCAGGTGGTGTCCTCTCTCTCCAAGTGTTGCCTTCTCTCAGCTCCTCCTCTCCTCTGCCCTGCTCTTAACTACCCTGTGTTTCCCCTTCTTGATTATGTCAATTGCAGAGGGGCACTTTTTTGTTCACTGATGGCCTAAGGCAGGGCCAGGCATCTCGGAGCAGGGAGAGCTATTCCAGAGACTTACATGAGGCATCCTAGGGGGAAGGGGCTCCTCCCCTGCTACCACAAAAGGCACCACATCAACCCAGAACAATGGTGGAAGACTGAATTTCAGTTGGTTTTGGTTCTTGTTGTTTTATTAAAAATTATTTTAAATGCTTTTACAATTTCAGATAATGTATTATCAAAAATGATGAGGAAATAATAACGCTTTAAAATGAGAAGCTACTTTTTTTTCTTCTTTACTTTAGGGACAATGAAACAAAAGATAGAATTGAGATGCATGTGGTTCCTGCAGGTCTTCTGATCTCTTGTGAGCATTTAAAGTGGCAGAAGTATTTACCATTTTCAAAAAATAGGGAACACAAATTCATATAAGGATTAAGTTTGCCAGCTGGTGAAACTGATTCCATAATATCTATATCTACAGACAACAGCTAGCCACTTTTACCTTTATTGCTCATCTTTAATCTCTATTATCCTTTGATGATTTCATATTTTTGTAAAACAATAATAGTTTTACCATCTTTTGCTCGAAATAACAAAAACCTTACAGAACTTTTTGGATGAAAGTTCTTTGCATCACAAAATTGTAATTTTCTACAAGAACAGCTTTCAACCTTACCTGAAGAGGGAGGAAGTTGATCATAGTCTTGAGATGTCCTGTTTGCTTTAACATTTTCTCCAGCTACTCTGCGAGCAGGTGGCAAGGGAACATGACCAGTTACTGGATCAAAATGAGGATCTGTTGCATGAGAACAAAAAAAGAATAATTTTTTATTAGATAAATTAGATAATTTATTAAATTATTTTATCTGTATTAGATAATATATTAAATTATCTTAGAATAATTATAATTTATAATTATAATAATGTAAAATAGCCTCATTTGAATGAATTCATAGAGAGGTACATGCACACATATATCCAAATTCAATACTTACGTAGTAGACACACAACTATGACTTCAAGTGACAAAAACAAGAGCGCAGCTCTAAGATGGTCTATCCTGCACTGCACTGACCTTTTATTTACATCCATGAGATACCTTTCAATTCCCCAACACTAACACTGCTAGGACTGTGCCTGGAAGAACTTGGAAGAGGTTGCAAAACTCTGCAGCAGCACAATGAGAAATGTCCCAGCTATTTGGTTTGGTAATGCTTCAAGGCTCTGCAGTTCACAAGAACTGCAGGGCAGATTTCCTATTCATACAGTTTTACAGTCTGTGGTTAAACTGCTAAATGCTGAGACTAGGTGCATTTTGTTGTTCTCAGTCAATAGGACTGCGAACACAGCTGAGCAAGTGTTAACATCATCCTGGACCTGCTTTCTGTGGTGGACTCTTTTAAGTGTTTGCAAGCAAGTGAAACTTTTTGCTTTTGTTGATGACATTAGTGGTCTAATCTGAAAGGTTCTGGTGGGATAGCTGAAAAATCAGCCCCAAGATTTGTATGAAAACCAGTCATCAAAACCTCATCTTTAATCATCTACAGCCATTTGACAAGATGCAAAGCAAGTAATATGACTTCAGAAATACCATATGAATAAAAAAAGACCAATCCACACAACCATGTTTACCTACAGAGATGTATACACTTAGAGCAGCAGCTTCATTAATCTTGTTATTCACTATACAAAAACCAATTCATGCCTGTAGATACATTTTCCAGATTTTGGTTAAAAGCTATTAAATGTTGTTTTTTTTTTTTAAATTGTCAGTGATGTTTCCTAGGTTATTTGGAAATAGCACTTAATAATTTAAAACTCCACATGCTTCTGGAAACTGCCTGAAGATCAACAGAGCTTGAGTGCATCTTTGTGTGAAGGCTCTTATCTTTCCTTTCCATTCTCATCAGAACTGAATGGTTAGTGTGTTTCTGCACCAGATGATAAAATTGAAGCACCCATTTAGCCTAGACTGAATAAGAAAAACATTCCATAAAGGGTCTTTCCAGTTCAGCCTAAACTAGCTCACTTTCATCCCACAGCTATTATCATTCACAAAAGGTCAGCCAGACGACACCCAAGAACCTCTCAGCCCATTACAGCCTTGCACAAGACTCCCTGTCATCTACGTTCTGGCATTCTTGTGATTCTGTAGCCAAAATATTTATCTGTCTCCATATGGCTTCTAGGAATAACAGGAGAAGGAAAACATCTAACAGCACCAAAAGGTAGATAATCCTGGAAATATCCCTGGGACACAAACTTAGGAGACCAATATCCTTTGGAAGCTTCCACAGAGGAAAAAAAATGAACTTCACACGTATGCAGTGGAATTCACAAAAAGCCCACTGTAATCTGCAGCAAATGGATTCAATTGAACCTGACAAACACTTTCCAACTCAAAGACAAAATTCATAAATTTTGACCAAAGCTTTTATATGCTTTACAAGCAAAATACCTGACTGAAAACTGTTGGTGTCATTCAAAGGGAGTGACAGGTGATAAGTTGACTTATCAAAAATGTTATGAACCACAGGCACCTGCAACTGTATTCACAATTAATATAGTTATGCAGCAAAATTTTACAGAAGTTCTAATAAAGCAGGGTGTTCTTTTCCCTTATTTTCTAGTTTTTCTGCAGGATTCAACTTGAAATAAACTCTGTGTGTGAGAGTACCTTCAGTGGAATCTTCCTTTGCCTCAGATGACAATTTGGCAAATGGAATGTTGGGGCATCAACTCACGCTGACTGCAAAAAAATCATGAGGGGGTTCACACCCAGATGGACCCGGCCATGAGCTGACACCCCCGGCAAACCGAGTGACCACCTTGGGACATTCAAACAATAACTTGGTCCTTTCAATGGGGGGTGAGATTCCCAGAGTCTGGGTCAGCCATCCAAGTGATGGGAAACTCAGGGGCATGTAAACACCCAAGGCGTTTGTTCTTGGCTGCCTAGCACCAACCCAGAACCCTGCACCAGAACTTTGCCCCGTCTGGAACTGGATCGCCACCCCAAAGAAGAAAGTTCACTGGATGCTGCTGGATCCATGGGTGGTGATACCCCTCTCTCTCTCTTTCTTTCTCTCTCACTCCCTCTCTGCCTTGCAACACATTTGCCACATCTTCACTGGGTTGTATCCCTTTGCCTGCATCAGTTGTCAAGCCTTTCTGCTTGTACCCAACCCGCTGATGTTGGACTTTGTTCACACAGGGTCCAAATTATAAATTACATGAGATTGTAACACCATGAACTTTGCTTTACTATAGAAAAAAAAATGGAGTTCCTAACAGGATACAGGCTAGTATCACAGCAAACAACAGAAAAGTTGGCATTTCCTGAGTAGAAAGTCTTACTAAGAAAGCACAATTTCCCAGAATCTCTAGCCTGGCAGAGAAATACTGACTTTATTTCACTACTTTGTGATAGTGTAAAGTTAGGCCTTCTTATATTCTGAGTTATATCATCTCAAACATTAAAAAAACCCACCCCATTTTACAATATTTCCTTTAATGAGGTACAGACAAAACAAACTTCTGAAGCCCAATGACAGCTTTCTCACAGAATAAATAAACTTCTTCAGGTATAGGAAAATTAAATAAAAAAATACTCATTCTTTTGTATTCCTACCAGAATGAAGGAACAGTTCATGTCCTGAAGAAGGTCGGCTTCCTGAGCCAGCAGGTTTTGTGTGCTCTATCATGCTGTGCCGAGCAGGTGGTGGTGGTGGTGGAGGTGGTAGTGAAGGGGGTGAATTATCAAGTGCATCTTCACCTGCATTTCAGAAAAAGAATATTATTAGATGAGCAAGCCTTCATTAAGAACAGTAGAATAAAGAGCGAAGCTTAACATTTGTTTTTCTCTGGCTGCCAAGAGGGCTTCTCCTAGGGTTTATCTAGCAGTTGAGAGACTCTAAGCAAGAAATTGTACCCTTACTCTTAGTTTGTACAACCCTCTTTTAAAACATGTTCTAAATGACCTTTTGCAGTGCTGAGGTTTTTTTTCTGGGATGCAGGAGGAAATTACTTTTAGCAGCTCAGTTGCAAAGACTAGATTAAAATGAAGACTTCCATTGAGTGTCATTGCAGATTAACAGTTATGTTTCGATAGCTAAACAAAAATATTTATATTCAAACAACAATCCTGCTACATTGAATCTGCTACACTTATACTATTCATTACCTGTAACTTCTGTATGAAAGCTCTCACCCCAGATAAAAAATAAATTTTCTAGGGCTCAGCAAAATAACCCCTTACATTAATGAAGTGCAGACAGGACCAGGGTTAGCAAGCAGTGTGATTTTTATGTGTTCTTGCTTTCAATTCTATATACTCTTCCCTCTGGTCTGGAACATTTCAGAAACCAGAGAGAGCATGGATGCCCCCTCCTGGGAAGTGTTCAAGGCCAGGCTGGATGGGCCTTTGACCAACCTGATCTAGAAACAGATGTCACTGCCCTTGGCACAGGGGTCAGAACTAGATGAGATTTCAAGGTCCCTTCCCACTCAAATAATTCTACAATTCTATAGCAAATGTTGGAAAGGTTTTATGAAACCAGAGAATTGGCTGATGGTATATACACTACTATCTAACAATCATGCAGCTGAGTTTGTCAATGAAGGTGTGGGTGGTGGCCACGCACAGTCCCACTGTATATGCAGAGCTCACTGACTTTTTCATAGGAAAAAATAACTGAAATCAGGGTTGGAAAAGGTTACTTTTGGTAACTGTAGGCAGCAGTAAGCTTTGAACTGTCCCTTGCTAGGAGAAAAAAAAAGTTTATTAATTTAATTTTGTTTTTCCTGACTTAAATACCATCTCTTTGGCATTCTTCTTCATATTTGGTAAAAGAAATGGTACTATTTAAGATAGAACAGGAAAAACCCTCAACTCTTGCATTAAAGTTGAATGATCATATTAGGAGTGAAAACATACGTTTTTTGAGAAATGGCTTTTCTTTATAGCTTGAATACAGATTTAGTACACCTTTTTCATCTGTCTTGCATGACAGCTTACAGACAGATACCAAGTTAAGATCATTGACAGAAATACTGACTTACAACTAAAATATGTAGCCCATAGTTTGTATGAGACACTTTACATACTCAACATGGGTTGTTTGTAAATAAACATGGCATTTGCTTCATCTAGGCAATGTTAAGCACGAAATGTAATCAGCAGAAAGTCTGCAACCTAAAGGGGGCACCAGAAGATCATAATCAGAGGGTGTCCTGTTGAGTGAAGAGCTGTGCTTTGGGTTGTCTCTGGTAGGAGGTCGTGCAGGTGGCAAAGGTACTGGAACAGTAGGTGCATCACAGGCATCCCCTGAATGACACAACCACAAGAAGT